>NC_092577.1:35193772-35527209 GCF_037975245.1 Apostichopus japonicus
CGATCTCAGTTGAATTCTCATTTTGGTGGGTATCGGGAGAGAACTTGAAGAACTGTAGTGAACGGTATAGTATTTACTAATAAACTTAATATACTGAATAAAATCATCTGATTGAAAAACTCTTCTTCAGCAATTGGTGGTCATATATTCGGTCATTGTCACCGGGCCCACCCACTGACCGGGCCCATGTAGTTTGCACTGACATCACATCAAGTTAAGTTGCATATTTTCACTGGTTCAAAGATTCAGTGTGTGATGCCTCTGCCCCTTGCCCCCAAGGGCGTATTGAGATGGGGTGGGGGTCGAGGGGCAGAGACGACCACCGCCACTTTATGGAAATGAGAACAAATAAAAATAACCAGATCTGAATCACACAAAATGCCTGACATTTAGGTATATAGGGTACTGTACAATGAGGCATGTGTAATGAGCTCAGTTCAACAGAAACTGAATCATATCTGGTGTACCAACTGTAAGGAATGGGTGCTCAATTAAATTTTGAGTTGACAAAATACACACGTACTGTACCACCAATTGAACTGACAAGCAGTATACTGTACTGTAGATAGCTGGCTGATCTGATCCATTGTGAATGTGTGATAGAATGCAAAGTAGAGAAAATATAGGCATTCTAAACATGTAGCATTAAATGGGGAGGGGTGGGGAATGGGGTTTGAGGGAGCGATTGAGAAATAAATATTTGGTGGAATTGTAGGGTCAGTTGTAGAAAATAGGAACTTGACCCACCACCCCAGACAGCCTGAAATCATGCACACATTACTAATGTTTTTAACTTTTAGTTTTTATTATTGAGAAAATATATTACTGATTATTAATTAGTGAAACTTATTGATATGCATAACACTTGTTTGAGGCAATAAATGAACTTAGGCCTATCTAAGAGAGTGTCATTCCATAGGTCGACTCTATAGGCTTACACAGGTCTCTGTAGTTCATAGGTTGTAGGTGCAGACCTACTTTTCAAAGCCCCCCTCCCCATTTTGTGATCCCAAATCCACCAGACCTCTGTGATAATGGTCAGTTGAACTCAACAGTTGTGTACGGCACTTTGACCAATACAAAATTTAGACACCCAGAATCCCAGATGATGAAATTATCTAGTGGGCGGCTTGGGCCAGAGAAATCTCTTTCATTAAACAAAAGGGAGGCAATTGGCAAGAGAAATGATATGCGTTTTGCGACCACTTCTGGTATGAACTACTGAATGACCTTGGCAGAGTTGTCAATTTATAGAACCTTTGGCAAAACTTTCCAAATAGTCGTAATCAATGTACTGTAATTATGTTCATTTTAGAATTAGAACAATATCCTGTTTCCAATTAGGTAGCGTGAGATACTGATGTGAACTTTTGTGTAAATTTGAGTAACATCCTGCACTTCAGGTGGGCTGTCAGTTAATTGTAAACCTCTGTCCACTGGAAAGCACCCCTTGCTGCCTTGCAACAGTCACACGGATATTCAGAGTTCAAAAAGGAAGGGACGACTGCTCCTTTCTCCTCAACTCTTGGGGCACTTTAAAACTAATTTCTGTGTTCAAATTGTCGCATATTGCGATGGCTGCTGAGGGAATCACTCTCTGGGCCCCTACAGAGGCTGTGCCTTCTGTTCACTTGCTTTGCCCCTCCCCCATTACAGCAATTGCTGGATCTGTTTTCCCCAGAGGCCCAGATCCTTCTGAGCCCCTTCCCTCTGGATAAAAGTTTGTTTTTAGTTGACTTTGCCAAAACCTGTTTAAGATGGAGCTCTTAAAAACAAGACTATGGAATCTATGTGCTGGTTAGAAAGTATAGCATAAATTTACTTTTTTTCTGGTACAACCTGTGAACCCTCTGACTCTTTCCTAGACCCTTCCCTTATCCACTCTCCTCCCCTCACCCACCCTTTGTCGCTTACCCACTCTCCTGCCCTCACCTGCCTTACAGCAATCATGTAAAGTACTACAGTGTGATAACAAAATCCCATAAAAATATGTATTGTGACAATCAAATCTCATAAAAATATTAACTGTGTGATGAACGAATCCCATAACAATGTGAATAGGTATCTGGACAATGTCAATGTAAGTTTAATATCAAATAATCAAGAAAAATTTAACACAATGGAAACTGTCTGAACTCTGAAAAGCCTTTTGCATGTCAGTAGTACAGAACAGGAATTTAAGTGCCTGGATTGACATTATCGACATTATCTTTTAGAATGGAATGAAATCATTAGTCACTTGATTATTAAGTTTCATTTCATGACAAAATCAGCTAATTCTGTCTTTGACTTGAACAAATTCTAATCTTCGTGTAAGCTGAGCTTCTAGATGACATCATTTGGTGTAGTGTGGTGGGACTGCTGACTGTGAAGAAACCACAAAACTTTCACATCATGACAATCTATTCCATTATCCAACTGATATAACTCTTGTTTTGATTGAATGATTACCACAGTTTAAACATCCTTCCTGTCAGTGTCTAGTCTTTTTTTGCTCATAGTACCAATACTACTGTATGGCTGTGCATTTATGTGTTTGTCTGTCTGTCTATCTCTGTGTCTGTTTTCTGTCCAACTGTGTATATATATATATGTTGGTCCATCTATGTGTCTGTTTGTCCATATGTGTCTGTTTTTCAGCATTGTACAGTACAGTACTACTACCATATCTACTGTACCTTATGCCCTTCCATAAAGAGGTGTTCTATTCACCAACATTACCTTTCCCTAGAGCTGTTTCAACTGTAAGTTAGCATATTTATAATAATAATAATAATACTAGTTAAAATACTGTGGATTTATATAGCACCAAATCAGAGACAAGCAGTACTGTAGCTGCTCTAGGCGCTTAACAAAACAAGTCAACCGCAAATCAAATGAACAAGTAACGAAGTGAGTCTTTAATGTAGAAAGCTTAGTTACAAAATCTGATATGGTCTGGTAGCTGGTTCCACAGATAAAGAGCAGAGTATGCAAAACATCACATCAGTATCCATTTTTAAAAAAAAATGTGTTTGGGAAGAGAAAGTTCTGCCTTGGCAGAGGAAGGAAGACAACTGGTAGGATAATTGGGAGAGAGTAGTTGAGAGATATATTCAGACTGTTCCACATGATGAGCATGGAAAGTGACTAGGAGTATTTTAAATTTAATTCGGTCGCTAACAGGAAGCTATTGAAGTTCCTTTAAGAGTGGACTTGCATGGCAACCTCTCCTCTTCCTTTTCACAATGTGTGCCTCAGAGTTTTGAATTTTCTGAAGTTTCTGTAGAATGTAGGAAGTCGACATGACTAAAATTGAAAATATTTAAGTAAGTGCTGACAAAGCATTTGTCTCCAACAGGATTGAAAAGATTTGTAAATATGGGGCAAGAACCGTACGATATTCTTTAAAAGATTTGCCAGCACCCTTTCATGTTACATTTTTGTGATACAGTAATGGCTTGTTAATATTGGCATATATTGATCGAGGCAGCCTGCTTCGTCCTTCTCGCCGTATGTTGCTTGTCTTGTTGTACTGTGCAAATAGGTAAGTCCTGTAGTCTCTTTAACAATGTACTATATCCAGTAGGATTTGAAAATTATTGTGTTTATTAGACTAAATGCCTTGGCCTTTGGCAATAAAGCACAGCAGGTTGGTAATACTATGGCCCTCCCCCCACAGGAAATGTGCCACCAGATAGTCTGTATTGTGTGGTTGCACAGTAAATGTCAATGCATAGACAGTGACTTACTGTCAGTATAGCATTCAGTACTGACACAGTTCACAACAGTGCAAAGTCAAGGAGTGTTTAGCCACATACAGTAGTAGCAACTAATAGGATAGTTTTGTCCTTTCATCGGGGGAAGGCACTGTTCTGATGCGTACATCACGCATGGATTGGTTTTGGTCCTTCACTCTCCCACTAACTTAACAAGCCATGTGTGAAACATTTTGTGACAGTGCCTGTTTAGCAAGCGGTTGCAAATAGGTTGCATAGTTGCATTGCATCTGTACAATAAGTTTACACAATAGTGAAATTCCTGTTGACTGTACTAGCAATGGCCACAGTGGACAGTTGCAGTGAGTGGACATGTGTGACCAGTGACCACTGTAGTGTACATACTGTAACCACACAAATGTAATTATGGGCATTCTTGGACATTAACTGTGTAGAGTGTGTTTATATCTAGATCTATTACACTAGGGCAGTTGACTGTGTGGTGATGACATACTGTACGTAGTGTTATTCATATCACAAATTAGGGGCCTATCAACCTTAAAAGTATCACTGTAGGAAGGATTCTAATATGCAGGGTGTTAAAAGAATGACTTTCTGAAGAATGTAGAGCGGCTAAATCTATATACTGTACCGTGTTAAATATTAGTGTGCATAGTGTCAGTAGAACAAGCATTCTATCAATTCCAGGTTGCTATAAATCAATACATTGGGAATTGATAAATAATTTTGAACGGTATCATTTATGTGAGTCTTGATTTCCCATATATTCCACTTTTTTAATATTATAAACATAATTTGTTATTCTTTATCATCAAAGCGATATCAGAAAAGATCAAATTACTGTAGGCTAAAGTTTGCAAATGAATAAATGAAAGAGTGTAAGACATGACGTAAATCTGCTGGATATAAAAAATTCCTTCTTTCTTTACTTGAATGACTGATAATCTGGTAATAACTACAGGAGAAAAATGGTTGTATCCACAAAAATATCTTAAAGCTAAGGAGAGTTATTTAAGATTTGAACATCTCTCCTCCCTTTTCTGTCCCCAGTCTTCTGAATGCACTTTCCCATGTTGAACATGTATACATGCAAAATACTAGACTTGTTATCATTTCATCTCTGCTCCCCACCCCCCCCCCCCTTACCTCATAACATCTGGGCCTGTGCCCACATTCTCAGGACCATCTAACCTACCATCCATGTCGTAAACTTACATGGACACTACTTGAAAAAAATCTTTCTGGGAAAATCTACCCTAATTTTTACATTGCAGTGAATTCCTTGCATCAAGCAAGCAACATGCACTTAGAAATGATCACAAACATGATAGACAATGGTGTGAATACCAGAAAAGTTACAATTGAATACCACCAATAAACAGTGCAGCTGTAGGGAACAATACAGTAAATGCTGGATGTACCATACAGTGTTTTGTAGAGAGAGAGGAAAAAAATTAGCTTTGGGATGTCTGTCAGCCATATCTTTTCATGTCCCAGTATAATGCTTCTGTTGAAAGCCTTTCACTATTTTGTTTGGACAGCTATAGTCAGAAGATAACCTGAAAGAGAAGCTTTAAGTCTTTTTGTCAGAGGTTCTAGTCTTAAATTGCAAGACTAACCATACCATGATCCTATTACAATCAAGCTTATCAGTTATATCTTTAAAGCATTCAATTTTACAAGAACAAAGAATCAATGAATTTATGTTGGAATTTTGTTGCAGTAGCTTGTGCATGCATATACTGTACACTATGCTCAGTATGTATATACTTGTACTGAGGTTTGTCTCAGACTTAAATCATGATGATTACAGGAGAGTGGGAGACACACATCCAATACTCATTATTGGTCTATTTGGTAGAGATAACTGTCATGAACAACCCCCCCCCCCTCCTCTTGCATACACCTCATCCCAACCAGGAGACACACATGATCCAACAATCATTATAGGTCTATGTGATAGAGATAACTATCATGAACCCCCCCCCCTCCCCTCCTGGCAGGCTACTGCATCATACCCTATCCCAGTCAGGTTTTAGGAGACACACCCAATAATCATTATTGGTCTATAATTTGATAGAGATAACTGCCACCCCCCCTTGCATCACACCTCATCCCAACCAGGAGACACACACCTAATAATCATTATTGGTCTATATTCTGTCGAATGAAGAACTTCGCCAAACAGCTAAGATTCAAAAGAACATTTTGAAGAAATTTGCAGATTTAATGTTCCCTGACATTGTATCAACAAATTCTTGATGAATATGGCATCATTCAGCTACTTGTGCCTCAATTTTTTTTTTTTTTTTAAGTGATTTTATTTCAATGTTTATGTTCGTAATGGAGATGAATTTTGCAAATTACTGAAACTGAATTTATTGAACCTCTGAACATGCCCAGATATTGATTGCATTGGTTTAGCGAAAGAGAATGTAAACTGTTTCAGATCCTAGTGACAACATGACATCGAAGAGTTTACAAAATGGCAGTAGATCACAGACATGACTTTTAAACTCATTTATGATGTTCCCAGAAGGAAAAAGATTATTGGTGTTTGGGCAGGGAGAGAGGAAGGGGGGGCAGGAGTTGTTCATCAGAAAGATCTCTTCCATATGAGAGCTACAGTATGATGTTTGGGCCTATGTTATGTCCTCTTTCTAAAGTTGGGGGCTTAAGCAGTTTTATAGCTTAAATATTCCTCATACCTGTCATACTGTATATTCACTCCCATTTACCTTGCTCTTACAATGTTTTTATCGACATTCAGTGTCAAATCATCATGTGTGAAATTTTTAAAAGCTCATTTCCAATTGGTTACTTTATACTGTTACGACAGTAGGAGAGTGCAATGCTACTAAAGATCCACAACATTATGCGCTGAATCCGCTGATGTCAAACATTGTAAATCTTATAAATATAAAGTTTTCTCCCATTGGGTTTAAAATGCCTCTCAGTGAATCATTGTCACTTGGAATAGTAAGTTATGACTTTAAATTTCCCATGTCATTGCCACTTCAAAATAATTGTTTAGCATTTGAAATCCTGTTCAGCCTCCTCGGGGATTCCAAGCCCTGATCTCTGCGCTTCCATTCGAGAAGACATGGTTTGTGTGAAGGCTTTGAATTATGATAAAAATAAAGCTTTGCATTACATAATTCCCTCTTCCATTTAATGTTAAATGTCTCTTACATATTAATGGGAAAATACAAACTGAACAGTTCACTGTACATATTAATAAGGAGGTTCTAAGTGTTGTCTACAGTATTGATTTTTACACTGTAGCACTGCTGTAGAATAATTTGGATTCATAAAAGCTCAATGTTAAAGCACTTTCATGCTGCCAGGCTGCCAGCATCAGATATTTGAAACATACATTACTGGACTGGAGTGTCTTTTCTCAGCATTGGTTGCACAACTGTATGAACTCGACTTCATTTCATGAATTTGAGACGAGCCGAAAATCAATAAGATAGTACACTCATCGGAAATGAAGGCCCTTTCTTTGCATGTTGCTCATAAGATGTGTGTGAGTACAGTATGAAAAAGAATGCATCTAGTTTGTGGAGCTCCTATAGAGTAATATTAATGATGGTTAATAGAAAACAAAAGAACAACTAGTCATTAATGGTGAAGCTCCTTTCTAGCAACGAGAGCAATAAGAGGAAACAAATTGTGTTGGGGACTGGTAGTGGAAGTGGCCAGTGGAAGTTTTGATTGTGTATACGCTGAAGGGTAATTCAAATTTCATACTCAAAGCGAAATGTGTACAAATGATTGCAGGTTGGAGCTGGTAGTGGAGTTGGGATTGGGGTGGGGAGGGGGCTGAGGTTGGGGTCAGGGAGGGTGCACAAATCTATTATGGAATTCAATGGTATGGAATGCGAGAAGGGTCACAATGATGATAATTACACAATGATGTCAAAAGTTACCAACGTTGAAAGAGAATACAAAGTACACGTAAGCAAGATGGAGTTATATTTTAATATAAGGTGACATTGATGTTCAAAGTGCAGTTTGTACCGTTTCCTGTTTGGTTTTATCAGTTTATCACATCATACAGGATGTTTACCATTGATATCAAAAGAACCGTACATGTATTAACATCACATTGTGTGCTCAATTTCGTTTTATTGTTGCCTTAATTATATGTTTTTCAAAAATAAACATTTTTATTATCTCAACTTTGGAACAATGAAGAGGTGACAAGTCAGCTGTAATGACTGTAAAACTGTAAGCTCCAGAGAGATGAGGTCTTCTTTCAGTTTCTTTCTACCTTTACTATACATCTTCACTTACATGTCTCCTCACAACCCCTGCACACTCACTGTACCTGGTCTAGAGTGACCTGGTGACCTTGTCACTGACCTCCCCCCACAGTGATGCATCACCTCCTGTCAACCTACACCATACTGTTCTTTCATTCTATCACACTAATTGTCTAGCTATTCTAAATACTGTAGCTTTCAGAGAGTTGTATCAAAGCAGACAAACATTTTCAGAACCCTGGCCGATTCCTTGCCAACAGTTGACAGTATTTACTATTGCAATTTACAACTACTGTACTGTACAGTTGAGAAGAGTGACGAGACCCGTGTACTGTAAAGGAGCTACAAAAATATACAATAATCATCTGCAAACCAAACCCATCCATGAGGCTCAAAACACATTACAAAGGAACCCCAGTGTTTCAATTATAAATATGTTTTTACCTGAACATAGAATAAAGAGCGACAAAAACATGAAATGCACCAAGACATGAGTTCAGAATAATCGGTTAAGAGAACTGTAATACACTGGAATGTATAAGTTGCGCAGTGTCTTACCTGTCCTTATTTTCAGTACATCACAAATGTCAGATGGGGCTGTGGGGGGGGGTTGGGCGAGGGGCAGGGGTTGGGTGGTGCGAGTCGGGGGAGTGCACCAGGGACGCACAAGTAAATGGGGAGGGATACATGACCCTCCATGTCCTCCCTGGCAATGCCACTGCTGGTATTAAGCAACAGGATTCCTAGACTGAAGCTTTGCAATTCAGATCTATTCAGTGTTATTTTCTTTTTCATGATTACATTCATATTGTGACTGTACTGTGTAAGTTCGGTCATATGAAGTGGAAGTGGTGAAGTGAAGTCCTGGAACATCTAAAATGGTTAACAGATGTGGAAAAGAGTTTAATAAGGCTATTTAGAGATGCAAAAAACCAACTTTGGCCTCTTTAGACGTACTGTGACTGTTGGCGTTCAGGAAAACATGAATTTATTACAGGTGTTTGTCTGTTAGAGAGGTCAGTCCAATGAACAAGATATCACACAGGTACTGTACTGTACTGTGTAATGACTGACAATGAAGTACAGATGGTGGTAACATTTGAAGTCACCTGCGGCTGTATTCCCGTCTCCCACTGTATACAGTTCTATAGTCCCTGAACTGTTCCCTTAATATCTCCTGTTTATAAATGGCCTTTGGGTCAGACAGGGATTTAGCGGGAAAGGAAACGTAGGGAGTTCAATTTGGTGTCTGATTGAAGGGTCCAAAGTTGAGGTTTCTGAGTGGATAAAGTAGCCTGGTGGAAATCCCCCCAAATTTGTTGTTTTATTGAGAATGCTTGGATGTAAAGTCATGACACGTTCTCATTTTTTTGCAGACAGATTAATCACCCTCCATTTCCCTTCAGTGTATTGTCTTGTGAAGGTTATTTTTTCTTTCCTTTCTGACAACTAGGTACTTTGAAATTGAAGGCACTTTGTATATTGGGCAATGTTGAAAATTTTTCAGACACCAAAGAAAGAAAGAAATACAAGAAGGAAAAGCAAAATAAATAAAGTTACAAAAAAAAACAAAACATGAACAGCGGTATCACTTGCACAGGAAAAATGACAAAATTTGCTTTTTCCCCCCATGATTCCACCCAACCAGTTACCGTAGTTAATTGAATTTACTTCACTCCTCTCTTACTGTACCTGTCTCCTACAACACTAAGGCATATTTCCTAGTCTACCTAGACATCACTGGTATAATTTTAGCACTGCGCCCAGGTGACCTCTCCCACAGGTCACCGCGCACTCTCTCTCCCTTCCGAATTTACCATTCCGAAGGAAAACGCATGTTTTTCGGACTCCGTTTTCACTTACGCCAAACTGACGTTTTCTTGCTGGAATTCTGTTGCTTGTGACCGATTCCACCCAACCAGTTACCGTATGTACGAGTTAATTGATTCTATTGCAGATCTGTACTGTAGTAAGCAATGGGGTACATGCACAGTGTAGTGGCTGTTACACCTAGTTGAATCTCGCATGATACAACAACAATTGTGATGAAAAATGTTAAACCTCTCTCCTCGAGCCCCCCACTCCAACTTTCAGTTAAATCATTCCCTTCCCATCCAGACAGTATCGTAAATAATTTAGATCCACACTTGCTCATAGATGGATGAAGAAACACCTCCTAATCACTTAGAGATATGAAAGTATTCCCGCTGCTCGAGACGGCAATAAATTTACCTGTCATTTATAGCTTTGACTACAGGAAAATAACAGCCGTTAATCACCCCGAGCAGCAGTGGTGACAGAGAGAGGATGAAGTCCTCCCTGTAAAATAGCTTTGGAAACTCAAGATTCTGATGATATTAAAATCACTATTCAATGACATTACAAATTACAGTAGGACGACACTCTATACATGCATACAAAATCCTGAAGAATTGACCTCGCTCCTCACTTACCTGTCTCCCCACAACCTTAGCACCCTCGTTCTACCATGCCTAGAATGAACTGGTAACCTTTAAACAGTGCGCCCTCTTTGACCGTCCACTTCTGGCCTAAGCCCCTCCTCATTCTACCACCCAAAATCACAAGTTCGTAGGGAAATAACCATTGCTGACCACTGTACGTTAAAGTTATGCAATCTACCTCTCTTAAGCATTTGAATTCTGTTTGAAGTGAACGAAACCTCTGTTTATATTAATTTCGTTTGGACTCACTATAATAAAATTTTGGTGAACCTTGTTTAATACCCAAAGTCAAATCTGGAAAATGCTATGAATACAGAATAAGTATCACTCCTCTCTCGCTGGTCTCATATAGAGATGGCACTCTTCCTACAGTAGCTCACGATGATGAGGGACCTGAGGTCTGATATAGAGATCTACAGTACATGCACTCCTAAATAACTCCTTTCTACCTACAGTACTGTAGCTCACAGATGATAAGGGATGCCTGAGGGTCAAGATCTGAAGAGGTCAAGGTCAATTAAATAGTGATATATATACAGTATTTTTCTTAAACAAAGTCTTGCATTTATTTCAACCATTATAACTGAAAGAGGATAGTATTCATAGTCATTATTGTATTCAACAGAACAGTCAAATTTAAACTTCATTTTCAATGTAGTTATTATTTATTCTATAAAGATTATTATTTTCTGACCTCGGAATTTGGAAGGATACAGTACAGTATGTATCAGGCTCTTCAGCACAGTTTATATAATACTGTAGGTAATTAAGGACAACACTGTGAACACAGAACAAATGTCTTGATGGTTATTGCAATACGTGGGTTCGATAAGAAAGGATGTCACAATTCTAGGAACTTTAACTGGTAGAATGAGAAGTATTGCCATGCCCAGAAGTGACCAGTCATAGGTCATAGGTCATACATGTGTTTAAATAAGTTTAATCCAGGCGAGGTAGAGTGAAAGTGCTGAGATTTTGAGGGAACAGGTAAGCTCTCTCGCTGATCGCAAACATCCAGTCTCGATAACTTTTGGGATTTAAAATGCTGTTATATCCATTGCACATGTTGCACAGTAAAATGTTACTGTAGGCATGTCATATACAGTGCATGGAGTGTGACTAATTATTTATTTAAGTAGCTTGCCAGGAAACTGGTTGAAAGTCTGTCCGCTGCCTATACCGAAGATTGGTACGATCTTAACGAATCGTGAATGAACCAAAAATACCGTAGGTCTCTGTATCGGCAGGGCATAACAGTTTAAGTGCTATGCTAACTTAGTACACAGTGTTTGCTACTACTGTAGGTACAGTAGCAGTCTTGAATTAAATTGAAACCTGTGTTTAATTAGGAAACGTTTTCACAGTAGATGGTGAAATTATGCCAAATTTACATTATTTTGTTAAAAGTTATGTGAATTTGACAGAAAAGTAAGGGATACTATACTTCACATACAGTAGCAGTTTCTTGCCAACTGTTGGAAGGAATTCAGTCTGACTAAAATCAATTTTCCTTCCCAAATTATGGAACAGACTACTTACAGTACCTAAATGCATAATTTTATATTGTCTGAGCAGTTTTTGTCTAATTTATGATTCTAGTTTTTCTTTAGACTAATGGCCTCTTTGAAAATTTAAATGCATGTTTCCTTGCTCTAAGGAGCCCTTTCAATCAAGGAAATACATGTTCACTTTTCCCCCTCAAACTTGTGTTTATCCCTTGAGCTTTAAACACATTAAAGGTTTAGTAGGTCGTCAAGCACTGCCATTGTGTGTCTCCCTGAGCCTTTCAGCACTTGTGGTTGATTGCAAAGCTAATGATATTCGTACTTGTATTTTCTCATTAACAAGAAACATTTTCGACGATGTTCCTTATTTGGTAACTTGAGGTCTCTGTGGCCTCCTGAGGTACTTACAGTTACCATCCTGTCAGACTTTTGAGAAATGGTTCCATTTTTTGTGGATCTTGTTTATAATATTAGCTACTGAATCACTAAGTTGACATCTCTGTGTAAGGGCAACTGAAAATGAATTTCTTTCTTTCGATTGCGACAGCTTTTCTCCATTAAACCCACCTGTTCAGAGTGCATTTAGAATAAGAAACATTGAATCTGCTTCAGAAGTATGTTTTCCGAAATTCTTCAGCAAAGACGTATTGAGACTTTAAGTAAAATCTAAACTGTTGTTGAAATGAGGTAGGCAGGATTGGGGGGGGGGAAATGGGGGGTGATCAACTTAACCATGGGGTAAGTGAAGACTACCAAAGAGACAGGAGAAGATGACCTTTCTTGAACTGAGCTGGTTGATTGTTATATGTTGTTTTTCTCTGACATTCTTCCTCTCTCTGTTCCACCTACACAGCAGTTGGGCCTGAATAGAGAAGGTATGTGACCTTTGAACTATGGAAGACTTGGTATAAATTTGAGCAAGTTTCCATGTTTTAAGATGTCAGTTTTCATTTTGAAAATCAAACTATCAGGAATCAGGTGACAGAAAAAGTTGAGGAGAAAAGCTGTTTGAAGAATGGGAAAGAAACATACATGCCTGGATTTACCTTTAGGGATATGGGGGCATGAGTTACTATTAAACTGGCTCTTTGTGCATTCAGTGACATTAATAACAAGTCCTGTGAATTCAATGTTTCCATCAAGTCAGCAATTTTAAGATGCATTGCCATGGAAACTGCCACTTCATAATAATAGTGCTTTCTATTGCAAAGATATGAAGGAGTCGTTTTGTCCTCACTTTTTCAAATCCTGCCAAGTTTTCTCTAAATCTGATATAATTTGTCAAAACTTCAAGATTGCTGAGTAATCATTTATACCCAAATGGACAGGGGATTGATTTTGAGGAACATGAATTTCCTCTAAGTTTGCTCTACCTGTCTCCTCACAACATTAGCACTTTTCCTCTACCGTAGTTTTTTTTTTTTTTTTCTTTTATTCTTCTACCATACTTTTCTTCTTACTAGTAAGATTCTAGTCCTGTATGGTATACCAGGTTTATCGTTTGATTAAAAGACAAAAATGTGTTCATGCACTTTTCCACAATGTTTATCAGCTTCTTGGGAAGTTTATATACAAAAAAAATGTTATTTCCTTGCTTGCAAAATAAAACTTGCAGCCTTCAATCGTGCTAACTATCCAAGTTGAACTTTTCAGTGTCAGCGTATTGTTACCAATTCCATACATCCTGATTGTGTTGTATGGCAACAGTCGTTATTAAAGTTTATGGTTTGCCCATAAAATTCTGACAAACGGGGCTTGACACCTGGACTGACATTATAAGTCTGAAATTGACACCACTGATATGGGTTTTGCAAGATTCATAACAATGTCAACTTGAATGTTCATGTTTCTATGCCTTTATATTACTTCCTCATCTGAAGGACACAGCAATGCGCCTTCCTTACCCCTGAGGCTACTATTTGTTCTGGTTCTTTTGCAAATCCTGTTCAGAACAGAGGAATTTACTTCACTCATCTCTTACTATATCTGTCTCTATTCTACTTTTGCAATTAATCTATCTACCTAGCCTCTGTTCAGAACAGAGGAGTTGCCAGGATTGAAGGAACCCTAACCAGCATAATAAGTCTATGTGATAAAGATAAACTGTCATGAACAGCTTTCCCAAAACAGCTGAGAAAAATCTTATGCCGTATTGCAGAATTTACTTCGCTCCTGGCTTACGTGTCTCCTCACAACCTTAGCACCACATTCTACTATGCCTATAATGTCCTGGTAACCCTTTAACACTGTGCACCCTTTATGACCGGCTCCTCGGTCATCGCCCTTCCTTCTCATTCTACCATTTTAAGTGCCTACATGTGTTTTTCGATCAGAATATTTCCGTCTTATTTTGTCCTTTCGTAGCAGAAGTTTATGGAGTTTTTACTTCCATTAGATTCAAGATATCTTAGACATTTTAATGTTTAAATGTGCCTGAACACATAAGGCTAAAGACTTGAGCAAGTCTATATATGACAAAATTGGTCAATCTACATAGACTGTAATTGTTAATGGTATTTGTTAATAATTATTACTATGTACAAATATATGGCATTTACTTCAGTCCTGTCCCACCAGCCTCCAAAAATTTGTTCTCTGATCTACCTAGGCCTTCACAACTGGTAACATTCTGCACTTTGCCCTCAGTGGCCCAACATGGATCTCTGGCCTCTTCCTTCCAAATATAACAATTAACTTCACTCCTCTCTTACCTGTCTCCCACTCCACATCTGCACTTTCCCATGTACCTAACTACACATTGGAACATTGTAGCACTGCGCCCTCGCTCCCTGGGCAACACCCACTTTTCCTTCTGGATCTATCCCCAATAGGACTGGGAAGGGTAAGTATTGTCACTCATAAATCCTCAAACCAGTAAGTTTTGGGGATTCCTTAGCATACAGCATGTTTCTCTGGTTCCAAAGTTCATTTCCCCAATTAAGCAATTCACAGCGCGTACTCCCTCACCTCATATAACCTATGCATTACCGTATTAACCTCGCTCTAGCATCTGGCAATTTGTCTGTATGTAAGTGTGGCCATCTCCCTTCCGTAATTGCCAGCTGTTACGCAAGTATCGCTCTCTTATTGCTCTCACTAAATCCTAAGATTTCAATTACTTCGTCTAAAGTTTATCGTTGTTTTTGTAATTCTTTTTCATCTATTCAACGTCCTGCACGTTTGAACTGCTTTTTGTCTTTGAAACGTTTTTTCTTTCGTGATTTTCGAACGTTTTTTTGGTTTACCTCGTGAACGTGGTTCACGTAGCGTGGCTAGGCCCGCACCTTAGTGTAGCGTTCCCCTAGCGTTTATTTACTTCCACGTACAGCAGTCGTGTACGTGGGCTTACTTGCAGTTAAGTAACTGCTTTGTTTAGTTCTTCATACTGTTTTCGTACAGCAGTCGTGTACGTTTTCCCTTGGCAGTAAAGTAACTGTTTTTGATTTAGTTTTCACAGCTTCAGGTCTCGGAGATTTCTCGAAAAAAAAAAAAAAAATTTTTCGGAGATTTCTCGGAAAAAAAAAAAAAAAAAAAAGGATGGAAAACTGCCGTTCTTGTAAGCAGTTCCGTCCGTTCAAAGCATGGGATAAGCATGATTTATGCCCAAAGTGTCGCCCATGCGGGAGTAAGCAGACCTGCTCCATTTGCCAGGACTGGACCCAGGAGCGCTGGGATTTGATCGGTACCTGGCTGGCGGATAAAGCCGCAGAAAAAAGAAAGAAGGCGGCTTCCTCAAAGCAGGGGAAAAAGAAGCCGCCGGCGAAGGAACCCCAGGCGGCCATAAGAGATGGCATAAGCCCTAAACATGGGGGAACGGAGGGCGCCATACGAGATGGCTCAAACCCTCCTCAGGAACGGGTATCCATACGAGATGGAGCTAATTCCCGTGCGGCGTCAGCTCAGCCACGGCCGCGACCCCAGGAGGGTCCGTCCACTTCAGGCCACGTGGAGTCCAGAAGCCCCCGAAGACAAGCGGTGGCGGACTTATTTACTTCAAAGTATTTTGTATTGGCCAAGGTATTGAATTAAAAAAAAATTGGGGGGGTTGTTTGTCTCTTTAAAGGCATTGAAGACTCGCCCCAAACCTCGTGCAGCCATCTGAAAAAGTTAACTTTCTGTTGCTTACAAGTGACGTTTTGTTCGTGTCGCTACAAAATGCACACAGTAATGAAATATGATACCTTAATTGTTATCTTTAGCTGGACCTGAGATGTCCATCGCTGTATCGTTTGTATACTGTGCTGTGGGTATTGACCGCAGCTGTATGTACTGACTGTACACTAGTGTCTAATTACCGACAGTAGCAAGCTGTGTGTGTATTTTCTGGAATCGATGGTGGTGTTTAACACTTCTGTTACACTTCATTCGAAACAAGGTCAAATTACCGGCATTAGACGTTTCCTTTTGCGCGAGTCTTCACACCCTTTAATAAAAACTTTTTTTACATTGTCTGCAATCATAATATCCATTGACGGACCAAGAATCCATAGGCCCCTCACTCTTTTGATTCATTGAGGATTCCACTTTCTTTTCTTCTTTTACTCCTTTTACTTTTCAGTCCACACTTAAAGTATCTCAGTTTTCATATGTGTTTTTATTGATTTCTTTGTTCTTGATATTTGAAAAACTGAAATAAGTGTCAATTTAGGTATAGGTTTTGAAATGAGAGTGATAACAAAAACATGTAGCAAGAAAAGAAAAACAATAAATTTGAAGAAAAAAGATAAAAAGATGAGAGAAAACTTAAAACTTGGTAGAAAGGTTTGGACCTTTTTGCATATAAGAGAAAAAGACTGACACCCACACACACACACACACATACAGATATATTTACTTTACATTCAGGCCAACAAATCATGCGGAAGGGTCATAAGACTGTAAAGTAAATACATAGTACCAACTGAAAGACCTTTGGTTTCCTCGAATTGTCGAAGACCGGATTTGTACACCGAATGGCACCATTTGAGAGAACACAAAAGGGGCATTTAGGGATAACAGAGATGGTTCTGAATGTCGTAAGAACCATTCCATTAACAAATTGGAGTTCTTTTCATTTTAAATTCTTTGAGCATATATGTACACTCAGTCTCAAAGTTCTTCTTTAAGGGTGTGTAAATTGTAAATGTGTACTTGGGTGGAATGGTAATCAATATAATGGGTATGTTGCAATTGACAGTTTCTGAGCATCACTAGGGCCTTTTAGTGATTTCATTCCTAACCAAATAGAATAGTTTGTCAAGATAGGAAATGTTCATGCAGAGCATGAAATGCTGTGTAGTACAGTACTTAGCTCTGATAGGAGACACTGTAGGCTCATTTTGGTTTTTACACAACAGTTAGGATCAGTGTGGGTGCACTGCAGTGTTACGTTATATGCAAATTTCTCTTAGTTTGAAAATCCTTGTTTTTAATGTCTGAACAGTATATTTTAAAGGAATTTCTGTAAACAGTTGAGATCTTCAGAATTTTCTTCCCATAACTTTTTGTCCTGCAAAATATGAAGATTTGCTTCATATTCCAGTTACTGGTTCACTTTTTTGACTTTTCACAGTTTTTGAGATTTTTTTAAGGTGTGTTTCATACACATGCCCTGCTGAGTCCATTCTTAGTGGGGGGGGGGGGCTATGGAATGGCAGGCACGGTGAAGGACAACTCACAGCATGGGGAATAATATTTGAAAAAAATTGAAAAAGGACAAAATATAGGTTACCTCAAGATTGGCTATTGTATAAGGGAGACCATACATATAATACTATTAAATAATCACTATGTGTATTAGTGTATTGCACACCTACTGTACTATAAAGCTGTTTTGAATAACAGAGTTGAGAAGAAAGCAAAAGAGAACGCTAAAAGTGGTTCCAAAAACCAAAAAAACACGCATCTGGAATGATCGAGCCATACAGTACAGTACCACCTCACTTTTAAAGAGTTTAGCATGTCAAGAATTTTTCACTGATGGCCATTGAAAACCAAGTACTTTTTAGAACAAAGTTACATTCAAAAGAATCCTGTTTAGTTTTTTTGAACAAATAAATCATCAGTCAAAGTAGATATATTTACTTCGTTCCTCGCTTACCTGTCTCCTCACAACCTTAGCACCAGTTCTACCGTGCCTAGAATGTCCATGGTTGCCCTTTAACACTGTGCGCCCTCCGTGACCATCACTCGTCACTCGTAAATATCCAAACCAGGAAGTTTTGGATTACCAACTTACCAAGGAATAATTTTATGTTTACATTTAATGTAGCACAAGTTGGAGGTTTTGTCCAAATTTGACTCTCATAGAAACATACTGTATATATTCAATTTGTATAAAATTGCTACTGTATGCACAGTCACATTAGTATAGAAATCTACCCATTCTGCATTTGCTGCATAATAGTTTACCATTTATGCAATACGAATTTATGCAATACAAGATACCAGATGAATTAAATCCACTACCACCCCCCCCCCCACTGTCCCATCCCACCTGTCGTGATTGAACACATTGACCATTAAGGTCAACAGCAAGGTAACATCAATATAATAATATTAGACTTTTGTGGTCTGAAAGTAATGATCATGTTGATAATTCATCAGAAATTTGCCAAGGCCATACAGTATGAGGTTATGATTTTGTCCTTGAATTCCCAAACAATTATGGATTACCTTTATCTAGGCCTTCTTTTAGCCTAGAGCTGTATTTTGCATATGATAAATGGGTTAGAGATTGGTGGAAACATCTTGGCTGTCAGAGAAATGTTTATAAGATACTGACTAAAACATTAATTATTCTTAATAAGAATGCATTCTGTAAAATTGCATTTGTTAGAGAAATATTAAATTTACTCCCATAAAGTGGAAAGTTTTGCCAGCCAAACAAAATATGACATACATTTTGTGGGACACAAAATTTTCTGCATAACCTCCGATCCCGATTTGACAAAATAATCCAGGTTTTAAATTTACTCTGAGCTGGATAAAATAATATATAACTCCACTTAGAAGTTTTTTTCTTTCATTGGACTGCTTCATGCATGTATTATAAATACTTGAGATTCTGTCTTAACAATTGCCCTTCTTAACCTTTTAAATTAATCGTTTCATGAGCCATATTACTCTTATGTCCTCTTTGAGATATTCCATTAAATAAACCCTCGCAGCCTCCCATTGTTATATTTGCCTGGAGGAAGGATGAGCTAACCAAAGTCTGCATCTCCTTCGATTAGAAGAGCAAATTCCCTTTCAGGTCACTCATTTCCGTCGTTTTATTACCCGCTAACCTTTCCGTGCCTTTTCGTCCATCTCGTGTCAGAACACAATGCTCGGCAGTCCTCTGCGTAGATATCTCCCGTTCTTGTCTCCAGGCTCGTCGTCACTCACGCCAAATCAGATTATCAACGTGTGCGTGAAAATATCGAGCCTGCCTCTCCTCCTTGCGAATTGATCCCCGGTGGAACGTTAAATCTGATAGAATCCACAGTAATCCTATACGGGTGACGGAGAGCGATCTAGTGTTAAACTAGCCTTACAGTAGGGGTCCCGGGAAAAAGAAAGATGTCACACTGAGGGTCTTCCTTACCTTTTCCTAATGGCGATGGATTCATCACCCTGTCGTATAGAACATTTTAATGAGGGTTTGTGTCAATGTGGCACTTAGTTACTGTTTCTACGGATACCTACCAGTGGGATATCCACATGACACTGTAATTGATTAGAGATAGCTGCCCTGTTGTGTAGTATTGTTTTAAACAGTAATACTTCCTGTGAAGAAGTCCACGGAAACAGCTTTTGGGAAGTTGTGTTGGTTAATATACCTGTACACTCCAGAGTGGACATATCGAATCTTTCTTATAAATGTTGAAAGATGATCTTTACCTACAGACGAACGTTTAGATGAGGACTTGAAAATGATTTGGTATTGATAAAATTTATGCTAGAAGAAAGAATTTAAAGCAGACAAGAATTTATTAGTATTTTAATATTTTAAACCTCTTATTTAATCAACCATACTGGTAATAGAATGTCAATGTTTACGAACTTCACATTAAGCTGACTCCAGTATCAGAATGCAGATTTCCTTTAGTGCGTTATCTGGCTTACAGTATAATGCTCACATAGCCCACAGCTTTACTGGCAGCCTGTTTGTGTTGAAGGAGAGGATCCTGAAGGACTGGAAAGTGAGTGGAACCAAGGATGTTGCATGAGGAGGAGGAGGGTGAGAAGGGTGAGGAGGAGAAGGGTGAGGAGGCAGGTGAGGAGGAGGATGAGGAGGACGAGGAGGGTGAGGAGAAGGATGAGGAAGGGAGGAGGAGGAGGAGTATGAGTATCTTTTGTTTCATAATTTGATAAACCCTACTTCCAAGTTTATTTTTTAATTCTCTACATCATGTGTTTTAAATACTTTTTTGGCTTTTTTGACATTTTTCATATCCAAAATAAATTACAGTAGAAGTGAGGCGTGATTACCACTTTATCTCTCTTGCACTTTTCATGGTCATTTTAATAATGTTTTGAAAGTTGACTCCCCCCATCTGACATTTTACAAGGTTATCATGTGCTTTTAGTGTTTGCAGTCATAACATTTCAAGGCTGTGTATAAATGCTTTCTCAAATATCTTGCATACATCATGTGAGCTATTTAATAATGGCAGAGTCTATTAAGTTGTGCATACTCATTCAAATGATTCTATAGCAATGTTTATCGAGGATTATATCACCTTTACCAATGAAAACACCCAATGAAAATAGCTGGATTAAAATTTAAGATCCTTGCACAGTCTCTCTCTCATTTTCAAAGGCCTTTCTTGAAGGTCAAATTCATGAGACATGTTGTGATGAAGGTCAATATTATATTGAAGATTATTATTATTAATAAAACTGATCTTCAGTGAACAAATATAAAGAAACTCAAAACATCGGTGGTGTTTGGAAGTTGTGTGAAGGTAAATACACAGTCCTTGCTTGCTTTGTATGTTTCTTGGGTGGCTGTTCTCTGTCATCTCCTCATGACAAAACGGATGTTTTCATGACATTGGAGCGAGGGATTTTGCAATTTGTTTAGACTGAGGAATTTTTCATTCTTGGGCAGAATGCATATTTGCAGACAACTTGACACCTGTAATGGGCGATTAGGAAGCTGGATGCTCCCTGTATAGGCAAACAGAGAGAATAGTGGAGCCCAATGGTAGAGAGAGCAAGTATAAATATAGGGCGTAGGGTCGCACAGGGGGGTTGGCATGGTGTAGAATATTTACTGCACTCCTCATTCACCTGTCCACACACAAACATGCACTCTCACTTTATACACAGAGCTGTGTTGAGCTCTTTAAAAGGGAGATATGAAATGTAGCACATGCAGGGCTCGTAGTTCGCAGAACTGGTACCTGTACAACTATGTAGAACCAACTTGGAAAAAGCTGAGAGAATCTACAAGAACAAGTCAACAGAAAGTGTGAATAATTCTAAGAATACTTAAGTGACTTAAACAGCATGAAATTTA
This sequence comes from Apostichopus japonicus, assembly GCF_037975245.1. Lineage (NCBI taxonomy): Eukaryota > Metazoa > Echinodermata > Holothuroidea > Aspidochirotida > Stichopodidae > Apostichopus > Apostichopus japonicus. Next base: position 35,215,214 of record NC_092577.1, read on the forward strand.
GTTGAATGCAACTTCTAAAGGGAACTCCCTGTACTTATCAAAGTGCCTGAGGGGCCAGCTGTTTGTTACAAGTGTTTAGTAATTCCTTCCTATTCTAGAATTTCATTAATCAAATTTAAGCAATGTTCAAAGGTTCATGTCATTTAACAGTCTTAGGGTACCACCTCCTATAGTAAGTTGGCTTTTCCAGATCCTTTCCAATTTCTTGAGCATAAATTTATTATGTATTTGTTCAGCACCAAGTTACGTATGTTTGTAGATTCTAGAAACATGGTACATGCTTTTTGTTTTTAGCCTACATGTTGATTGCTGTGATTATTTATTTATACAGTAGGCTACATACACTGTACACTAAATTTCCTAAGTTCATTCAGGATACCAGGCATGGTGTAGATCAAGTACTTGGAGAAGTTATATACACATAGCTAGTTGTTTACTAAACTTAATATATTGATTCAAATCACTGTTTGAACAGATTAATAAGAAAACACAAGTAGAATTTTGTGCCCTTGAAGCTATGAATTATTTATGAAGTTATCATAGCAAACAAACAGGGATGTTTTCATTAATATCGTCACCTGCAAAATCCCAAACTTGACAATGATTGAAAGTGTAAACATAAATCTTGATTACTTTGAATGAAAACTTGATATCTCTGTATTAAAGAGGTACATTTTAGTATGATGTTCGTCATGGAGAAAAGTTCTTAGATTTGTTTCGTTCAGTTAATAAGGCTAGGTAGATGGCAAAAGTGCAATAGTAAAGTTGAGGCAGGTAAGTATCATAAATCATGCCCAAGCAGTCCAGGGAATTTTGGGGAGTTTCTACCAAGAAAAAATTGCTTTAAACTACCAGAATACAGCTATTGATCTTTGGCCCAGATCGGAAAACCTTAGGGAGGAGATTTATACTCTGAGAATCGATAAAAACAAATTGGTCTTATACATATGTAGTATGGTTGACAGTCAGGGCAGAAAATTATTATGGCAAGTCTAACGATAAAAGAAAGAATTAATTCAGGTTGGCAGGATAAAATTTCAGATCTTCATTTTGACTGAATGAAAAATTAATTTGCAGCACAGAAATATTATAGGTATTGTGACAGCTCTGTGGAATTTTTTTGTTCTGGAATTTGCTTGTTTTGTGCTTTGGTATTTCTTATGCTTTGCAATGCAGGCGATAACAACAGAATCTAGGTATTGTTTTTATTTTGCTTTTTGGTTTCCCGAAATGGAAAAACTATGGAGTTACTCTTGTTGACCTTGCAAAATTGTGAGGGGGACCACGGATTGCAACATCGGCAAAGATTGCAAAGATCGCAACATACTGTAGCCAACATCATGTATCAGATGTACGCAGACCCAGTTTGCTCCAATTGTAATATTTACTTCACTCCTCTCGTACCTGTCTCCTACTACACTAGCGCACTTTCCTAGTAGCGCCCTCGCTGACCTCTTGCTGACCACACACTATCTATTCCTTTTGAATGTACCATTCTGAAGGGAAAACGTGGGTTTTTCGACTCCGTCTTCTCACATTTTCTTGCGCGAATCCTACTGCTTGCGACTGACGAAGGTTCAGAACTAAGTTTGCAACAAGATTCCTCAAGTTACTGCTAAGTATCCTCTTGATTTTGGCAGTATTCTGTCTCATATTTTTCATTAGGATTGCTCCACGTTTGTGTATTGCGGTTCTACATGTGTACCAATTGTGCGAAGCACCATGTTTAGTCTATATGTGAAGTGACCCAGTTTGCTACAATTGTAATTTCTCTGTGAGACAAAATTGTCACTGTTACAAGCTGTGTGAGACAAAATTGTCACTGTTACAAGCTGTTGAAGCTCCATAGTAAAAAAAAAATTTGGCCATCAAGAAAATGAAAATATAGAAAAAAGAAGAATCTTCCAAACTTCACAGCAGTTAGTACTACTCTAGTACAAAACATCACACAGTTAGTTACTATAAGTACTGTAGGCCTACATAGTGAACCGGAAGCTGAATGTGGTTAGCTAACTTCATTAATGATATAACAACCAACTGCTTGTAGTTTAAAATCAAATTAATGGGCAGAAGAAGGTTATCTGTGAGAATGTGAGCTGAAAATGTAGGGCTCGATGTATGTATTTTAGAGTTTTTAGAGGAATTTGAAAACCGAATGCTATAACCTACTGTACATAGCAACATGCAAATTTAGCGAATAAACTTGGATGTGTGTTGGTATACAGTATGTATGTGACATTGTGTACAGATATATTAGGTATACTTACAATAGCAGTATACTGTGTCCCATGGAAGTGCAGTGTTACGATATACTAATGCATCCATGTTTGACAAAAGGTTACTGAGGTACATGCATACATTACTATATACAGACATTATCAACATGTATTGCTAGTGTGTACAATGCTAACAGACTATATAATACCCAGGGAAAAATTGTCTTGATTTTTTTTGCCGCGGGTTTTTCCCCCATGGACATCCAGGCCGTACTCTGTGGTTGTTTCAAGAAAGCGTAGCAAAATAGCAAAGACCAATATGTACACTGTAGGAGAGAAGCGCAGTTTGGTGAATATAACATCAACATTGTGAGTGTTACCAATGTGTAAGTACTGTAGCTACTTAACAATGCGATCTGAATTTGATGTAAGCAACTACAGTAGATGTTCGTCGGACAAATTCCCAAAGCTCTGTTTTTGGTGGTCCGAACAGATATTTGGTTGTCTCGGACAACAGGACGAACATTTATGACCTGATACTGGTTATGAGGTTGTATGAATTTGTACATGTTGCACACATAGCATGGTTTAATATCAGCCTGCACTGTAGGTTACTAGTAGGTCATCAATAGTTATAGACATGTATTGCTCTGTCATTCATACATATGGAAATAACATTATTTTTATGATCAGAGGATGTGTAATATATATCTATTCTTACCATAATTGGGTCTTTATACTGGTATGACATTGTATGGACATGTTAACTGGTGTAAAGTAGAAATGCAGTACTATTTAACATTTTGGGGACATTGGGTAGGTTTTACGAGGGTTTTCCCCGTTTAGTTAGCGTCCTGGGGATACATGTAGGTGTTCTGAAAGTTGTCGTATAATATGAGAAAAAATGCAGTTGACTGAAACCTATGAAAATATTTACTCCCAGTTAGGAATAAATTAAGAGAAACGAGAAGGAAGAAGAAACAAATTCCTCCTCATCCCCCCCCCCCCCCCCAAATTTTCCTTTTATTAGAAAGTTTAGTGAGTTTTTAGCAAGTTTTCAGGAAGTTTTAGCATTTATATCCTGCTAAAAAATGGGCACAATACTGATATTATTCTCAGCATGATAATTCACTGAAACTTACGGGAAGTGGTACTTTTTATAATGATTCATTTGTGGTGAGACTGTCTTTCCATTTTATCATCCAGAGGGTTTCAGTTATGTTTCCCTTACGTCAAGAATATAAACCCCTGCTGTTCCATTTTTTCCCCTTACCATCTCTTGAAATGTGAGACTTTTGGTTTCTTTTCCCTTTAGGGGAGTTGATATATTCTGTTGAGACTGACCTAAAGTATTGGTATGATTCACTGAAAGTAAAATTTAGTCAAAACCTACCACTGCTCCTTGTTGACTACACTACTAAGCCTGTTGGCTTTGTGGTTTCTTCCTCCGAAGAGGGGTAGGAGGACACTGGTGATGCCTGGGAGGTTTAAACTGGATCCATATGAGATGAAGTCTGCATCTATTTACACCCCTACCCCTCTGCTCTCCATGTATTAGCAATATGCATGGCATTTATCACACACATGCTTTTGGTTACAAAAGCTACACTATAGATAGATACAACATGTGGCACTACTGGCTTAGACAGTATGAGTTACTACAACAACTGTATGCATTAAACACAGACTTTTTGGTCTTTGTGATCCTGCCAAGAAACATCACAGCTGTGGCAGACCACAGGAAATCTCACACACAGTTTTAAAACACACATTTGTGTTAAAGTTTTGGAGATTTACCACTGATTATATAAGTCAAATGTTTTGACTTTTGAGCTTAATGTAAAGGAAATGTGTCTGTGACAACCAAAGATAGACAATAAGGGGATGTCAGGTGCTGCATTATGGTGATGTTTCAGGTTCACAAATTTATTTTTTACCTAAAATATTGAAAAGAATGAGTGTATCATATGTGCGTCTATGTGCCATGGTTACTACACATATTTGAATTTGAGTACTGTAGTAGTTTTCCAAAGTTTGCAGAAATTTTCATTTACAATTTACTATACCCAGATAATAAATAGTATACTGCCTGTTTTTGTTATCACACAGTGTGTGGTCTATTGCAGACTATCCTATGAAGTCAAGGGTGAAATATTTGATGCACATCTGTTATTAGTGACCCAATAAATCAATATTAATCTGGATGGCTGCAAACTGTTTATCTGATAGTTGCATAAAGTAGGCATGTATTATATGTATATTGTCTCTCCTATAATCCCCTTAAGGAAGGTATGCAACAGTTCAATTAAAATGTAAACACACTTTTGAAAGAAAGACATTTAAATAGTTTGAAAAGCTAAAGATAGTTCCTTCAGGGCTTCACCTCTATGAGGTCACTGAAATGATGCCCTATCAGTCTGTCTGTACCCCTGTCTAGTCCTGTCTGTACCCCCTTTCTAGTCCTGGGTGTGGAGAGACTGAACTTATAGTGGGTGTATAAACAGGGAAAGGTGAAGGAACAGGAGAAGAAGGGAATTTATATAACATACTTGAACTGAAAGAAATATAGCTAAAGATTTTGAGAAATGATGAAATGTTTTAAGCAAACTACTGGTGAATGAAGATTAGTTTTTTGGGGTTTGAGTTGGAATCAACATGTTAGTTTGAACACTTACTTTCTGTTATTACAGTACTTAACTTAAACTGTATAACTTGGTAAACCAGGAGCAACAAAAATAGTTTTAGTCAAAGACATTTAGATCATCTCTTAAAGAATTAATTTTGCTTCCTTGCTTACCTGTCTCCACTCTCCTCACAACCTCAACACTCCTGGTCTACCACCTCTAGAGTGAACTGGGTAACCTTTTTTCATTCATGAATTTTCACTTCATTTTTTGCATTATTTGGTGATTGTCTTTTGGATCATCCTATTCTGTCCTGAACGATACCTTCTTCATCAATCTTGAATCAATGAATGTTAAAGTATCCTCTTAATTTTCTGCCATTTAAGTCTCCAATGTTTTGGGTGGCAATACAGTATTAATTTATATTATAAAGCTTTATTAAAAAGGAAAGGAAAGGAAAGAGAAAAGAAACGTACCAATATGCTTTAAAAGGAGAAGGAAGTAAGGTACCTACAGTAGAGATATTTAATTTCTTAAAATCATGATCTATCATTTCAAATTTTGTTGCTAAAAGGCCTAAAGTAGGCTATTTTTTTTTTTTCTCCATAAAACTTAAGTTCATGTTCAAAATTTTTACAATACCCCAGAGCATTTTTTGATAAGTGCTCGCTGGAGCCACTAATGGTGATTTTTGCCCTTCAGAGTCTATAAACTGTTTTAATTAAATCTTGAAATCCTTTTTTAATGATTCCTAAATGGTTTGCATTTAGCAAGACAAAGACTAACTTCTCTCCACGACTAATTAAGTTTATGTTGGTTGCGTCGGAGGGAAGTTAAGATTAAAAACTTAAAGGGGTACTCACCAGATTTAATTCCTAATTCAAGTATTTTGGGGGAATTTTTTATTGATGATCTCACATTTTAAATTATATCTGCCCTGGTGTTTGGTATACATTCTTCGCTTCAAAATTTACCTTAACCGTGAGAAAAATGAAATTGAGCACTTGATTGTCAAGCAAGTTCTACAGAATATTTATGTAACGATAATTATATGAAATACTGTAATTTGAAAAGGATACCTATGATGCCATTCGTTAAACTTAGTTTGCCAAGAAGCTGGAACAAGATGGTGGATCCCGAAAGATGTCTAGATGGCTACAGAGTACACAGATATGAAACTTAGATAAAAACACTTCTAGGCACTTCAGATGTAGCAATGAGGTTTGTTGAATGATGGTGACCATTTGCAGAGGGTTTAAAGTGCTAAAAACTAGACCATTTCACTCTAAACACTGCACGGAGGAAAGAGTGCTGAGGTTCTGAGCAGACTGGTAAGCTTGTTGCTCATGAATATATCAAGTTTCAAACGAGGCCATTTTGGGGATGTTTCTTCTTATGCTTCTTTCATTGGAATGCAGAACATTTTAATGTACTGAAAACTATATTTGATATATGAAACTTCACAACAGGGAAGCCAATGAATGGATTACACACTGTTACAATGATTTAATCATCTAGTATAGCATCAAGGAAGTGATGAAAATTTGCTAAAGAATGCCTCTTTTGCTTTCCTTTACTGTAAAAAAGTTTCTATACTCGGTATTAATCAAGATCGCAACACTCAGAAATAAATTGATCATATCAGTCGTGTTTTGCATTCCTAACATTTTTAACTAATAGTCCTTGTTTCTTTTATTAATTTTAACTTGGACTTGATGGCTTTTCCAAACCCTCCCTCGAGAGAAATTTTTTGGCGGCCTTCTTTTCTCGCCTTTATCGATATCGATACCTAACTAATCAATTATTTTTTGAGGTGTTTGGTCAATTAAGTTAGATATTCATTTCATCACAGTTAGCTTTATATGTTTCACCTGATGATTGGAACAGATGTTTGCTTCTTGAATTTAACACTAAAAAGTGCACAGGTTTTGTCCGCATGCATTGGACCATATTATATGGAAGTCAGAAGTCAGTGTCAAGGCTGTGGAAGTGAAGTTGTGAAGGATTTCTGTGGAAAAATAACATCAATAAAACTCTATGCTTAAAAATTTGATTGGGATGTGAGCTGTTTGTTAACTTTCCTACGAAGCACGTAACACGTTGTACATTGAGTACTGTAGACAGTATGTATAAACCCTTGTAAATTGTAATTATACCATAAAAGGAAGAATGATGTACACAGACAAACAGATATACATAAAGATCAAGTTTCCAAACTTATTTTACAGTTTATTTTATTTCATTGATAATTAAATGTGATCTTTCCCCAAAAAGCTTGCTGGTACTAGAATATCTGTTTGGATGACAGCATAAATTCATTTGACCCAGCTATGTTTGGATAAACTCCAACTTTCTATTTTCTTTTCAATATATGCCCTTCTACACCAACTAAAAAAAGAGCATAGTCTGTATGATAATGTACTGATATCGTCATCGACTGATACGACTCATGGCTGGTGTAATGTTTTTGAATGCACTGTCCTTGGCATTTCTGTACAAAGCTTTCTTCATCAGTGAAGTATTGGCCTACTCCTCTAATTATATTTTCATAGCAACCAAGTGGTGGAGATGATTTTTGCAGGTTATACCCTCAACAGTCTCCATCTCATTGCACTCTGATATTTTCCAAGATTTCTTATGTTTTCTTTATCATGTCACGTGCAATGTTTATCTTGGTATGAAATTGTTCCAACTAATTTCTGATGAAGAATGACGAACGCAGTCTTGATATCTAGCATTAATGTCATCTAGACGTCGTTCTGAATCGATAGTTAATACGTCGTAATTGCTCAGTCGGAAAATAAAACCCGGCTAGAATATCTTAAATTTGAGAGATTGATATTTATGATACATTGTACAAGTTTCCTTTATAGCGTCGTCGGGCCCGACATATTGGCGTTCATCGGCGGCGATGCCAGTGACTCAATGAACTTCAAGTTATTAACGCTTCCAAGACTATCACCCTTTCATCTCTCCTTAACAATAATGACAGAGGGAGAGAAATTTTACAGTAAAAATTGATATTTAATTGAAATCCATTTAGATATAAAGAAATGTAACCTTGAACTGTTTCTCATTCATAGTTCTTGCGTTTGAAAAGAACTGCCTCGGTATCGATAACCGTTTCATCCGGACTGAGTCACCAAAAGTTCTTTTGTGTCTACCCACTGGCATCTCTAGTCGGTGTGTCTTCTTGGCTGACTCATTCGGTTAAATCCTAATTGCGGAAGCTGTGAGTTTTGAAAATGAGAGAAATCAATTGCTCAGGGTTATAATGTAGATGATAAAAAGTTGGTGCAGAAGGTTAAATGACAATAAAGCATTCCCAAGTAAAGAGCATCACTAATATTCCATCGAATGTTCGAATCCATCCAAATTTTAAGATTTAAACTTAGGTCATAGATACCCACTTATTTGGAATTATTTTACTGTCACCATGGAACATGGATGTCCCGGGTCTATTTAATCATCCCACCTGACTTTCTTCGTATGTATTTTGAAAGTAAGCTAATCGAGGGTTAAAATGTTCAAATTCTGAAACTTTTTAGTAAATTTATAACATGTTTACAATTGAAGGCAGCGTAGGCCTACAGTATAAATATGACTAGATGACCTTTGAGTACAGTACTTGGAAATGAACAAACTTTTTTGTTGATATAAACAACTTTTAATATATCACTCATTGCTTGATATATATATCACTTTATGTCACCCTCAAAAGAAACGGTGCGGTATGGAATGTGTGAGTACAGGACTACAGGTGATTGGACAATACCCTTTGTACTATACTGGTTTGTCTAAATATGTGGTTTTATCCTACAGGTACAGAATTCGTAGAAACAGTCGGTGACGTTTGTCAAAGTTGCACAATGTTTGCATGCATGCATGCCTCTATGCTGTGAGATTTGACTGAATCAAACTTTTAATCTTCAGGAACGCAGCAAACTTGTTAAACTGAGCTGTGGAATGAATATTTATGAGCAAGTAATGTCCACACTTTTCGAGTGTAAAGGGTTTCTTTATAACTTACAAAGTATGTGTTAATACTTTAGCTAAAGATCTAAAAGACCTACAAATGAAAAACAGCTCCTTTGTTCCCCCCCCCCCCCTTTACGTTCCGTTCGGGGTATAATGGTTCCTCCAAAGATCATGAAGTAGGGAATAAGATGAATCTCCCATTTCAATTCTCCACAAAACTGTACAACTTACAATGCATGACCTGTGATATATATATATATATATGTATATATATATATATATATATATATATATATATATATATATATATATATGTATATACCAGTTATTTTTCACAGTTTGGTGTGGAATATTTTTATAACATCAATAAAAGTATTTTAGAGAGTTGTTGTACTTTGGTTACAAGTCCTTAAGAGGCATGGATGGATATTATTTGTTGCCTTTAGCAGTTATGAAATTAACAACCTCGGCTGGACCAGGATTTTATTTTTTTAGGACTGTATTAAGGACGGTGTTCAAGTACTGTATAATAGCCTCAGGGAGAGATATGTGTATATATATTCATATTGGCATAAAGTGCTGATTTTCATGGGTTCATAGAGACGAGGTGCTGCCATAGCTATCCACAAAATGGTTGCACAATGGTCACAAATAATTTCACATCCTTTCTTCTAGTATAGAAACCCCACTTCCTGGCGATGATCACCAGCACGGTGTCTGCTACCAAGAAAGAGAATGGGGGGACTCATAATTAATTCAAAGCTAGAAACCGAGCCGGGGCAATGGGAGTGGGGGGTTGTGATGGGTAATTTAGATGCGGTCTTAAATGCGCTCTACTTATGAGGAATTGCTCATATTGACAGATCTCATAATACTTGATCACCATCTACAGTAAATGCCCTTAAAACATTACTTTCCCTAATAAAACAGTACCCCCTTACAAAACAGTTCTCCCCCTACACCTCATAAGAAGATAAAATTCATTTTCGGTTTCGTTGTTGAAGCCAATATCTACAAGTTTGCTTTTGGTCGTTGAACCCGCCTAAGTTTCAGATGCAAATCAAGATATTAGTTACAAAAACATAGACTGTCATCGCAGGGTGTCCTTACATTCACCTTCACTTCAATACCTTAAGTTTTTTTTCTTCTTCTTCAGACAACGACTGCTTCAATTTTTAGCAAATTGAGAGCATTGCATGCAGATGAGTGGTGCAAAACACATCTGATTGCATCATTGACAAGCTTTAGCGATTTTACTTGGCTCAGAGCTTTCAAAACTGTGCTCTTACGTGGAAGTGTTTTTGTATTTGTCTTCTCCAGAAAGACAACAACGACACCCAGCCTTCGGGGGTTTCACTAAAATAAATTATAACCATTACTGAATAGCCCGGACATGATTCCGTCAGGAAAGGTGTTTTTTTTTGGAGGGGGGGGGGTTCTTTTTTCTGCCTGTGTGCATCTCCAAGCAATTTGAAGCCATCCTAGAGGAGATAGTTCGAAATATTTTCCAGGGTGATCAAAATCTTTGTTTTGTTTTGATTTTAGTGGCACTCTAGTATCAAGTTCAATGTCCTGATAAAGGTCGGAAATTTGAGAAAATAAACCATTTGCGAATATGGGTGGTTAGATTGTTGATAGGCGGGGGGTGTTGGAAGACTGGGAGAGTTTGGCAGGGGGGGGGGATTGGGGTTCTTGAGGGTTAATATTTTGGGAGTGGTTGGAAGGGTTGCAGAATTTTTTCTGACTCTTGAACTCTCTCCCAAGTATCATTTATATATAGTAACCTTAGTTGCAATATGTTGGGTGTTTGAAGCCAGCTGATATTGCTTAAATAAATATCTTTACATAAAGGTGAAATAAAAAGAATTCAGTTTACTCCTCTCTTACAAGTCTGCCTCCAAGCTACATATGCAATTTCTCCCCTACCTAGCTACCAATCACTTAATCCAGCATCAATGTATAGCATAAATGATATTATGTAAAACGGTCAGATTGTTACATAAAGGCAAAGATGTATATTAGCTAGTACTACAGTATTATCCAGAACAATGCCATTTTTCAGTACTTTTTACGAGAAATAAAATCGGCAGTTTATCCTCAAAACTACTTTATGTCACGAATACTGTTATATTCCCTGTATTGTCTCTTTAGTTTGTTCTCTCGTATCAGGTTCTTTAGCTTGGAGCCTTCGCTTGTCCTAGGATATTGTATGTCAGGATGCGTGCCGTTCCATGTCTTACAAGTTTGGCAATGTATCCGAAGGGCTTTATAGTCAGTATTCCTGCATCTGTCAGTCAATGTATCGAGAGGAACAGGGGCAGGTACAAAGCAGGGTTGTGACGAAAGAAAGAGTGAAAAGTAGGGCAAGGGTGAAAGTAGGGCAAGGGTGAAAGTAAACACTGGTTTAAGCAGCGTATGATTGCTTGCGTATAGTACTGAAAGAAATAGGAAGGGATAATATAATAATATATAAAAGAGATTATTACAGAAAGTAGGTCAATATTTCACTTCTAGGAAGAAGGGTTAGAAAGTCAAATATAATTACTTAGAAGCATTTCCTGAAACCTTTGAGTAATCTTACATTTAATGGCGTTGTGATTTGCACATTACTGTACATCTTTGGGTAATATTGTACTTTATATGTTTGGTTAGTTTAATGATTGATCCTGTTGGTTGGCAATTACTCCCTTACCTGTTTCCTCTGAATTATTGCACTTTACCTATCTATGTTCATACTGATATGCTGGTTTTCAAAGTATAGCGATAATAATAATAATAATAGGAATTTATAAAGCGCAAAATGCAAAAGCCTCTAAGCCAGTGGTTCTCAAACTTTTTGGATCTACCGCCCCCTTTTGCCCTATTGGACCGGCCCAGCTCCCCCTCCACAAAGCTCGTGTCTGGGGAGGCGTCAGGGTTTGGAAAGTGGGGGAGGGGTAGAAAACCAATATCTGCTGGTTCATCATTTTCCAACTGTCCAGTAATCATGAAATTTACGTAGACTCAGGAAGGTACTTTTGCATTTGGGAGAGCTGGCGAAGTGTGAGTTTGTTTGTGTTATGGGGGAGGGGTCAAAGGGGAGGGCCCTCCCCATTGGGAAATTTATGAATATTGTAATGCCCTCAGATGCATTATGGTGCTACAAAATGTAATTTGAAGAAGGTTTGCTGGAATTCGATTTGGTATGGTATATATGTTAAAGAGGAACATAATGGGGTTGTTGTCGGTTACAAACCTGTGTAATAGAGCTTATAAACACAGGCGCACTGTATAGTACTGTTGTGTAGTATAGTTCTGTACAAGTGTGGTATAGTACTGTTGTGTAGTATAGTACTGTTGTGTAGTAAAGTTCTGTACAAGTGTGGTATAGTACTGTTGTGTAGTATAGTACTGTTGTGTAGTATAGTTCTGTACAAGTGTGGTATAGTACTGTTGCGTGTTATAGTACTGTTGTGTGGTATAGTACTGTTGTGTGGTATAGTACTGTTGCGTGGTATAGTACTGTTGCATGGTATAGTACTGTTGTGTTATAGTACTGTTGTGTCGTACACTGTTTTATGGTAAAGTACTGTTGTGTAGTTTAGTAAAACTGTAGTATAGTACTGTTGTGTCGTATAGTACTATTGTGACCTTTGTGCTCTTGTGTAATGCTCTTTTGTTTGAGGTTGTTCACCTCCCTTTCTGGAATGGTCGCTTTATTTCCTCCTCGAGGGAAGAGCTAGATCCTGATTCCGATGCATTCGCAGACGTGAACTTTCTTGGACATTAGTCATCAGTTATCTTATTCTTGTGGTTTGTTGTTGTTATTCTGAGCTGAAGTCTTGGTTGTATCCTAACACAAGGTTGACAGACGGATAGCGTCACATGAACATTGCAGCGGTTGAGTGATAGTGTATGCAAACTATCAGGATACAGCCTGATCAGGAGTTTAAACGTTCCAACCAGGAAAGTCTTTAACTGATTTACAGGTTGTTAAATTATCATCAAGTGAATGCATCTTACATGGCTTGCTTTAAGTTTCTCAGGTTTTATGGAATGAGTTTGGTTGAAACTTGAAAGCCATATGAAGAAAGGCAAGCTTTGTTTCCTCTTTAAGCTGTCTCTTCACAACGGCAGTACTAAACTCTCTCTCTAAAATGTCGGGAGTGGCAATATAATCCAGTTGACACTGACCTCCCCACCCCCACCCCCACCCCCACCCCCACCCCTCATAATCACTAGTAACCATACTACGCAGAAAGTGTCTTGTTATGTATTTGAAAGAGTTTCCAAGGCAACTTCTACTTTATATACATGTATCATACATTATTAGTAAAACTCTCATTTCGGTATATGACCAAATTGGACATTTCACCAAACAGATATTTTCAGTCTCACTAGTTCAGGATCAACTGTGACCATGTGATCATCATAAATGCAAGTATTCAACAAAAGCTCAGTCTGTCTGTCTGTCTTCCTGTTTCTGTGTCTGTCTGTTTGCATGTCTGTTGACGATCATTTGACTAAAGTCAAATATATTTAGGGTACTTTTCAAGAAAATGCACCCAAGAGCCTTAGGAATAAAAATCTTATTTCTCTAAATTGGTACATTTCTCACTCTCAGCGAATGACAATTCAGGAATGACAACGTCCGTCCGTCTGTCCATCCGTCCGTTCATCGGCTTGCCTTTCTGTCTATTTATATACCTGCTGTGCAGTCATCTGACAAATTCAAATTATATTTAGCTGGATAGTTTTCCAGAAAAGACAACCATGACAAAGCAAACATTTCTTAAAACAGATAAATTAATTTAACAGTCCCCGTTATATTCTGTTTGATCGGATATGAATGCTTGCGATGCATGATGCTGACCAGTACGTCTATGGTACAATTTGCTAGTGATTCTATTGGAACTAACATATATACACATGGATTTAGCAAAGAGGCTAAGATGGGAATAAAGATATGGAACTATGATCTAACCAAAGGTCAAAGGTTGGTCTTCAAGAAAACTCACCCAAGATACCACTTGGGCAGGAAAAACCCAAACATTTCACAGTCCCAGTAAGTTTGTTATAAAGTAGATCAGAATTTTTAGAATTGCATGTGAGTGCTATAAGTTTTCCTTGCATTAGATTTCATTTTAGCAATGAAACATACAACTGTTTTGAGTGTGATATTGACAAACATGGAGCTGATCATGCAAATTAATCTGGTTCGAATAAAATCATATGGACAAGATCATGTTGATTCAACCGCCCATAATATTAGGAACAAATTGGGAGAGATCTTTGAGTGGATTTACGTACTCGGAATGCTGCCCAAATTTAGGCCAAACTCTCTATTATCTGCTTAAAAATTGACCCAATTACCTCGAGGTGGATCATGAGAGTAACTTCAACAAGCTGTGTGAACTTGAAAGAATTGATTAAAGAAATAGATAGCACAAACAAAATGATTATCAAAGGAACTGACTTGTCTGTTCGTGCATGCAGGATGAGATGGTTGCGTCTAGCATCGTACACGAGGATCTATGGATGCTTCACGTGGACATCTTGGAAGCTTTGAAAGATCCGTCCCAGTTTTACGGACTTTAGTAGAATGATTTGGCAATCACTACAAGCTGCTAAGTACTGCTGCTGCTTTTGTTTCAAATTCGATCTTCGATCTTCCTTTGTTTTCCCGCCATTCAGGAACTTCTTCTTAGGCCTTTCTTAATATTCATGCCCCCCTAACTGCCCTCTGGGAATTGAACTTAAAACCAACTTCCTCTTGCTGTGGGTTCTTTGCCCTGATCATATGACACTAATGATTATAAGATCTGATGTAGAAATTTTATTTTGCTACTACTTTAAAGTTATCTTATTAATAACACATCAAATTTATATCCCTGGATAAGAAACATATATACACATATATCTTTCCCAAGAACGGCTTTATTACTTTTCCACATTAGGGAAATAGTTATTAGTATAATTATTATTGATATTATTATGATGAATATTATTAATTGGTTTGGGGGGGGGGGGAGAAAGGAGGAAGTAGCTCTGCATGGTTCAAATTTTCTGCGTCTACTCCAAAGTTTGCCCTCCTGTTGAAAAGATGTAAATATTAGATTCCTTATTCTCGATAACAGCTTAAGTGCCTTGCGGCAAATTAAGCGCCGGTCTGACCTACATTTATGTATCACATTGCATATCGATTCCTTGCCCTACTTTCACGTGGGGTTCTGAAACATACAGTAACACAAGTTTCCAAAAAGAAAGTCCTGCCAAGCCCTGTAGAAAATCTTAGTACTGTTATTAAAAGTGGTTTAAAACTCTCTGGAACAGACAGAATTTCCCTGCTGTTCTGTATACACACCACAGCTACAGTCATTACCCTGATTTACCTCAGAATATATCTCGAAAGGGGATAAGGGGGGGGGGGGGGAAGGAAGGAAGTGGACGGGGAGAATTAAATTCTCAATAGGTTTAAAACTTTTGTTGTACTTTGGAACATGTCTGGGGAAGGGGAGCAGGGAGCGTTAGAGGAAGGATGGAAAGATCGGGGTTGGTAACAGAGAAGGGGAAGAAACATGAGTACCCATTAATTTTGGTGGTATAGTGTCAAACTTAATATCTGTAGCTATAACTTTTTGCCATGAACATATCTTGTATGTTGAGGGAGGGAGATGGAGGGTGGAATGGAGAAGATGAAGGTGGGGAGAGGGAAGGGAAGGAAGGCAGGGTGGGGAGAGGGAGGTGTGGAGAAAGGAAAGAGATGAGGAGGAGGATATAGAAGGGAAAAGGGAAGGATTATCACTACATTAAGAGCACAGTAGCTTTTTCCTTAGTGATTATCAATATTAAGTCAGGACTGTTTCTGTGTAGAGATAACACTGCAAAATAATTATAAATATTGGAGATGACGATAACCTGATTTTCATGAAACTGAACTTTAAGAGGAAACGATTAATGAGAATCAGATGATATCCAGAAATTTAAAAAATGCCTAACAATCACTTCACTGGTGAATCTCCAAATGGCTTATTTGGTCAAAAATTGTCTTCTTTCATTGTCTCACAAATTTTGAAAAAATTGCTTTAAAAATCTGGCCTGGAATTTTCACTGATCAGTATACCGATATATTCATCTACATGATCCTACACTTTTCAGTTTCCATATACTAGTGCTGCTTCTGATAACTGTGCTGTTATACAATTTGCATGACATTTGAGTAGGGTTTCTTACATTGTCCTGTCAACAAATGGATCTTATCTCTTTACTGACAAGGATTTCTCGCATGTGAATTTGACAAGAGTCTTCTTCTTCTTCTTTGTCAATCTCACGTAGTTTCAGTTGTGACAGTACCTGAAATAAAATGGAATGGCTTAACTTTCTTCCCATCATCTGGGAATGAAGCTATAGGGTAGTGAGTCATGGAGAGGCGCTCACTGGTGCCTTTTTCCTGGTTCTTTCCCCCAGAGGGGATAAAAGAGGGAGCATTTCGTGTTAAATCCTCTATGCTAACAAACAAGACTAGGAAGAAATGACAAGCAAATGAAATGAATAAATGTAATGGCTTTGCTGATAGAAAGGTACTGAGCAATGCAGCCCCTCATTTAGTTTTAGTAACACCAAGATTTGCTTCTGTTTGAGAAAGTTATAATTATTGAATCAGTTGGATGAATTTCCAGCAAGAATATGAGGTGTATGCATATCGAATGGTAGATTTGGAAGGTAGAAGGCAGTTACAGTATCTGGAGAGGGTCGTTGGGGGTGCAGTTTGAGAATGTTACCAGTTTTTATAGGCTACAGTCGGTAGATTGGAGTGGATGTATGTAGGGGAGACAGGTACTGTAAATATGTCATTCGTAAATAGATACCAGTAAAATTTGAGTTTGTTTGCTTTGATTCTTTTAAGTGTAAAAGAAGTGACATAAATTACAAAATATTTTTAAATTGTGTTCAAAATTTTTCTAATGCAGAGAAACGTAAAAGAAGCGAATTAAATTACAAAATATTTTAAATTGTGTTCAAAATTTTCAAATGCAAAGAAACGTTAAAAAGAAGTGACATAAATTACAAAATATTTTTAAATTGTGTTCAAAATTTTGTCAAATGCAAAGAAACGGGAAACAGTGATGCAAGAAACAACTCTTTCATTGACTGACCTTCGATTATATTTAGTATGAATAAGCAACGAGGTAAAAAACACGATGGACAAACTGTACCTATGATTTTCATGAATTCATTTTGCCTAAAGTCTGTCTTGTTTCATACTGTAAGGAAGCTGCACATGGAATAACATCACTTATTGCCAAGGACACAGACTACTACTACCGTTTGAGGTACTTTTGAGTATCACTTACAGAAATGACTGTACATACATATCACACAGAAACAACCAGTGTATCCCCATAGGAAAACATTTCATTGTGTATCTATCTAATATTGATTGGCAGATAAAACTAAAATGAAAATGACTTCCTAACAGCAAGGAGGGCTGAACCCTCATACTAGTTTGTAGTCCTATGGCACTGTACCTAACACCTATTATAATATCTAATGGGTCAGATCTCCAGAGACGATTACTGTACCAACAACTATTTTGCCTCTGTTTTGTGAGAGGGAGTTGTAAAATGTCATAACCAGTTTGTCTGAGTTCTTCTTGAGTAAGATTGATGCGTTGGGTCTGGTTATACCACAGCTGTCTGGGACTGTGACCGTTAAAGTCTGAATAAATTTGTCTTCTGTCATTGAAAAGCTATTGTGGAGTGCCAAAGAAATAAAGAAAGGAAAGGGGGGTGGGAGGGGTAAGGGTGGGGGTAATGGAGGGGTTCTTTTCGTTTGGATGCTAAATGGTTTGAAAGTTCAGCTGTTCTTTTTGCGTTTGACTGTCTGTTCTTAATAGAAGGATTAAAGTTCTATAAAGGTGGGGTGAAGGTTTGGTAGGGTCACTGACCAAAGCTACAGTAGGTAACCTCTAGAGGACCAAAGTAGGTTGTTGTGGAGGACTTTTGAGCACTACACAGAGTGTAGTGCTGTTGTATATTTGTGAGAATTAGCCAAATGCTGTAGGGTTTTGGGTGACAAGATGATAGGAACATTTATAGCAGGGTGGTCTTATAGATTAGTGAAAATGTGGATGTTGAGAGGTTTCAGGGGGTGGGGAAGGGAGGGAGGGAGGGAGGGAGGGAGGGAGGGAGGGAGGGAGGGAGGGAGGGAGGGAGGGAGGGAGGGAGGGAGGGAGGGAGGGAGGGAGGGAGGGAGGGAGGGAGGGAGGGAGGGAGGGAGGGAGGGAGGGAGGGAGGGAGGGAGGGAGGGAGGGAGGGAGGGAGGGAGGGAGGGAGGGAGGGAGGGAGGGAGGGAGGGAGGGAGGGAGAAAAAGGTTAAGGGCAATGGAGGTCTACAGGACATCATTTCAATTATGTCGTTATATCACGACCATTCAAGCTACGTTGCATTTCTCCAGATCACATTTTTATTTCCTTTCAAGTATGCAGACATATATAATCTTCCTGATACATTATAGATTTTAAATTTTGTGGTCATACAGGTCTTGTTTTTATAAAATAGTTTTAAAGATTGTTTTTAAAGTGATTAAGCTGTCCAAACAAACAAAGGGAATGAAACATTATTTTTTTTGTGCTATGTCTGCACCTTTGGATCAATTCAATCGATTAATATTTTCAATTCGCCGAGACTGTCATAACATTCATGTTTCTTCAGCTTGCTATATATAGGCCTGTATGTGGGGGGGGGGGGGGGGTTGTAGACTTGTCTTGGTAATCCAGGAAGTTGAGATGTATATGTAACTATTGCCATATAAATAAAGTCTAGTTTTGTTGAATAAATACGAAGGATAACAAAGACAGGTCTTTTAGCTGGCGGTAGTGTACGGTACTAAAGTAAAAGAGGGAGTCTATGTACATGATACAGAGGAATATTTGCATTGAGTTCTGTGTGTATTAACTGATGCAAATCAATGGAATCTGTTTGGAGGGTGTGGAGGGGGGGGGGAAGGGTTGGGTGGGGGATGGTAGGGGGCCAGGGTCTTAGCCAGGAATTTCAAATAGGGTGTCTCATCTGCTCAGGAGACTATCCATCTGGCGCCGGAGGCGCCTGCGCGAGCGCGAAGCGCGAAGCCTATAACGGGTGGGGTCCAGGGGCCCGCCTTAGGGCCCCTGGAAGCCCAGCCCCTATCAATGGTTTATTTGACACAATTGGGGTAAAAAGTATGCTTAGAAAGCTGTGAAAGCACCTTAGCCATCATGATTTTTTGGGGCATTCAAACATAAAAAAATGCTATAAAACACTAGGTGCAAAAGTGCACCATGAAAACAGCTTATATAGTAATTGATATATTACAAAGAATTTGAGCACCAAAAAGTTCAAACAATATCTTGTGGAATTATTTATGAACATTATGTACTATAAAATAGCCTACTGTGTATCTTGTAGAGTATATGCCTTTATTCTGTTAATGTCATCGATATACAGGGATGAGCCTGGGGTAAAAAAAAATCACAGAACTTTGTGGGTGATACTATACTAACGCCGAGGGCGTCAGTCAGCTTGCAGTGCGACACAGTTATAGGTGGGGTCCATGGGCCTGCCTTAGGGCCTGTGGTAGGGTCCATGGGCAACGCCCCGGTTGGGGTACAGGGGTCAAAGCCCCTGGAGGCTCTGAGAAATTTGAGGTATAAAGACAACATTTTGGTGCCTATTTTATAAAGATTTTTAAATTGATTAAAACACTCAAAAGCAAAGTTTCACACCAAAATGTGCACACTGAAGCCACATGCCTAGCCTGTCGTTTTCACCCTACTTGTTCTTTCCATCATGGCGACCCATACTTAAAATGTTACTGTTCATAAAATGAACACAATGGTCTGTTTTAATCTGGAATAATAGTCAGCAGCTACAGCACTACACTTCTCCTCAATTGTCCTTACTCTAATGATACTAAAATATTGAAAATCATGGGAAATTTATGAAAATATCGTTGCAATAATGTTGGGAACGTTTTGAAAATCCAGAGAACAATTTGCGGTATTTTGCGTATGCTACAGTGTGTTAGGATAATAGTTTTTGTCCCTCTGCAGGTTGGATATGCATCGATTCGGTAATGAAGAACATGCGAATGACGGATCAATGATACAGTAACGCTGTTGTTAGAAATTCACGGAAATTGAGAAGTATAAATTACGGAGGTAGAAAAGAAAGCAAGGAAATCCGCGCAAAAAGCTCATGCCTTCATATATTACCATGGTAACAATCATACTCAACACTTTTACATTCCCCAGTGAATGCGGTCACAGAAAATCCTGTGGCGACCAAATCTTTATTTTCCCCAAATTCTGGTGGCCCAGAATAAAACTTTGATAGCCTGAATGAAACTTTGATAACCACTTTGATATGCTAAATATTAGTACAAAAAACACTAGACCTAGCCTCAACATCGAGTAGCACTACTGTCAGTACTGACTACTAACGTTACTTTAAAGCTAGTACTAGTTAGTAATGATGACAGTGGCTAGTACATTTTGATTAAAATAATGACATAGGCTAATGTATATTATTTTCTAACAAAATGGGTACGGTGAAAAAAATCTTACTTTATGTTTTCATGTTCAAATACGTAGGTGTAATATAAGGTATAAAACCTTCCTCAGTAATTTCTATTTGCTTTTGTTTCTTTCATTAACTTGTTAATGACTTCATATAATTAACATTACTACCAACATCACACTGCCGCCGCTGATTATGCTTGCTCTCCACGTTTATTGGATCAGACCATATAAGTATCCAATTTAGCTCTTAAACAGTTATTACTACTAGTACTACTATCTAATATGCAGGCCCAGGGTTCGCATATAGCCACTAGATTGCGCTATTCGCCCAATTTGATCGCATTGCAATAAACGATTAGTAAAAAGCTACTTGCGATTATTATTTTTTAGTTATCCCTTCTATAACCCATAAACATCTCGTAAACTTCCTTGTCAGCCTTTCCTTCTATGAAATAGAAGGAACGATTGAATAAATAATAATTTCTCCAACATGGTAGCCTAACACCACACTAAGTCAACGGAAATCTAGCTAAGCCTAACCATCTGTTTATTCGCTGAAATTGTGACGCAGTTATAAGATATCCATGGAATACTTTCGTTATTGCTGTTATCTTCGACCACATGGTAGCCTAACAACACACTAAATCAATGGGAAATCTGCCTAACCTTCGGTTTGCCCAAAAAAAATCACACTTTGCGTAGGATTCGGGTAATAAATTAGGAACCGGGTAGTACCGCATCGGGCGGGCACCTTCGTTATTTTTGTAAAGCATTGGTGAAATTTTCAGTTGCAAACTGATCGCCACAGTATTATGGGTCTGGGGACTAGCGTTAATTTTTCCAGAAATTCTCATCGCCAGCCGAGAATGGTCGTCGCCAATGCGACCATGGCGACCGTAATGAAAAAGGGTTGATATTCATACTAACTGCGAGGCAAGATCGCTTGTGTTGCATACATGTATTGCCTTGACAAATGGTTTCTCGAACCCGCGCATTATCCCATTAATAAAAAATTAATCGGAAATTCGCGCCATTTTATAACTAGACAGACTGCATGGTCGTTATTACGACGCAAAATTTTTTCCTACTGCCTTTTCAGGTATATTAGGAAAACATCGCAGGAGCTGTCAATATTAGCTCACTCTTTTCACGGAACCGTGATACACAACACCTAGCTAGGAGGAAAAAAATACATATACACGGGTGTGCGAAAATGATCACGCGAAGAAACGATTTTTTTTTACCTAGCTAGTTGGTTGGCTATTGAGTGTTGGTTATCATATTGTGTTGTTGACTAGACTGTCAGGGTTTTTTCAGTGATTTATTTCACAGTGTTGTGTCATCATTTTAAACGTGCGGCGCCCGTTGACTGAGTAGTACATGCAAATAACTAATAGTTACGTTAAATTGGGAGGCTGGACAGAGCCATTTATTGGCGTCTCAAAAGCCGTCCCACTCAAATTCGGCCGTCTTTCATTTCGATCTAGCCGTCTCAAAGACGGCGAGACGCATCGCTAGCTAAGACCCTGTAGGGGGCTAGAGTAATAGAAGTGAGTTGCTTGATGTATACTTTACATTCAGTAGGACCTCAATTTTTTTAATTTGTGATTTTGAACACATTTGTGTTATCTACAGAGTGACAAGTGCCCTCACAAGTCAGTGACATCAATATTGATATTAAAAATGTAAGATTTACTTCATGGCCTCTCCTATACTGACGCATTCCAAATTTCGTACCCTAGCCTAAAAAAAATACCATTAAGCCCTCTCCCCAGTAAAGTAAAAAAAAAAGGGGGGGGAGAAGATATATAAACAAGGAACAAAGGTTTTAAGGAAGCTGGATATCTTTTCTTAATACAGTTTCTCTACATATATTAACTTTGCTTATAAATACACCTGGTGAAATGGTGTTGCATGACAAAACTCAACTCTGAACATGTGACCCTTTCATACTGGTCACAAAGATGACTCTTATGTGCGTGTGTGTCTATGTGAGTGAAGGTAATTGTATTAGTACAGTACTACCTAGGGCCATTCATTCCTTTGTCAGAAACAGAAAGGGGAAGAGAAGAAACTTCCAATCTTTAGGGAAATGAATAAAGTGAACTTTTCCCCATTGGGTATTGGTTCAATAGAGGTCTTAACCCGTATTGTGGGTATACTACTGTATATATGGTTGGTCTATGCAGGTGTTCATAAAAGGAAAATCATCATTTATTTACATGGTTTTTCCAAAAAAAAATTCATTCACATGTTTTTTTTATATTTTGTTATTATAACCATATAGTAGTAGTAAAGGTATATTTATATGTTTTATATTTGGATAAAATGATTTAGAAAAGTACAGTTGGGTTTAAAAGCCAACAGTGACCTCCATGTTGGTTTCTTTCTTGTCAGGCTGTTTTGAGTGTGTAATGATGTTGTTTAGTGCAGGCTAGTTAAAATTTGTACAGATATTTTCTTGATGTTAAATTTTACACTACTGATTAATTTACATTCACTTGGTCAGCTCACAGACACTGTCGTTGTACAGTAACAGTACTGTAACCAAAGTTACAAGCAATATATACATTGCAAAGTCCAATTTGGAAACAACCAAAATTTGTTAAATTGTCAAGATCATCATTTAAGTAGAAAAATTTGGACATTAAATGTCCGACAAATTGACCGGTGTTCAGTATTATGTTTTGTAATCTTCTGTCAATACTGCCTGCTGTAAAGCTTTCATTGTAGAGAGACTTAACTTCTTAAATCCGTGTTCTCTTTTGCATTCCCTGTGCAGGTACGACTATCAAATTCTTCTTCACAATTCCACCTTTTGCTTAACTCCCCGAGGGCGCCGCCTCGGTTCCTTTCGATTCCTTGAGTCCCTCCAAGCAGCTTGTGTGCCAGTACTTCTTAGCAATGGCTGGGTGCTCCCATTTAGCGAGGTCCTCGACTGGAATACAGCCGTTGTCCTCGGCGATGAGAGGTTACTCCTACAGGTAAGAACTTTCTGAATCACTTGCATCCCAAAAGAGGAGCTTGGTGTTTGAATCACAGTCTACAGATTTAGTTACTAGCTTATCTGTCCCCTCACAACAACAGTACTCTTGCTCTACTTTACTTAAAGTGAATGGTAACCTTTTCAGCGGAGCTAGGAGTATTGGTCAGAGGGGGCGAGAATGGTCTGTAGGGGGGCTTTCAACACTATCTAAGCGGAGCGCCACCACAGGTTGGCGCGGAGCGTACAGAAAATTTTAACCCTAGAATGCAGGAAATGACCCTTTCCGGGCCTTACTAATTTGCAGATAAACGAAGAATAAATAGATGTCATCGCCATTTTGTCAGAAAATTACACCAACAAAATGTTACAAATGTCAAGGTATTTGAGAGCGCAATAAAAAAGTCAATAATCGCGAATAAGTAAAAAGTGGTAAAAAGCTGAAAAGGGCGCCAGCAGTCCATTTGAGTCCGTCAGGGGGGCATCCGCCCCCTCTGACTGTATGCACGCTCCGCCACTGCTTAGCGACTGGTCACTACCAGTCAGTGACGGGTTTTGGGGGTTTGGCCATTTTATGTCATGATGTATTGATGGTTTGCTTTTGGTGTTTTGTATCTATTGTTCAAAGTTAGGCACTGCTTCAATTTTTAAGTCAGTTTATTAGGACTATGTATCCAGTGACATTTGCAGACTCTTGAGTCTTTTTCCACTTCAAACATGCATTTTTACACGTAAACAATTCTCTTCAATAATATTTGCAACAACAGTTTGCAAGAATTCAGCACAGTTTTAATCGTGATGGGTCAGAATTGAGAATATTTTCTTCTTCAATATAAGTTGTATACCATGCTTGCCACCTATAGGCTGCTATCCCTTTAAAGGTATGTCATTGCATACCCTACATAAATCATACTTAAATAATCCTACCCAGCTATACTACTGTAACAACAACCCATTGAAACAAACATGAGGAATTGGAAAAACCTCTGAGAATCTCATTGAAAATTAATTACCTTGAATCTCCTCTTCTTTCAATCATAGAATGTTTGATCAGTCAATCAATCCATTAATCCTGATACATTTACAGTATAAAGCACCAATATTAAGAACAATTGTTAAATGGCACTATAAAAAGAGAGTAACATGTTCTCATTACATGTTCTAGGTCACGTTCCCATGGGAGCAAATCCAGGCCAACCTGCAGTCATGTTTTGCTATTGGCCTACATGAATGTGTTCTGTTGCTAGGCAACACGTCTTAAACCCATTATACGGCATGAATCTACTTGGGGCTTTGTAACCTTCTTTTGGCTAATGCAGAAGAATCCCTTTGCATGGGTAGGTCATGTGGAGCAATGACCTTTGAGACCTCAACATTCAATTGAAGAGATTTAAGTAAATCTTGTCAAGGAAGCATTGTATAACCACAAAGCTCTCTCAGGTGAGGAAATATGTCTAAGTGAACATTTCCTCTGAAAAAGTTGTTAATGGGGGAGGTGGAGAGAAACTGCTAGTTGTAAAGTTTGGGCTGGAGTTCATTTCCTGTGTTAATGGGATAAAATGGACTGTCCGTTTTGAGTTCCGCTCCCATAATTTGTTCTTGACAGAGAGCTGAAAAATGTAATTTTTTCCTGATCGATGGATGTGACTTTCTTTCTTCTCTCGCTCCAGATTCCAGTTTTTTTAAGGGTTCAAAGATGTTTTGTTTTGGAAGAATTGAAAGCTCAATAAGTACAATAATACTAATAAATATTACAACAAGCCACTTAAGGCAACTTTTTAGATAAATTTCAAAGGTTAGCTAGTGGGCCCTTAAATAGTTTATTTGAAAATCCATTCATGACATGGCCATGGATGAACAATGCTCAGATTGCAATCCACAGTGTTAAATTACAGTTCAAAACTAGAGTCTAATCCCGTCGGAGAAAAGCATGTAGGGTTGTACAACAGCACTAATCAGACTTTGAAGTACGAGACCCATGACTTAAAGACTCGCGCACAAAGATGCGTCTAATGCCGGTAATCTGACCTAGTTTCGAATGAGGTGTAACAGAAGTGTTAGACACCACCATCGATCCCAGAAAATACACACACAGCTTGCTACCGTCGGTAATTAGACACTAGTGTTCAGTCAATACATACAGCTACAGTCAATATCCACAACACAGTGTACATAGCAGCGATGGACATCTCAGATCCAGATAAAAGATAACAAGGTATCACGTTTCATTACTGTCTGCATTTTGTAGCGACAAGAAGAAAACTTCACTTGCAAGTAACGGAAAGTTATGCCTTTAAGGAGTCCATATCTGTGTCAGTGTTTGGTTTCACAGCAGACTGAGAGTAATTCATCAAAATTTACTGAGTAATCCTAGTATTTATGATATTAATTTTAGTATCAAGATCATGCAAAAGGAAACAATTTTGACCATAGAATTGATAGATCATCATTACTTTTGCAAATACATTTTTTCCCCACTATTTTTTTCTTTCTCAAATGACAACACTGGCTAAATATAGTAGGTTCTCTGTGAGTTTTCGCACACATTATCCTCGGATCTTAATAAGTGTTCCCA
Source organism: Apostichopus japonicus (assembly GCF_037975245.1). Classification (NCBI taxonomy): domain Eukaryota; kingdom Metazoa; phylum Echinodermata; class Holothuroidea; order Aspidochirotida; family Stichopodidae; genus Apostichopus; species Apostichopus japonicus. The sequence continues at coordinate 35,241,127 of NC_092577.1, forward strand.
AAACAGAAATTAGTTTAATCCATTATTTGTTTAATGTTCACATTGGATCTCACTCGGACTATCGAACTGCGAGCGAGTCGTCAACAAATGGGAAGTTGCGTAGAACACAGCGAGTCCACATGTAATATTTGCATGCACCCCTGTATCATCTGTGATCCACGGTAATTAACAGAACATAGCGTCGTCATATTTCATTGTGATATCGGTTCACGGTAATACACCGAGGCTGTCACACTCTTTGTCTTTTTTTCTTGTATCTCGAGCTCCTGGTTTTGCCCCCACCCCTCACCCCCAAAAGGATGATTACGATCGTGCAATGGGGTAAGATCAGTACTGAGTGCAAGAGCTTTCACACTCATTGTCTTACATCTCGAGCTTGTGGTTTTGTGCCCCCCCCCTCTACCCCGAAAGGATGATAACGATCATGCAGTGGGGTAAGATCCTGAGTGCGAGAGCTTTCACACCAAGAAGTTGATCGCCAACGGAGAATCAGACTTTGTTTTTACCACGTTTTTTCTTTTAGTCTTTTTCCCACGGTGCCTAGCAGAACTTGACTTTCATGTAAGTAGGTGAAAGCTGTACACGTGAAATAAGGATGTTTCATTTTCAAGCAATCTACTTCGTGATGTGACTGCCGTACAATGCCAGCATATGAAATATATGCATCCTGTTTATAATATATATGATGTGAGATACCAGGACAATGGTTTACGAATAAAAAATATTTATTTTGGAATGTTTAACATTTAGATTATCTTTCATTTTCGAGCAATCTAGTGATGTGACTGCCATACAATGCCAACATATGAAATATATATGCATCCTGTTTATAATATACTGTTTATATACTGTGAAATTTATATCGGGTGAGTGGACGAGACAATAGTTTATGAATAAGAAATAATTATTTGGGAATGTTTAACATTTAGATTAGTGAAACAGAAAGGAACAAAGATTTTTTTTTGTCCAGAAAGTGTTTCAAAACTCTCTGAATGGAATGACGGGATCCTGTCTGAAAAGATAGTGAAAGAAAGACCGTATAGTTAGTTCATGGTCAGTCGATGCTCTCATTTTTTCAGACATAATTAAAAAGGGGCATTCAGATTTTGGAAGTTATTTTAAGATTATGGATTCCATCAAACTTGAGGGAAAATGACAAGAGGTACTGTAGAATTGTCTATAGTACTAACGAGTTCACTTTACTCCTCCCTCACATGTCTTTGCACGTTCCTCATCTATGAACAATAAGCCACTAAATTGGTAACATTTAAGCACTGGGCCCCCCCTATAGTCCCACACCTGGGTCTCTGTCCACTTCCCTCCTCCCCCAGGAAGTTAATATGGCTTGCGTGCTTTCCTTGGAGATGTCTATCCAGCTTGGTCTTATCTTTGTTCTGAATCCTTTCGAATCAAAGAGGCATCTCTTTGTTGAACTCATCTCCATCCATCCAATGAGAATTATTCTGAAATTATATTTGTGCAGTAATTAGTTCTCACTAATGGCAGAGTTTGGAGACGAGATTCCGTTCAATTTTATCCTCTTTAAATCCTCCGGTAAGGTTGTCAGAGGCTGGTAACACTTTAGAAAATAAACAAATTGGATGGTGGCAGTGTTATAAAAGTCAGCTAGTTGAGTGTGAAAGTTGTTGGATTTTGTGATTTTCACTGCCCATATTAATACCTTTCACTAACTTGTCTAAAAATAAGCTTCTTGTAATACTATGTCATAGGTGATGGGGAAGTCTGTACTTTTCAAACCATGAGAATCTTTTTTTAATAAATCAACCGAAAAAGCTGTTTAGGTAGCCAAATGAGACAGAAAATGTGTCATAGCTATGGAAATCTGTGTGTTTTTTTTATTCTCCTGAAAAGAAATTGAAAATGGATTTCATGCTCAAATAATAATGACTTTCCTTGAGATGGGATTTCATCTTTTAAGTTTTAATATTTTTGATTTCAAGTTCACTTCAATCCACTGGGACACTCTCACAGATATTACGAGCACTACATTGATGTAAAGCAGCGCTTAATTTCATTTCATCCGTGACTAAATTTGCATTTTTTTTTCTTTTTTCACAGACTTTTGAAAGAGTCAGGCAAAAGATAAAGAGCACATGCAGCTGTAGGCCTTTTCTGTGTTGGGTGTTGTCGTATGTGCTCTGATTGTAAAGTACTTCAAGGTCTATATACTGTAACAGCTTTATACATATATCCCTTCCATATGTAAGATTATGCTCCATAAACTATCATTGATGAAATTTATATAAAAATTAGAACATACATTAAACATGAAATTAACTTGAACTATTTTGGTAATATGGTTAATTTTGACCCGGAAAATTTGAGATGTGAAGTGGGGGTGCATTGTAGGCACATTGATGGTCTAAATTAGACCTTATATAAGACTACTTGCAAAGTTGTCCTAATACTGTAACTTTGCTTTATATTTTTGTGTGGATTGAAAGTGGACGGAAAGCGGGGGGGGGGGGGGTGGTTGTATGCCCCAAATCCCTGGGTTACTAAGGATTAACAATTCACATTTAGGACTGCTCTTTGGAGCCAACGGCAACAATTTATCCTAAAAGGAGCATTCCAATGTATAAAAGATGAATATCGTAAAGCTGAATATCTTAAAACCCAGAAAAATTAATGGGACGTTTAATACCAGCACTCATATTTTTCTTTTTGTCCATTTTCTTGGACAAGGAGATATATATTAAGATTAAAATCTGCCTCAAGTCATTCTTTAAGTTGTAGATAATTTGACCTCCTACACTGTAGCTTAAAAATATCAAGTCTTGCGATAGGAGGTTCTCTCCATTTTGTTGGCGATAAAACCTACGTTTATAGTACAAGTATATTAACTCTCGTACAAAAGCAGTGCAGTAATAACTGTACGGTATGATCAATTGCTAATTAAATTGCTAAATAAAAATGATAACGTTTTCCGCCCTGATTTTCAAATATGCAAAGTAGGATCTGGTTTGGATACCTTACATCTCCTTTCCTACAATACGTATTAAGGATGCATTCTTCGGAGTTTGTTGCGTGTTAACGTTTTACTTTTCAGACCCAACCATCTGCCAGTCTTTTTTTTTCACTTTGGACATCGTCGGAAACCGATCCGCAGTTAACATTTTCACAGCTGTTGAGACATTTTTTTTCCTGAATTATTTCGGTCTGTTGCTTAACGAGTGATTAGTTTCTTCTGGATGAAACTAATAAAATATACCGTGGCAAAGATTTTTGTACCGCCATCATGAGAAGTGGAAAATCCATTCCAGATATATGTTTGCATCCTATCAGAAGGTATAATGTTATTCCCACAGACAGATACGAAATCATTCTCTCCATAGATCTGTGGCTTTTAGGGAATTAATTTATTTGTAAGAGAATCCGGCTTAACCTGTTTTGAACCTCCTTGCAGTAATTTTAAGCCTTGGGTATTTTATTGTTCAGGTTTGCTTGGAAAATTTCATGAGAGGAAACATTAGAAAAAGAGGGGGGCAAGTAGAGGAACCAAAGAGCAGGATAACAAAGGTTAACGTTTCTCATCTTGATTTCTTGCGGGAGGCAGAAGGAATCTATGCGATGGTGATGGCGTGTGTGTGTGCTACTGTGACACTTACTTGTAAACTTGATTAACTTCATACTTGGTATGTGCATCTGTCCTATTGAGTGCAAGATCCCTATTGTTTTCTGTGAAGTTCAATGGTCATTTTGAGGTCAACAGAGGTCAAAGTTTGAAAACTTTGTAAACACTATAACTCAAAAAGTTTATCTTTGTTGTAGATGGTATATGTGCAGATCTTATCCAGCTTGGTGAGTAAAGTACAAGAACCCTGTTGAATTTGGTGGAGGTCAAAGGTCATTTGCCATCAACATAAGTCAAAGTCTGTAAAACATTGCAAACATGATAACTCAAAAAGTATATTTCTTGATATTTTTGTGATATTTGAAGACCAAGTATACTTTCTAATAAAGGGATTTCTATGTCTCCAAACATCAACCAAATTTTGCATATTCATCAACACTTTCCTCTCGAGCCCTAAAGTTTGTCCTTGGGTTACCACCGACCTTACTGTATCTGTTTCTAAGTAAAAAACAAAATTAAAATCACCAGCGACAATGATACTCATAATGGAAGTATTGTAGTTCACTAGAAATATCATTATAAAATGGACGTGTATCAACGTTAGGAGGTTAGATACACACCAGAGAAAGATTACAATACTTACTAGGTTCCTAGCTTACCTGTCTCCTCACAACCTGAGCACCAGTTCTACCGTGCTTATAATATCCATGGTAACCCTTTAACACTGTGCACCCTCCATGACCAGCTCCCCGGTCATTGCCCCTCCTTCTCATTTGACCATTCTAAGTGCCTTCACACGTTTTTTCGATTGGGTTTTTTCCTAGAAGTATCTTTAAAAAAGTGAAGGCGTATCAGCGTTAGGGGCATAGATACACATTACACACCGAGTAAGATTACAATTACAGACAGCGACGTCAGCTATGATATATCTACCGTCATGATGTGAATTTAATTTACAGATGTTAATACTTAGACTGGGGTTATTTAAGATGCAGACTCCTCTGCTACTACTAGAACTCTTCCCGCCCCATTCATCTACTTCAATAATTCTTGTCTCTCAAATAATGAAACAAATGTCTGGCTTATGCCTATGAAGAGAGCTTTTACAGTTGTCTTCTCTTGTGAGGTTGCCTAAGACTCTCTTGCATTGAAGGAAATCAACCGTAAATCGGCGGCCATTTTAAGAACGTTACATATTGAAGGTATTGTAGGCAAAAGAGAAATCACTAAAAGAATAATGTACTTTACAAAAACAAATAGATAATTAACATATCACAATTAAAATACAGGTGGGATTAAAAGAAAAGAAATCAATTCAAACGGACGAGTAGAGTTAACGGTTTATAAGTCCGTCAAAAACATCCAAATGAAAAAATCCTACATCCACCCCAGATGTACTCGTTAACTGAAACACAAACATAACAATGTTGTGCGGCTCCAAGTTACATCCAAAATATATGTAGATCACTGTTAGTGGCTGGTAGGCTAGCGCTTAGGCTACAGTACGTAAATCTTTTGATGCAGTAGCCTTTGATTCTTATGTTTTTTGGTAGAGCCTAATGGTCTGCCTGGATAAATGGTTCAGCTAGTTGGAAAGTAGTTATGAAACTAACCTTGTTGGAGACTTTAGAGTGGAAAAAGGATGAACAGCTCAGAGTAAAATAATGATAATTCTGGGGCCTGTTAGGGCGGTACGTTTAACTAGGGCAACATCGCAGCCTCTCTCCTAATGATAACTCAAAAAGTATGTTTCTTGAACTTATACTTAGTATGTGTATCCAACATGGTGAGTGCATGAACCCTATTGAAATTAGCAGAGGTCAAAGGTCACGTGAGCCTTGTGAGGTCAATTTGTGTCAAAGTCTGAAAACCTTTTAAACATGGTAACTCTAAAATTAAAGTTAAAAATTAATTTTTGAATTTTCCAAAGCTATGATTATTTACTCCCTCCTGACCTGTCTCCCCACAGCCTAAGCACCTCCTTCTACCGTGCCTAGAATGAACAAGTAACCTTTTAACACTGCACGTCCCCTATGACTGGTGAACATTGTTTGGTCAAATTCAGTTCAGTTTGGTTTTGTGAAGGCGCTCTAAAGGTCTTCAACAAAGCATACAGTCATCCTAGAAATGAATCTGTTGCAGAGAGTTGATATCCTTGCTTCAAATGTGCAAATGTGAAATCCTTACCAGTGCATGATATGGCTGATGCCCCACAAGGGACCTACAGTAGTGCTACAATTAATAGCTGGAAAACTTTCCTGATCCTCACTTAATTCTTGGACAAATTGAACTCACTTGCTCTACATTGTAATCAGATAGTTATTTGGGAGTTTGAGCAAACTTATATAGCAAGGAAGCACAAAGTCAACTGGCTTCTTGGGTGACAATTCTGAGGTCTTCTGATACATGATGGGTAAGCCAATTAATTACATTACCCATCATGCATCTCTCCCAAAATAGATACAACTCCGGATATAAATGTGTTAATGCGATAATGGCGAGCTCATGGCACAATTAAACAGGTGCGACAGGGAGGAAGATTTGCGTTTGATTGTGACCTCAGGCAGGTGAATTCTCTAATCTGGCGCTTGATTCAGTGAGAGAAATCTGGAGATTCGCAGTCACGAAAAAACCCAGAAGGTATGCGAGGGAACATGCTGTCGCTTCAGTAAACCCTCTGCTACTGATCTGTAACCGTGGAGATTGGATTCAGTCATTCCGAGTGTTCTGTTACCGTGCAGATGGGATTCAGTCATTCCGAGTGTATGTAGAGAGGTTATAATGTTGCCGTCACTAGCTAGATTTGGCAGTGTTGGAAGATAATTCCAATTTTGTAAAAAAGAAACAAAGTAAAACAAAGAAAGAAAGAAAGTTCACGTTGATGGTCTGGAGCTAGAGAGAGAATCCAGACAAGCAGCTTCCCAAAATATTTATTAAGGTTAAAGTCGATGATGTGTTTTATGGATCTCCATCGAGGTTTACGTTCTTTGTGCGTAGGTGTTTGTGCTTAGCGTGGGAGAGCGCTGTTAACTCACTCATAAAGTTACTACAAGAAAATAAATAAATAAACGTTTTTGTAGGAGGGCCTGACGTTTCGATCCTGTTAGGATCTTCTTGAGAGGCAGACGAACATCAAACAACAAAAGAAAACAGATTAAATATAGATAGATGGGATGGACAAGTTAATTGGAATGTTGAACGATAAATAGAGTGGAATTTGACAGGTTTCATTAACTTTAATGGGAGTGGGATGAATTTTCAGCAGGTGATGCAACGGCTGTTCGAGAAAAAAAGAGCAATGTTTACTTTGCTTCCTTACCTACCTGTCTTCTCACAGCCACAGCACTCTTGCTGAACATAGAGTGAATGGGTAACCTTTTAAAAATGTGCACCCTCTATGACCTTTCACTTCCAGTCAATGCCTCTCCTCATTTCTACCAGCTAAAGTGTCTACATGTAATTTTTTTGATTTCCGTGGAGTTTGTCATCGTTTCGAATCTACACTTTTGGTAGCCATATTGAGGAAGAAGATTATTCCAGGCTGCGGGAGTACTGAAAAGGCTATTGAAGTTACGTTAAGCCCACCAAATACCTTAGCAGTTTCGCCTTTACTTTTTCACTTTATACGTTTCTTCCGTGTGTCATAAATTATTTGCCATCGCGTTTATCTTTGGTCTGTCTTTACTCTTGCCTTCCAGGTCCCATCCATAGTCCGTTCTGTTGGGCCTGAGCAAGTCCTAACCATGAGACAACAGACTCAGATCTACTGGGACAGATATTTTTCATCAGTGGAGAAAATTATTTTAACAACTTTAGAGGTAACGTATATATATCCTCTCTCCTTCTCTGTAATATGACATAAAGTAGGAGTGTCTGAAGAGATAACCATTATAGGACCTGGCATTCTTGGTGTCAGGGTTTAATAGGGGGTTCCTTGTTGAGTTTAAATTGCCTGCAGGGTTGTATTAAAGAGCGACCGAAGATTGTGGTAGATTGCCCGATATTGAGTTACATTGCCCGATGTGAGTTAGATTGTGCGATGTTGAGTTAGATTTCCTGATGTTCAGTTATATTGCCTGTAGTTGAATTGGATTGCCAGATGTTGAATGAGATTGTCTGATGTTGAGTGAGATTGTCTGATGTTGAGTTATATTGCCCGATGTTGAGTTATATAGCGGGATGTTGAATTAGATTGTCAGATGTTGAGTGAGATTGTGTGATGTTGAGTTAGAATGCCAGATGGTGAGTTAAATGTCTGATGTTGTGTTAGATTAACTAATTTTGATTCGGAATTCCTAATGTCAAGTAACATTACGTGACGTGGAGTTAGATTGCTTGATGTTGAGTGGGAAAGTCTAAGATAACGTGATGATGGTTAACCTTTTTCCCCTTCAAAGTTGTGCAGTGTTCTCAATGTAGAATAAATTTGACGCCTCTGGTGATAAATATAACATAACAACAGGAACTTCCTCAACTGTCAACTTTGGATGCTAAGTAACTGTTTATTCCTAGTGCCTGCATGTAAACAGTAGCATTACTTATAAAATCATTTCCTCAAGCAATCGATATAAGAATACTAGATCCTCAATCACAAGTATTCTCAGAAACGTGTTCGCATTTTGTGTTTTGCCAAATTCTAACAGGTCGAAAAAACTTAGACAACATCTATCAATCATATTTGAGGCATTTTAAGGTTGTTTTCTAATCTGGTAAGGCATAAATGAATGATCCCTAGAGAATTTCTCAGAAAGACGACAAAAAAGAAAGAAAGTTAAAACAAACAAAGAGACAAAAACAAGGTGTAGTTGCAGAGGTATAAACTGGAGGACATTGATTGAAACCACTCCAGGAAAAATGTATATTAATATGGAGCTTTGTCTTGCTCCGCCAGCTCAGATTGAACTTTACAAAGACAAGGAGTTTGTGAATAAGTTAAAGAGCTGCAGTAAAAAGGGTAACTCTAACAGATATATTTTGAAGTTTCTTCAAGAATTCTCACTCTCCTTCCCATATGCAGTGAATTATTACAGCAACGTTTGGGAAGTCATGGTCAGACCACTGAGATGCCCCATTTCCATCTCACCCCCTCCCCTCCCCAACCCCTCCCCCTCCCTTCCCCTTCCCCTTCCCCTTCCCCCTCCCCCAATAATGAGAAGACAGTTGGATGTAACCTAGTATATTCAAACCTTTTTCCCCATTGATGACCCTAAGTTTAACCTTCATCTGCTACGTAACAGTGACAGTCATGGTGGAGGGGGATGGGGGTCCATGGGAAGGGGTGTCTCTTTTGCCTTTGAGAAGTTTTTTTTATATCATTACAGGCGCTGAGTTGAGAAGTAGTGTTTTTTTTCCCAAAAATATCGGCAACTTCTTCCCTTCCGAATTGTGTTTCGCTGATTTTCCAAAAATATTTCCTGCAATTGTCAGGACCTCCCCCCCCCCAATTTGCATTCCAGGGTGCTAGACTGCTAGTCAGATATTCTTAAGTTAAGGACATCCAATCATGTGTATAAATATGACATTCCTTGGTTGAAATTGTGTGCATTTTTAACCCATTGTTTGAAGTGCTGCTTTAAGTGGTCAGATAAACATGGTCCCCCTCGTCTGTCATTTGGTTGTTGAAAGATAGATTAATGGCAATGATGGATTAGTTTCCACTTTAACCTAATAGAAAATGCATTGTGCATATGTGTGTGTTTTGGCAGATGAGAATGTACCTTGCTTGCTATGGGTTGTGATACTTCTACGTAGTATGTTGTTTTTTTTAAATTTTATTTCACGAAATATAGATATTACTTTAGTTAAAATATGAATACATAATAATGCTTGCTTTCTTCATTCCATAAATCTGTGTTTGAAGTTTTCTGAGTTTTGTCTTATATATTATTGGAAGGATCTCTGAAATGTTTCTTAACTTCAGGTTGGTAGCTAAGACGCTCTTGCACATAGCATTCAATGTAAACCATTTTATGGAATGTTTCAGTTGCGTGCCACGGGTAATTAACAATGACGAATCACCTTACCTCACTCAATCTGATGGTATCAAACTTTGTGTGGTAGAAAATATTCAGAATTAGTTATTAACAGTTTATAAATTTCATAGAAAGGCATTTTGTAATATAATGATAACTACAGTTATACTCCTGCAACTGGCTAACAGTAGATAATTTGCTTGTTAATGTGTTCTGTTCGGAGAAGGTTGCCAGCTGGACCCCAACCAAATTTACTTCGCTCCTCGCTTACCTGTCTCCCCACAACCATAGCACCCTCATTCTACTGCGCCTAGAATGTCCTGGTAACCTTTTAACACTGTGCACCCTCTATGACTGGCTCCTCCGGTCACCGCCCTCCCTTCTCATTCTACCAACCAACTGTTAATCTTGTCTGACTTTCCTATTTTCTTTTTTAACTTTTTCAGATTATTAAAGAGAGAGTAGAGCTACACAATGCGAAAGAAATGTTTGCTTGGAACCATCCGCCGGGAGGCTTGCTCATCCATCCATCATTTAGCTATCACCGAGCTGCCTTCCCATTCTTTGCCCTCCATGAGGGCGCCCCACCATCGGAGAAGTTCACGGCGGTGATCTTGGCCAGGACGCCGATCATATCCATCTCTGCCCCCATCATGAGACTGATGTCAAATGTCGCTGAATCCAACTATGCAGCCAAGGTAGTACCATACTCATCTGGCTAGGAATTACAAAATATTTACTACCCCATTGTTTAAATTTGTTCAAATATTTATTACTATTTGAGAGCGTGGTGGCCAATTGGCTAAGGCATAGGACTCGTGATCCAAGGATTGCTGGTTCGATTCCTGCCTAGTTCATTACGTTGGGTCCTTGGGCAAGATGCTCTATCTCAACTTGCCTCTCTCCACCCAGGGGTTAAATGGGTACCTGTGAGGTAACTTGTCATTGGGTGCAGTATATAACTGCTGCCGACTGGAGGGATTGTCTCTGGGACAGGTTATCATTGACCAGGGGTAATATAACTTCTGTAAAGCGCTTTGAGACCTATTGCTGGTATAAAGCGCTATATAAAATGCAAATAAAATTATTATTATTTGGGAAATATGGATAAGCAGACAGAAAAATTGTCAGACATTCAGACAGATAAACTATCCGTGTCATCTTGATATTGACAAATATTTTATATTTTTTTGGAAAAGCGTGGGGGGGGGAAGGGGGTAGGGGGAAGGGGGTAGGAATGAACAGACAGACATTCAGACTCACAGACGGCATCATGTTATTGTAAAATTATTTGATCCTTTGGGGGATTGCTGGACCGACGACAGTCATTCTGACTTTTAAAAATTACTGCTGTTAAATTTAGAAAACCAAATTATAAATAAAGAAAAATCAATCTTGTTATCCTTGAAAGAGACAGCAAACAGAATTAGGGGAGCAGGAAGACTTGAGAAAATTCAAGACGGTTTTAGATCCATCTTTAAAAGATGTGAAAATTAAATTTTTGCCCGTGTGTAATTCCCAAGTGGATAAATCATCATTATGTATCGCTGAAGCAGCAATATTGAAGACTATAATTCTTTTACAGTTTGTTTGAAGGGAAATTTTTTTGACTTAAATCAGGCTTTAATGAAAAGTCAACCGTGTTTGAACTGTGAATGGCCTTAAGATTTGCAAGAGATGTTTCTTGCAAAAGAGAGTTTATAATGGAACGTATAGTTTGTTTTCTTGAATTCACCAGAAGTCTTCTGGACTGAGCCAGTCTTCAAGGAGGTTATAGACGTGAATAGCTGCTATGCATATTCATGAGCTGTCAACTGTAAAAACTGATATTTCAACAACAAAAATTGTTTTGTTAAGTTGTTTGTTTTTCATCGTTTGAGAAGTTTTAGAAATGATGATTGGGAGATCATTGAAGCGAGACAGTAAAGTTACTTGAAACCTCTGAAAATGCTTGAAAACTTACCATTTGATCACGCCACTGTGAAGATTTGACTGATTTGACTAATCGCACCATCTTCATAACCTGCTTTTTAAAATGTAACTATTGGAAGTTTGTTTCTTGTTTTACTGGAAGGGAGAGTGTGTGGGGGGGGTGGGGAGGGGAGAGCTACAAGTCTTTTTTTTCTTCTGAAAAGACCAAAGAAAGAAACAATTTGGTATGTTACTTCCTTCAAGTAATGTGTTGTCTGCCTATAAAAAGTTGTTGGTTGTAAAAACTGGAAGTCATTTTCCTAACCTCTCATCCAAATTTCTGTCTAAGCCTACCCTTTGAACTTTATAACTATCAATAAATGAACAAAAACATTTTCCAAATAAGTATATAAATAGGTGGCTGGCTTTTGACCTCATCAAGTTGTTAAGGTGATAGTTCTCTTAAAACACAGGAAAGGAGGGTGCTAAGGGGGGGGGTGGGGGGGTGGTGGAGTGAAACCACCTGGGAATCGATCTGTTGAGGAATGTATGCAATAAATGTTTTTTGTGATCTAGAAATATCTCAAGATGTTGTGTTTATTTTTTAATGGTTTTTCTTTATGTCTGTAGGTTGTCATTATATGGCAAGTTGGCAAACCCCTGCCATTGAAGGAGAGGTGGCCAGATCTCAAAGTACCCCTGGCTGTTATCGAATCCGATCCTAAGGTACAGTAGGCAATTTGATTATTACCAAATTGGTTATTCTTTTCTTTTTTTTTGAAAGGCTTGAAGAGTGTTTTGTTTTCATTTTATTACAAGTAGTTTTATACATGTATAAGTGCAAATATTAATGTTTTTGGATGCAAGGGGTTGGTGCATAATGTAGATTTTTGAAGGCAACAGTTGGTGTTGTTGGACGGGTGGTGCTTTGACCAGCAGTTTCCCAAGGTTTCCTGAGACAAGACATCAAGACCATTCAAATTTGAGGTGCCCATGCGAAATGTTCCGTTCTCATCGACAGACACCCAACTAGAAATAACGGACGCTCCTTCGTCTGAGGCGTCCGTAGGAATCTTCCTCCGAACTTTCAACTCACATTCAAAATGCAGACATTTGCCTATAAACAACTGCCAAAAATATCAATTCCTAGAAACAAAAAATATGTCTTACAGTATGTAACCAAAGTGTGAAGGTTTTAATACAGAATATCATACTTACAAATTTTTACCGGTTCGATATCCGTGTGTATAAGTTTTGGGTATATGAAGTTTTAAGTACAAAGGACATTGCTTGTCAATGAAGCCTGTCTGTGCAGCCTTGTTGACCACCACTCCAATTCAAATTTTTCCTCAAAACGTTTAGTATTAATTTCCTAGGCCTAATGTGGGCTTGATAACTGGGCATTATTTCCCCCTCTTGCCTGCCGGAGTGAAAAGGCTACTTTACGGGGAATTCCCATCCCTACAAAGCTCATTTGTAATTGCAGTTTGGCCAGTATCAAGTATGTCCAGCTGCTCGTGTACCTGAAACTACAACTAATCTAGACCATTTGATATTTGTTTGTTTTTCTGACAATGGGGATACCAATATTTCATGCTAGATTTGATAGCTACAGTAATATTTATAAGATATACTTCCTGTTGCTGAAGTAAGTTTTCAAATTTTGTTGAATCTTAATAAACTGAATGAATGTTGGAGGGAGTAACAGTGAGCCTGTTTATACTGTAAATAGCATTCTCCAAGGATGTTGTTTGAGATAAAAGACGTTGCCTAGCAAAGATCTCATATAAAGCTTCAACTTCTGAATTTATGTTCCCTGGGGTTGGCTTTCTAGAGCCTTTGAATATTCCATGAACAGTTCCCTCTAACTGGAAAAGAACTCATCATCATATTTAATTGGATTTTTGGAGCTGAGCAACATTGATTCCTCTTCTTGTATTCTATTAAGTAATTAGTCTTTCTCACTTCTGCTTAACAAAAGTATTAAAACCTGATCTGCAACTTGGAAGAATAGTTGAGACCTTTTTAATATTTATCGTAGATCTAAAACGGCAAAACAACAAAATAACGCTCCACAATCTTGAGCATATTGTGTGTGTACAGTACTGATTTAATTTACAGGTTGAGAGGGAAAAACATTTGAAACTTTACCACAAACCCCCCAAAATTTAAAATTGTACAAAACATAGTTGTGAAATCGTGGATTCACTTTGTCCAGACTTCCCAAAACTGTTTCAAAGGCTTCTGGTTGCTCTTGTTTCCAAAACAGACACTTCCTACAGGTAGGTTGAATATATCAATGCAAGGTGAATCAGTAATGTCACCATTTCTTTGGGGGGGGGAGGGGAGAGGGGGAGGAGGGGAGAAGGGGGAGGTCATTTTCTGAAATTGTGCCTTTCTACTGGCAAACGGCAAAATCCACTGAAATTTAGACAGCAACTGACCTGATTTTCTAGGCATGGAAGTTTTATTTTCTAGAAAATTTTATGTTGAAGTTTGATGAATGTTTTCAGTTGAAATGGTGCAGTAGCTTTTGTAACTACGGAAATATGCAACTCACAATGATCGTTATGAAATATGCACATAAATATTCCGAAACTTTAACAAAAAAATTACATAAAAAGCGTTTCAATCTTTGAATGTTGTAGACATTTTACGATATCTATCAATTGAAGGCATTTCTCACTAGTTATAGATCCTGTATTGCTTTCATAATTAACCCCAAAACTCAATTTTCACGTCCACATTTTTGTTGAACTCAGTTCAACTGTCCCAGGTATTTCCCCTATTGGCAATTTATCTCATTGTTCGTAGCTTAATTGAGTAATTAATAATTAATTATATCTCTAAGGAACCACCAAGTGTAGTGTCATTCACATACATGTATCTGTTTCATTTCCGATGATAAATTCCCTTCAACAAACATTAACTGTTTCTATATATAGTCAGTAAGGGTATAAGTTAATTTATAAGTTAATTAATCATTCCTGCAAGTTCTTTGTCTAATTGTCTCAGAGTCTCATTTCTAAAACAAAAGGATGGGAAAAATTCCCACCTTTTTGCTTTGGCTTTTAGTCTATCAGCAAATAAAGGTTCTTTATTTTATACAGTATGTATGTAATGGTACAGTTTCCAATAAAGAATTTCCTTCCTATCGGGGGGAATATTAATAAAAGTGATTCACCATATATTCACTCATTACGGAACCGTTCAGCTATAAATGTTCTTTGCAGGTGTGTGACCTTTGACCTTCACAGAATTACAATAGGTAACCCACAGTTCCATGTACGTACTGTATACACAGTAAAATGAGGGGCAAGTTCCTGATCTATTTAGGGATGGCAAGAGTCTCCCCCCTATTACAAAGCTTACTGTTGGTAATATAATGAACCGAAACCTAAGTGGGAAATCAATCTGTTTGTATACATTTTGAAACCTGAGCAAAGAAAATTGTCTAGAACAGGATGTGTAACGATGACCTCAGAATTTACAAGTCCGGTCCTGTCCCTTCTTGAGGTGTCGATCCCAGCTCTACAACCATGTGTTGAGTGACAATTCCCCTTTTATGTAGCAGTTTGTTTGATCATTCAAAATTCATTCTGTTAGGTAACAGTATCTGTCAGATACAGCAGGATATGTGCACGCCCAAACCCGGTAGTCAAAGTAATCGGGAGGAAAAAAAAAATGGTATTTCAAATCGAAATTGAAGGTCAGCACAATTTATGTCATAATAGCAAGTAGAAAAAGTGTCAACCAAAATTGTATCAGACGTTAAGATCACATTTTGTCATAAAAATTTCCAACAAGTCTCCTCCAAGCTTCCTACAAATATCCAAGCATATTTTAATACGAGGTGGTGTCTCTGTAAGGGGGGTTGGGAGAGTGGAGGGGGACAGAGGGATGGGGGGGTTATTATAACAACTATAGGAAGGATGGAAAGACGAAGGAGATGAGTGTGTGTAGATAATAAATACTCTAACACTCTAGCATTTCTGTATTTCCCGTTGTTGGTATTCTTACAGAAATATTAACCTTCAAATGTTCAAATTGTAAGTTATTTGTCCCTTAGCCAAAGTTTCCCTGGAAATTGCATATAAACATACCACCTCTACTGTGTGGTACATCCTGATGACATTGACGGCCTAATGGTTCCACTATAAATGTCTTAATACCCTCCTCCTCCCCTCCCCCCCCCCATCAATTTGTGCTTCAGAATTGACAAGCAATTACCATGACGAAAGAGATCACAAATTCTCTCTCTCTGTCTCTTTCCTTATGAGCTGATGGATATTTAAGCTTTTGTTTTGTCAATAAGCCTGAAAACCTCCCTGAATTGGATTACAGATTGCAATAACAATGTGTCAGCGTTACCAGTTGGATGTTTATTCCCTACCTCCTGATTGGTCGGTTTCACCGGAGGTGGCCTCCCTTTCTGTAACCGATATCTACAGCTTCTGTAATTTAACTGGAACATTTGACCTTTTCCATCAAATTCATTTCAATATAAAGTGTCTGGCAAATTGACAGTAATGTATTACTAATGTTATTGCTCCATATTTCCAGTTTTCTTGTTTTATCTTTGTGTTTTTGTTCTTTTTGCCTTCTTGCTTTCTAGTAGTCTTGTCGTGCATTTAATGAGTCTCGTTTGTGTCCCTGTTTACTAGAAAATAAACTTTGCTCATTTTCTTTGCTCTCCAAGAAAGAGAGAAACCTTAGACAGCGGTCTGGTTTGTGCCAGAAATTGCCAGGGCTAGATTTTCAAGTTATCTCTGTCCCAGTATGTCGAACTCTTTCCAGACAACTCAGGGAATAGAGCTCAAATCAGAGTCAGTGTGGGAAGACCCCTCGGGGGGTTGTGTGTTTAATCAAGATGGTTTGTAGTTGTACCCTTTCCAGGGTAAAAAATTTATGTTCCTCTCAGAGTTTTCTGTAATTTGTATTTTCATATCATTGTTTCTTTGTACCTATTATTTACTTCGCTCCTCGCTTACCTGTCTCCCCACAACCTTAGCACCCTTGTTCTACCCTACCTAGAATGTCCTGGTAACCTTTTAACCCTTTTAACCTTTTTTTGTAGTGATGAGGAACTGATTAGGGAATATGTTTGAGAAAATAATGGATGCAAAAAGAAAAGAAAAACGATAGAAACAACAAAGTAAATAAAAAGGAGAAAAGGGAATTCCCCTTCTTACCCAAACTAAACTAAACGGAATAATAAAGAATAAACAAGAATAAATAAGAGGCCACTCAGGACTTGTTTGCTGACTTTTCTGTCTTGCTGACTTTTCTGTCAGGACTGTTTACTGACTTTTTGTTTGCTGACAATTTATGTTCCTGTTGACGATCAGTTTGTAAATTTATATAAATGATATAAAGCAAAAGGAAACTTTATCATTACTGAATATTTTTAAATTTTCTTTAACTAAAAGTTGAAGAACAGGCAGATGGGGAAAAGATGCTCATATTCTAGTTTTTATTTAAATTAATAATTAATAATTCTACTAAATCGTATTTATTTATTTTGGCCTAAAAACTCTTGCATTTCAGAGTTAAAGGAGATATTCTGTTGGCTGAAGTTGATTTTATTATCAAACAAAATTGTGGAAATTTTTTGTGGACGTTTAAAACCACACCTTCATATCTATTTGTATGCCGTAGATTTAAGTTTCTTTGCAAATCTGGTGATATTTTTGTAAATTGCATCTGGCAACAGTAGAGGGAGTGATGTCATCATGGCAAATTTAAGTCATTAGATAGCAGAAGAGAAAATTCTTTTTTCTACAATTTAGTAAAATTTTAACTATAGAGATAATTAACAGTTGTGTAAACATTCCAATTGTATTACAGACAAAGGATAAATAATAACATAAATAAATATATAAATATAAAAAGATTATAAAATGAAAGTAAGGCTAATTTAGTAGAATTCTAACTATAGAGATAATTAACAGTTGTGTAAAACATTCCAATTGTATTACAGATAAAGGATAAATAATAACATAAATAAATATATAAATATAAAAAGATTATAAAATGAGAGTAAGGCTAATTAAGTAGAATTCTAACTATAGAGATAATTAACAGTTGTGTAAAACATTCCAATTGTTTTACAGATAAAGGATAAATAATAACATAAATAAATATATAAATATAAAAAGATTATAAAATGAGAGTAAGGCTAATTAAGTAGAATTCTAACTATAGAGATAATTAACAGTTGTGTAAACATTCTAATTGTATTACAGATAAAGGATAAATAATAACATAAATAAATATATAAATATAAAAAGATTATAAAATGAAAATAAGGCTATTTTAAAGAACCTCCGTAGTGGCGATGTCACAGACCACACACTGTGATCCAATTCTTGGAGTATAAAGTAATTTAGGGTTTTAGCTCTAGCCAAAATAGGTTACATTTTATCAAATATATTTGGAGTTACAGACAAGCTTTTTGAGATTGTTTTTTTCAACTAAACAATGTGGAATAGTCTTCTCTTTCCAATTTAATATAATTGTGACATTTTCTGCCACGCTAAGATCCTGTTTTAATATTAACCACACAAGCAAAAATACAGAACATAACTCCATAGAATGTTTGCCCTTTTAAATTCTTTCCTGAAAAGAATACTTGATCGACAACGTCGATGAAATAATTACATTGCTACGTAATTTCAGTATTAAACAAGAAATGTCAAAACATTTTCTTCATAATTTGCAAAATGCTGCGTTGAGAGATTTTTTTTGTTTCTTTTTGATTTGTGTCAAAACATGACACTTTTAATAAATCCTGAACACACAGTTGGCTTGCTGACATTTTATATTTAAATTGACAGTGAAGTAAGTTTGTGTGATCATGTGTTTACTTTTTGAAATTTATGTCAAGAAACATTATCCTGCCCTGACAAGTTTTTTCCATGAAGAAAGAAAGGAACAAATTCATGGAACAGGAGGAAGCTGAGATCTATCAATAGATGGAACTTTGAGCTGAAATTTAAAAATTCTTTGAAACAAAAAAACAATAAAAAAAAACTTTTTAAGTGAGAGGCTGTTTTTTATTAAGATGTCAAAGTGGCACTCTGAAGTGTAATTAGTTGTCTTCTTTTTCTAAAAAAAAAAATGGATTCATCAAATTCTTTTTTTTCTTTCTTGAAGGCTAAAACGAAAAAAATGATATCTAACCGTTGTTGAAATCTCAATTCAAGAGTTTGGATGAAAGCTCTGCTTTATTATGTGAGATAACAGTCGGCTGTTGTACCATATTTTAGTTTTCACATTTCATCGTTCATCGTTTTCATTTTATTTCATGAGTACTTTTTGTAACCAGCAGTTATAGAAAAGGAGTTCAAATGGGGGAGGGGGGATGGAATGAGGGGTTCATGGGGGTTGTGGAGTGGTTTTGTGTAATGCCAGTCAATTCTGAGTTTCACTCACAGGAACCTGAAAAGAATGGTAGTCAGGGGAAAATTTGTCTATGGTTTATGAAAGAGGAATGTATTCTAATGATTCTGGTGAAATTTCCTTTAAAATTTATTCTTTTGACAAAAGAAGAGAGAGAACCGGGGAAGGGGAGAGAAAAGGATGAGAGAGAGGTGGAGGGAGAGACAGGGAAGAGATGGGGAGGGGGGTAGAGAGGAGAGGGATGAGAGGGGGTAGAGAGGAGACTAATGAATTACATATCCCTTTACAACTGTAAAATACTTACTCTGTGTTTTTTTTTCATATATCTACAGGACCTGAGTGCTAGGTTTGGTCACTACGATGTTATCGAAACCGATGCAGTACTAAGTTTAGATGAGAACGCAAAGCTCTCAAAAGATGAGGTGAGAACGTCTCTTCTTAGACTCATCAAATTAGCCAGATGCATTTTGAAATGTTTTGTACATGGAAATAAGTCATCATGTCCAATTTGTCTTTTTTTTCCCCTCAAATTCAAGTGTTGAAAGTCTTAGACAGAAAATAAGAGATTGGAAAGTTTTACTAGGGCATCGTCCATCTACTGTATATGTTGAAATAACATATCACAGCTAGGCCTGATATATCTGTTGAAATAACATATCACAGGTAGGCTTGACATATATGTTGAAATAACATATCACAGGTAGGCCTGATATATATGTTGAAATAACATATCACAGGTAGGTCTGGCTTATGTACAAACTCATCCTTTGTAGGGTTCCGCCAGCAGCATTCCCAGGGTTCTGAACCACCCTGCCCCTAAACCAAGTCTTCATATTCGAGCACATATCTCCTCTCCCTATCCATTTGTAATCTGTGTTATGTTTTCCTCTCTTATTCTCTTTGTTTCAGATTGACTTTGCGTTTGCTGTCTGGCAGACGTTCCCCGACAGATTGGTTGGTTTCCCGGCTAGGTCTCATTACTGGGACGAAGCTAACGAACAATGGGGATACTCCTCTAAGTGGACTAATGAATATTCAATAGTTCTCACAGGCGCTGCCTTTTACCACAAGTAAGTCGAGCAATGTCCCACCCTCATGATTAATATGTTAGTCTTAAAGGAAACGCACTCCCAACCATCATTATATCTTTATATGACAGAGAACTTGGTGAAAAACAAGCCTCTAACAGTTTTCTTGCTTTTGAGGTTACAGTATGTGAGGAACATTTGCAACTATTTCAAATAGCCATTACAGCAATTTCTGTGTCAACTTCAGGCATGTTTTGTTATTTGCAGTTCTGTATTATCATGGTTTGAAAATTGATTTCTACATTGTACATTGCAACTACAGTATTACCTCTTTTACCTCAGCAAATCATTTTGAGGTTCTCCTCAAGGTCGGTTGTTGAGCTTATTAAATAATATTTTGATATTATCCTCAGTTGAAAAGAGATTGTGGTACCTTGCTGTCGTAGGTGACCTTGAGATTGAGGTTTCCTGAGGTATGGCTGTTGCACATGTATGACCTTGAGATTGAGGTTGGTTGAGGTATTACTGTCGTACATGTATGACCTTGAGATTGAGGTTTGTTGAGGTATTACTGTCGTACATGTATGACCTTGAGATTGAGGTTGGTTGAGGTATAGCTTCTGTACATGAATGAGATTGAGGTTGGCTGAGGTATTACTGTTGCACTACAACATCCTATGATAAGAAATATTCCACTAGTTTGTACAATCTGTTGAGATCAGAATCCACTGTTAATCGTATTCTGGCTATTTGCACTAGACAGGCACTGTTTTGTGGCTGGCCAATTGATGTTTCGGAGGTATTCTGTAGGTAACTTTACTCTCCTCTCTCTACCTCAACAGATACTACAACTATCTTTATACAAACCATTTGCCTCAAGTGCTACGGGATCAGGTGAACTCTGCCAGTAACTGCGACGACCTTCTGATGAATTACCTCATCGCCGACGTAACGCACATGCCCCCGATTAAAGTCACCCAGAAGAAGCAGTACCACGAGATGATGATGGGACAGGACGGTACCCAAGTCCGGGAGGTGGAGAACTTCCAACAGAGACAGAAGTGCATGCAGGACTTTTCGCAAGTCTTCGGGTACATGCCACTGATGCGATCGAAAATGCGACTCGATCCGTTACTCTTCAAAGACCAAGTGTCTATGCTAAGGAAACGCTACCGACAAATCGAACTCATCAATCCGAAGCCGAGGAGTTTATAACCCAACGCTCCGAGTTAGAGTCAGTTGCTGCCGTCCAACATTCTCGTGTGTTTAAGTATTATTTTTTTTCTCCATCTTGTTATATTTTTGTTGTTATTTTTTTTGCTTGTAGCATGTATAATAATTGTGATACCCTTTTTATGCATAGCAACGACAAAGTACTGTTAATGTGTGATTGGAGGATTGCAGAGTTTTATCGAATACATTCTGTGGTACCAAAAGCCAGATTATCTGTAAAAAGAAAAGAGTGTTTCTTGTTTCTGAGCCAAGCTGTGAATATGGAGTAATATTTTTTGATACCAGAATTGTGTTGTTTTTTTGTGTTTTTTAAAATATTTTTGTGTGTTAAATAATTGATCATTGAAAACTATATTTGTGAACCAGATGAAAAAAGTTATTCATCTTAATTTTTTGAAATAACCTTCAATAATTTGTAATTTTAAGGGGCGAAAAACAAAAACAATAATCTTTTTTTTAATTTTTATTATTAAGATTAAGGTTACAGATGTATCTGTTGAAAGCAAGTATTTACGTACAAAAATTGTCTACATTTTTGTTTTGGTTGACTAATGGCTTGACTTGACTTTTGGCTTGTTACATACACACGTCTGTGAAAACCTCTGTTGAGAATTTTTTAAATTTATTTGTGTGTAAAAACAAACATTTAATACTATATTGTCAAAGTGTTAAAGATTTCAATCATCTTAATCTGTCTAAATGTATATGCTGGATACAGAATTACCTTACCTTGAGCAATGTACATTACACCAGTATAGAAATATAAGTTGGTTTCGTTTCTTTAGACCCCCCAATGTGTAACAGTAACAAAGGAACGAAACATTGTCCGATCCTTAACGACTCTTGTCACAGTGTTTGGACTTATCCTGTGAAGAAAACATTGATCTGTCAGTTATGGCTAGCTGTCAGTGCATATTGTCATGGTAACAAGGCTCAAATTTCAACCAATGATTGATTGTCAAGCAATGATTAATTGCTGGCAAGCTGTCAGTATCCAGAAGGTCTGCGATAAACTGCTGAACTTTTGACACACCAAACATCTTGAAAACACTGGAAAACTGTAACAATAGTCCTACATCTATCAAGGATGGGTACTAGATATGATAGAAAATATATCTTCCATTTGAAATTGATACTACATGTAAGATGTAACGGTCTGTGACACTTAGGGAGAAATTTCTGAAGGACAAACTGAAGGAGAGAAACAAACATAAATACTGCTGAGAAGGAACAACCTTTTTCTATGACTGGTTATCCACCCGCACAGGTTATGTAATCCAAAACTCAGCCATCTCATGCTGGCAGTTGTTGGTAATGGATAAGGGGGAGGGTGGGGGGAGGGGGCTGGCAAACATGGTCCAATTTACCTTTGAGGTTTGAAAAATGCAACTTTTATATTTCAAATGACGCTTACAGGAAAGTAAAGAGCGTATTTGTTTATCAAGAAGAAAAAAAGGGAGGTTGGGGTAACGGTTGGCGATGGTGCTTTCATTGGAATAATAGATAATAATAATCATGTTTTTAGTTTTATTTTGCTTTTCTTCTGCTCAGGGTGAGAAGCTACGTTTGCTGCCAGCTTTTCTGCCCTGTATTGCTAATCCTTGCCACTTAACAAAACTGTGTTGCTTATCATTGTATCTTCTTCTACTCTCTCTCTCAATTGAGCCGAGTTAAAAATGATTTGTTTTCCATCCACGGTCAACAATGTCAAGTCTTGTTAATTCGATTCTTCATATATTGCAGTTGAAGCTATTTTGACTTTAACATTTCTATGGCAGTGTGTCTGATGAGAGACATTTGCATTTTCAGAAGAGAGTAATAATGTGAAATGCAGCCGCCCACTGTTCTTTTGTCTCCATCCACTCCTCGCTAGTCCACCCCCATGATCCCCAGATTCCCTCCTCAATCACCTTCTGATGATAACCTCTTTGTCTGAAACTCTTTGTTTGGTCCAAGCCACCTTCTGACCCCACAAGAACCCCTCTGATCTTGTTTCAACTTGAATCGGAATAGAAATATTTTGAACGAAAGTAGCATTATAATCTATAAGTAAAAAGGACTAAATTTATTACCTAAAATTCTGGATTATTCAGTAAAAATGTCTCAGTGGTCTTCTGCCAGTTGCAAAGAAGATTTTAAGTCCTTCTGGTTTGGTAATATTTTCATTTTACTAAATATGTTTGGTTTCCAAGCAGTTTTACAAGTCAGACAATCATAAGATAACATTTGTATGCATTCTTTATAACTGCGGTGTAATTATGTACTTAAAAAAGATATATTACTTTGAAGTTTTTTAAAATTGAAAAAATATCTTGGGAGTCTTTTAATGATTTGTACGTTATTTGGCATTATTTGAATTATTTGGTTGCTAAGTATAACAAAGTATATGCATTGGAACTTTTGTGTTTATTAGTAAAAAACAAATATAAATTCAATTATGCAAAAAATACCTGTGAAGGGAAAAAACCCCAGAAATACATGTATGTAGAATGATCATGTTTCTGTATTTTATTTTGTGAAAATAATGTACTTGCTCACATTGCAATGTACTTTTCTTTTTTTTTTTTTTTTTTTTTGTATCTTATGTTTTTTATGGAGGTACAAAAATGTGGTCATTTACGTTCAAACTTGAAGGTTTCTACTGCCAAGTTTATCAAAACATTGATAAGTTGATACCTCTTAACTATTTTGAAATGGTTCTCAGAGATTTTTTTTTTTTTTTTGTATCTTATGTTTTTTATGGAGGTACAAAAATGTGGTCATTTACGTTCAAACTTGAAGGTTTCTACTGCCAAGTTTATCAAAACATTGATAAGTTGATACCTCTTAATTATTTTGAAATGGTTCTCAGAGATTTGCTACCTCCCATAAATTACTTTTGGAAATATTAGTAATTACAAACAGCTCAAAGTTTTGGTCCCAAAACAGGTTATCTTAGAAAGCGGTGGTCTGCAAACTATGGCAGCCCTGGTCGCAGGATTATTTCGAACTGTCCGAAAATGTATCTAGTTTGTAAGGGCTTGTTGAAGAAGATCCACTAGGATGTGACGTGTTTTGTTATTAAACATTTATTTCATAGTTCAAGGTTGCTTGCTTGCCTTTTATGCATCAGTTCCAAGGGTGGGGATCTGGTGGGGGGGTGACTCAGTTCCTTGTAGAAGATCCTGGGTTTGTTGGCCTTAAAGGCATTGAAGACTCGCCCCAAACCGCATGGGGCCATCTGAAAATGTTAACTTTCTGTTGCTTGCAAGTGACGTTTTGTTCGTGTCGCTACAAAATGCAGACAGTAATGAAACGTGATACCTTGTTATCTTTAGCTGGACCTGAGATGTCCATCGCTGTATTGTTTATACACTGTGCTGTGGGTATTGACCGTAGCTGTATGTACTGACTGTACAGCAATGTATAATTACCGACGGTAGTAAACTGTGTGTGTATTTTCTGGGATCGATGGTGGTGTTTAACACTTCTGTTACACCTCATTCAAAACTAGGTCAAATTACCGGCATTAGACGTTTCTTTATGCGCGAGTCTTCACACCCTTTAAAGTTTGCTATAAACCATAAGGTCATAACTTACACAGTAAAGGACATGTGCTTAAATGTATATTCATATGTGGTATGAATATGCATATGTGGTCTTTTAGTCTGTACAGGTCAATACAGGTCAAAGTGAAGTTGGTTTTTTAATTTGTCCATCAAAATCAATTGTTTGTCAAACACAAGAAGTAGACAAATTAGTTGTCGTCATTACTTCTGTGACTCAACAATGTTAACATACTCATCTTAATATTGGCAGAGAATCCATTAAAAGCAGATTTCTGGCTTTCTGCTGAAAGATTTAATATAATATGTTAATTTTTTGTTTCTTAAATGCCACACCGTCATTATTCATCACCTTAGTGATTCATCAACCTGATATAGTTTTCATTTAAAATTAAGCATAATAAAAGAAGAAGATAAACAAAACTCAAAAAGGCTTGGAGTTACTAACGTTTTGTAATTAGTTACCATTGGGCTATAATTTGCTGTGACCCTGTTTTGATGAAAACAGGAGGCTTGCAATCATTGCATTTAGTCATTCCTATTATCAACAATTATTACTTCTAAAGAAAAAGTAAATTAGTAAAAAACAAGAAATAAAAAAGAAATAAAAAGGGAACAAGAAAACCATGTAGTTTCCTGAAGTTATAAGGTCCTTTTTCAAACTTTTGTAAATGTAACTTGAAAATGTTGAACCCTAGACTTCCATTCAGTCAATGATCCCATTAGGTATTTGCTACTCTTGACTTAAATGTTCCCCCGAGAGGGACACAAAATTACATCACTCAAGAGATATTTATTACTCTGATGGGAGTTAAAATATATTTGAAATCCCTGGTAACTTGGTTCCTTGGGGTCCATTTATTTGTCAATTTCTTTGTTTATACCCTAAATCTGATGAACGGGTGTTGATAAATATTTTGAGGAAATAAAATCGATTGAATTTTATTTTTTTTCCACCATTTATTTTCACTTATAGGAAGTAAACCTTTCAGTTGTCATCTAATATTCATTAAGCAATTTGCTCCCAAAATGTTTTTCCAGTTGGTTTTGATAGTTTAATCATCGGCTTTGAAATGACATTTTCAATCCATTGTCTGTCAAGAAGGATGCTATAGTAGACAGTTTTTAGCCAATTTTAATTTAATAAGAAGGAATATTTGTTATCAACATTTTTTTTAATTGTGGGGTTGGGGAGGGGGGGGGGGGCATGTGGATTAAATTTCTTGAGAGAATTTGGCTTCAAAATCATTGTGTTCTTAGTTTGATGTATCACAGCCTGTGATCTGTGAAATTGAACAGTGTGATCAATCAAAGATGAAGTTTTTTGGTTTGACGTGAAATGTGCTATATCAATCAGGTATTTAAGTAATGTGCTTGGGGGAGGGTGAATGCCTGACTAGAGGGGGGAGGGTGAAGGCCTGACTAGAAGGGGGAGGGTGAATGCCTGACTAGAGGGGGGAGGGTAAAGGCCTGACTAGAGGGGGGAGAGTGAAGGCCTGACTAGGCAGGGTGAATGCCTGTCTTGAAGGGGAGGGTGAAGACCTGACTAGAGGGGGGGAGGGTGAAGACCAGACTAGAGGGTAGAGGTGAAGGCCTGACTAGATGGGGGAGGGTGAGGAAGAAACAAGAAAGGGGTGAGAGGAGGGCAGGTATTTCTAGTAGTACATTAGCTACATTTACTGCAGTGCAAGTGTTGTATTTTTGGCCTTTTTGACTAGGTCCTGGGCGGAGGCAGATCACGTGGAGGTCAAGGGGAGGTGTAGAAGAGGGTAATAGAAACTGCTCCAATAGGAACCGTGGATAGCAATATAGCCAAAGTTTGGTGATAGCAGAAGACAATTTGAGGTGTTACCGTGTATGACTAAATGACACTAAGAGGTTAAAGACTGTTAGCCTTATAGACTAAGAGCTTGGTGTAGGCCATTTTAACATACTAACTAAATATTTAGTCCATGTAGCTTCATCCAACATTAAGGTCACCAACAAATATTGGAATATTATTTAATCTGAGCATATGTATTTTTTTCTCTTTTTCTCCGTTCTATATTTCTTATTAATTAACTATTTTTGTCTGTTTAGTGAATTTTCTGCTTATTTAAACAAGGTTTTTGGTTTCTTAAGTTTCACTAGACAATTAAAGCATGACATTCCCCATGTGTATCCTTCTGGTGTTCTATGAGGTTGCAAGCATTAGATGCAATTCTTTGATCTGTGTCATCTGTGCAGCAGTGTTAAAAGTTCATCGAGATAAAACAATGTTTGCTAACATTTCTTGGAATAACGTTTGACCAAACATGAAAGGCAAACAAAGAAATAAATTTGATTTATGAACAAGATGAAAAATACCAATAATGAAGTATTTATGAACTTACTTTTTGCTTTCAGTAGTAAACAAGAATGCAAAAATAATCTAAAAATTAATATCAAATCAGAAATACTTGATAAGATCAAGGCACACAGGGTCTTACATATTTACTTAATGGTTTGAAAAGATTGACAATATTCAACAAAGAAGAATAAAATATGTCACTATTCTTTCTCTGACTAAGTTAATGGCCTGTTTACATTATTCTTATCATAAATTCTTTCTCATTTCTTATTTTATCAACCACTTCCCTCAAAATAACTTTTGATATTATTTTCGAGTCGCGTGTTTTTGTATTAAAATTTCTTTGCTTGTCATTTTCTTGACGTTGTGGAAAATTAAATTTTCTCAACTTTTCTGCGAATTTTATTCATTATTTCTGCTTTACTTCTTAGTATCTGGTGATTATTCCAAAATGGTGCCGATGCTTAATACAGATTAATATCATCAAATTATTGGTTTATTAAAATTAATCAGATTCTTTGATAACTTTCTTCGTTTTTACTTTTCCCTTTTCGGCTCTTTCGTTTAATGTATGAGAAAAAGTAATATTCTATCAGATATATCAGGGTAAAATTAATTATGATTTTTGTTAAATTTTACATTTATTAATATAGAGAGAATAAAGAAAATGTGATGACCTGTGGAATACAGTATTATTCAATATAGCATTGTTCACATTCAATTCGGAGGTACACTACAAAAGAGCAATTTAACAGTTTTTAATTTGTTCTAAATTAAGTAACTTTTGTGGCATTCACCATATAAATTTTGTTTATGTACCATATGTGGCATTCAATGGGGAGGGGGGTTCCAGGAGGGCTCGTACTCCCCTGGTGAAGCATTTTCAGATTAAACATGTGGGTTAAAATATAATTTTTCTGCTCTTTAAATGGCAGTGAGTTCATTAAGTATTTATTCCGTAATATTTCAAGGTTCACGGAATATTTGAAATACTTTTATGGCCAATTTTTTTCATTGTTCATGAAGAAGTCACCATTTTTTTTCTTTTAACTGGATTTTGTACTAATATGCCTCAAATTTGTGGATATTATTTCTTATCAAGATTGCCAGTATTATAAACCTTGAGTGTAGCTTTATATAAAGAAAGTAGATCCCGTTTTGATTTGAGCAAAACGTTTTTGGGATATCACGACAATGAAAACATTATTTTTGCTTTGTTCATTTATGTCGGAGAGAGATTTGTGCCGTTTATCTTTTCAAGTGGTATATGCTATGATCTTAAATGTGTGTTTGCATGCCTCTCTCAAACCTGTCTTTTACACAACATGCATATGCATATCACTGTCTTGCTAAATAATATATTAACCAATCATATGCATATCATTATTCTTCTGCCCAATGCATATTCATGTAACCATAGTGATGTATTATTGTATGTTCAAGAGGGGGAAAAAATGAATATAAATAAAAAATTACAAAAAAACTTCAGACCAGGACATGCTGAAATTGTACATATGTTACACTTATGACAATTTAATAATAAAACAAAGATAGAAAATTAACTTTTTGTTTTGTTTTTATTTTCCTCAGAGTTTTCCTTTTCCTTTGAATTAGACAATTTCTTGTTACATTCGTTCACGACACCAAGCGGGTGAAAAAAGCCGCATGAATGAAATAAAATCAAAATAAATTTTTACAGTAAATTACTACAATTATTACTAATTATTATTATAGAAATATTGAATATCTACAGCATGAAAGACTTAGTAAATTTGGTGGACAAGGTCTTAATAAAACACAAGGTTTTAATCTTATCAAGGTGAAAACATGAACACACAAAATGCTACCAAACCTTCCCACATGAACTCTTAGTTAATGAATTCAACTCAAGAAGTTTTGACCTCAAATACACTTGAAAGGTTTAAATAATGGTCACTTATGGCCAAACAAACAATTTACTTCCACAAATTAAAAGTTTGTCCCTCATTCTTCTCAGTATCAAGAGATTAGTTAAGTTTAGAGGGAAGCTGTTATGACCTTTCGTTTTAAATTATTAATCGTATCAACCAGGTATCACCTAGAAATAATAAATTATAAACCTTAACAATTCTTTAATAGGACATTGTAATGACCCCAAAATTGCTAGCTGTAATAAAAAATTTTTTTTTTACTGCCTTCCAAATATTTAACTTCCATCAAATTTATTGAAATTAACCCAAATTGTACTGTTTAAGCACACCTTCCACTGCTAAACATTAAGAGAAGAAAAAAAGAAGTGAATTGTTGGTTTCATATAGCCCTAGAATTTATGAGGTTTTATATATTTAGTAAGGTGGATCCACCTACCAAAATTGAACTTCATCTAAGCTTTGTTAATCTCTTCTGGTCTATAATGATATTTGACCTCTGTGAAGATCTTGTACTTACTACAATGGATCCTCATGCCATGTATGCAATCCATCAAAGTTTTACTTTTTCAAGTTATCCTGTTTACAAAGTTTTATGATACTGATCTCAAGTGACATTTGACATCCACAGAATAATTAGAGATCAGTACAGTGGATCGACATACAAAGTTCAAAGGTGTACCTTTGGAGTAATTAAGTTTACAAACTTTTCGTACTTTTACCTCTGGTGACATCAAATGAACTTTGACCTCCAGAGAAAACAACATTGTTCTTGTACTATGTAGGCTGGATTCACATACCACGTATGAAGTTCATCCAAGCTTTACTGTTGTAGGAATCCAGTTTTACAAAGTTTTCATGATGAACTCAAACTGACCTTTGACCTTCACAGAGAAAACAATAGTGACCTTGTTCTCACTAAGGTGGATCCCACACACTAACTATGAAGTTAATTCTACGGTGTACTTCTTGAGTTAATAATAATAATAATATTGAGGATTTATACGGTTTATATGGTTCAGGCAGATACACACTACGCTGCCCTGATGGTGTTACTGAGAGATGTCATTACATCTGGCAAACATTGCTACTTAACCTCAGATGTTTAGCTATCTTCCAGACTGTCATACATACACACCAGGACACAGAATATTCCGTTAACATGTTTCACAAGTGTCTGTCATACCATACTTCCCCTATAGCATAAAACTGTCTCCAATAAATAATCAAATGGTAGTAGCCTTTATTGGAATATTAAAACCAATATATCTTGGAACATCTGAGTCTGGTCAAACTTTATACAGGTGTGTGGCACAGAGGACAAGATGAAAACTTTCTGATCTCGTTTTCGTGTGCTCTGTGTTTACAGGTTGAACACATCCAGAAACGATACTCCAAAAGAGGTCGTCCTGTCACTATACAGACTGGAAACTTTGTCTCGCAGCTTGGGCAAACCGTCGTCCTGTTGACAACAAATGACGGTTGAATTGATCAATAATTTGACGGGATTACCCTCTCAGACTTTAATCATGACAATATGTTATTCGTGGCGCCACATGATAATTAACGTGTCATAGTTCTGTGCTAGAATGTGTTCTTGTTTGTGTGTGTTCAATATATGTATACAGATAAACATCTAAAAGACAAACAGCAATGGTAAACAAACAGACACTGGGCTAAGAGATAAAAGATGCTAGGATTAAAAGAAGTGGGATATAAAGAAGGGACGAGGGAATAGGGACGAGGGATAAAGAGTCTAGGGATAAAGAGATTAGGAATAAAGAGAAGGGAATTAGGGATAAAGAAATAAGAGACTAGGGATAAATGGGAGAAGGGATAAAGAGAAGGGAACTAGGGATAAATAGTGGTGAAGGGGATAAACAGAAAGGGGCTAGGGATGTAGAGATAAGATACCAGGGATAAAGAGATTAGGGAAAAAGAGAAGGGAACTAGGGATTGATAGATAAGAGACTAGGGATAAATAGGAGAAGGGATAATGAGAAGGGAACTAGGGATAAGAGGAGAGACTAGGGGAAAGAGAATGCTATTAAAATTAGTTTTATTTATCTTACCAATCAAATATGTTTGTCTCACAGTTGGGACATTCTGCTTTACTGTTTCGTGCATCCTTCGGAGAATGTCTGGAGAAATGAAAATGAGAAGGGTTAGTCTATTTTAGATTCAGACTTAAAAATTGTTCCAAATTTCAGCAACATACAATTTGTTTTATTTAATCTGTTTTTTCATCACACATTAACAGTTTTGTTTGACTTATCATACATGTTAAACATTTGCTTTTGATATTCAACATGAAAGATTACCTATCAATTGAATCAGTTAATGGTATGAAACAGCATAACAGCAACACCAGGGTTTTCGAGCAACCAGAATCAATTATATATATTAGACAGACATTTTCTTCCATAAAACATGTGCTTAACAAATGAATGAGTAATACAGTTTACAAACTTGACAAACAGTTTCTTCTTTGAGCTTGTTCCTTCCATGACAACATAGATTAAACTGTAATTACACTGTTTATGTCACCATCATATAGTTGAAATCTGCTGATCATCTTAAAACAGGCAAATGTTCAGCCCCGAAATGCTTTTTCTTTTATTATTTTACGGGTTTTATTTGATTTTGTTGTTGTTTTTATTTTTACTTTGTAAATATCTGCATTGCCAGAGATTCGTAATGATCCCGCTGGTCGTCCGGTACCGACGAGGATGATTCCAGTTTTGACATGGCCTTGGAGCAGACTCCAAACGATCTATTGGCACAAGCCCCTAACCCAAGAAGCGAGTAAATATCCATGGGGTCTAGGATATCTTCGTAATCCATCAGTTGCAAGGCAGTCTTCATGCTCGCATCCACATAACCTGTGAAAAATTTAAAAAAATATGAACAAAAAAATAAAAAGTTCAAATCATCCCACATTTCGTGCCCCATTCGTAAACAAGCCGTACATCGGAAGAGTTTGAAAGCTGTTATTATTTGGCCCCAATCGTCAGCTCTGACTGACATTACTAAAAATATTCAAAAAGGAATTTCTCTTTGAGATTCCAAGCCTCCAAGTTATCCCCAGACGATTGAGAAGTGCTCAATTAGATAATTAAAGTTATCAGTGAGGGTAAAGGAATGCTCTGGGGGTAAATGGTAAAAGGCTTCTTGAAGTTTGAGCATAAATGACCATTTATCTGTTTTCTGGTATTTTTTCCTTGATGTCACTTTTGATGATATTTAACACTTTTGATGATTAAACTCCTAAAACCAAGCAGTAAAAAGTGTCTGCTATATGAAGAGCACAGACCATCTAAATCCTAGCTTCTCAACTTTCATTCTTACTCCTAGGTACAAGGAAGGAGTGTTCAAAGAACACACACAGCTGCAGGGAGTTTCACCGATAACCTCAGACATGGTTTGAGATTAAGCCAGGAAACCGTTGGTTTTCTTTCCTTTAGATGATTCTTTCAGGTTCATTTTTTTTTTGTCTTGACAAGCTTTATATTCAGCAAAATGTTAATGTGCACCCTTTTCTTAACATGTACCCCATGTTGCATGTGGAACCAAAGAGGACCTCATGCCTCACAACACCTGCCTCCCTCCACCCCCCCCCCTTGGCAGTTTCACTTTCCCCCTTGGGGTCTAAGTCAATCCAGTATGATTCTAGTTTACTGGTGCATGAATAGAGCTGATAATGAATGCTTAGTCCAAATGCAATATAAAATCAAGTTGCTATATCACAAAACGTATAGTAGTTTTTGTACACAGAACTGAAGACACCTTGACAAACCTCGGACGCTGAGAGGGCTGCAGTATAACCGCAGCCAGGCTGCGTAGGACAGTTTTTTGTGTCCCACGATTTTACACAATATGCACTATTAGTCTAGAGAGATAATCTCTATTACTTCATATTGATTCAGCACTGCTGCAGCAGATTTTGCAGCAACTCTTCTGTTTTGACTCAGTGTCTTAATACCTTTGATACAAGCAATATCAAGAAGTATTTGACAAATCCTTACCAAGTTTCAACCCTACATTACTCCCTGCATTAGATGCCACTAACTTGACTACTCCAGTCTTTTCATGCACCACTTTGAGGCAATTGTTTACAAAAACTTGAAATTAGAACCAAGTCTTCACAACACTGCACTTTTATTTCACCTTTCATATTGATAAGATGCACTAACAACACTCTTCAATAGTCTTCCTACCTTGGTATAATTGTCTCTGAGCCAGAAGAAAGAAGTGGTAAGCCTCTGCTCCCCTCCAGCAATTATCAATCATTCTGGTATCTGATGACGCCAGGGCTTCCTCCTCCAGTAGACCTGCTAGAGCTGAACTCGCCTGTAAGTCAAAAGACAAACCAGATGAAGGAATGTGTAAGAGATGTGGCAAACAATGCCAACTGACACTAGGGAGGGTGTGGGTAGAAGTCATGCAGGGGTGGGATATGGGTCAATCCAGAAAATAAGTCACAAGTTATTCATGTATGTGACATGCTCTCCCACTTTCTACAATTCTGTCTCTTGCCCACTCCCCCCCTCCCCCCTCCCACACAAAGTAGACCTGTCTTTCATTACACACCCAGTAGAGCCTTCTCTCATGTACACATGCAAGAGCTTCTCCTCTTTCCTCTCTCTCGCACACATACACGTAGCAGGGCCTCCCTCATTAAATCACACATGACACATAAAAACACTCCCTCTCCCAGCGTCCAAAAGACCCTCACTCTCTCCCATACTTATCAATCAGACCCTCTCTTTCATGTCTCTCTCTCTCACATGGCTGGATAGCTGCTCCTTTTTTTCCCACTGTTATATACATCCAAGAATCCCACTTCCTCACCCCCCCCCCTTTTCCAACTATCACAAACACATTTATGAAACCTTTCCCATCCTCTTTCTCACACACATATATGTAGCTAATAGACTTTCTGAAGAGCACATCCATCTAACCCACGAACCCCCTTTCCCCACCCTCCTGTCACATGTTCTAGATACCTGCTCCTCCCTCTCATCTATCACATGTACACATCCACCTAACCCCCCTCCCATCCCTCCACACCCTCCTGTCACAGGCTCTCATCTTTCACATGTACACATCCAGAAGATCGCTTCTATAAATCTCATATCTGTCATACAAAGTTACTTCCCCATTGTCTCCATCTGCTGTCATTGCACACTCCCTAGGCATCTAACCAATTATGTTTAATGTTTAAATTCCTCCTACAGGAAACATTACATCGGCTTGAGTTAAACATAGTTTTGACTTTTGATACGTAACAGAGGGACACTAGACTAATTACACTGATGTGAAACTAAATTGCTGATGCTTCAGATCTGTCAGGTGATAACTGCAAGTTACTATTGCTGGGAAGCTGCTATTAGGCAGTCATGAGGCAAGGCATAACCTTTTCTGTACCTTAATAATCATCCAATCTACCTGATCTTGGATAAACAATGTTTTGAAGAGGATAGCCCAGGTGAAAATTTATTTCAGGCCGATGAAAGAGCAATCATATATTCTAAGCATACTGGTGAAATTTGCAGTTAGTTCATACAAACAGTTTGAGAATTAAGAGGTAGCAAAACATTTGAATTTAACTTGAAGCAATCAGGTGCAATGTTATGAAAAAAACATTTTGACATATTTATGTGTATCTTTAAAATGTACATCCAACTACCTACCCTGAATTTGGGATACATCTCAATATAGATACACTACAGTAATTGCTACATTGTACACTTTTCGTATCCCCTATATACCCCTATATATCACCTGTATATCCCCTACATATAAGAAAAGTAGGAACCCTATCCAAACCAAAGTGAAAAAATAAAGCAAAACAAAACCTTTATATGACAATATGTACTTATGACATCATGCTTATTTTCTTGAAGTTCAATTTATGATAAACTCTGATAAGTCAATTTCATGACATATTCTATGAAGGTATTGCACACAAATTTCACAAGGATTATTTTTAAATGATGTGCTCCACACCTTATAATGAGCTCCACACCATGAAATGATGTGCTCCACACCTTAAAATGATGTGCTCCACACCATGACATGATGTGCTCCACACCATGAAATTAGTTCCATTCCATAATGTGCTGTGCTCCACACCTTCCAATGTTCCCACACCACAAATTGATGTGTTCCACACCATGAAATGATGTGCTCCACACCATGAAAGGATGACTTTAGGCAACTATGTAGTGCGTGGAAAAAAAAAAAAAACAATTGAGAGAGAGCTCTAGCAATGTTTCTATAAGCCATTCTGGTTTTCAAGATATACTGCTTTCAAATATACTAAAAACCTCTGTAATGGGCACACTCAATTTAATTTTTTAATTTGTCAGTAATAACTGACTTGTACCTCGGTTCTCTTTTGTGACTTGGTTTTCAGTTTAGATTGGACTTTCATCTGTTCGTGGTAGCTCTCGATCTGGAAATATTTAAGAAAGAAAAGGAAAAGATTCTTTAAAAAGTTTTTAAGGCCTCATCAACTACTCTACTTTTACATAGAGTTCTGCTCTACTTTTCTCTATGATGTTCTTGCTTGGCTCTGCTGTTCTTCTTGCATATTTACAGTAACCTGTACAACTCACTCACATAGGCCCACTAGCTTAGATAACAGTTATCTATTAACTAGTATCAGTTCCACTACATGTCAAGCAGTGACTGAACACATTACGGTTCATTCGAACCAGGTTTGTGGAACATTCAGTCCTCAGGAATTCACCGCACAAAAAAGTCAAAATGAAAAAAAGATATAGACAAAAATATAATTTAAAGAAAGAAAAAAAAGGTTGAAAGAAACAGGGGCAAAGAAAGAGAAAGAAAATGGTGACATCTGACTTTTCTTTTCATTATCAAGTACCATTATGTATCAAGAATGCTCGGTTGTCTGCTTCGTGAACGATAGCAGGAAATAGCTCGTACAAACTAACCTGTTCGCATGACATTCACTAAGTTTCTATGCAGATCACACGTAAGTTTCACACTATCATGCCCTATAACTGTCTACAGTAGTTTGCCCAATGCCATAAGTCTATAATCACTGGCTTTTGATAACATTGCCACACTATGAAGAGAGACCCAGAAATTCTCTGAATTGAAGGAAATCACTCAATATAAGTTAGTTATACGTTATTTCTCTCATTTTATCCAAACTGAAATCTTCTTTTCACTAATATATTTTGCAGCCTTGTCAAAGAACATGGTAATTGAGTAAAAATACCAGGACTTTGACATAAGTTTGAGGTGAGGGGCCCGTATGCTGACCCATGACCAGTCGTGTTGGACATGAGGCCTGTGTAACGTGCGTCTCAGAGGGCGTGGGCCATGGCCCACCAAGCATCTCCCTCCCTGGTGTCAGGGGGACCTGAAGCAACTAACTTAAATACCTACCAATAAGGCTGCCAGGACGTATATCTTCTTGCTTCTGAGCGGTTTGGTCTTTTGTTTAGATGCCTCCTGAGCAATCTGCAAAAGAAAAGAAAAAGCGTTTGTATGATTGTTCAGATAAATATAGGTCACTTAATAACTGGTAAGATGATAAATAAGACCCTTTGAATCTTTTAAAGGTGTCATCATTTTAGAAACTATAATAATACATGCTATGTGAAAAGCCACATTTTATTTTCGTTGCAAGCTTACATTATTCAGACTAAAATCATGTAACAGAAATACCATAACATTATTCAGACTAAAAACATGTAACAGAAATACCATTTTATCTAATTAATAAAAGATCAACATATCAGAATATTCCATTTGACAACTGGATTTATCCATTTAGGACTAATCGGGGGAAGGTAGGAATCAAACCCTGGACCTTACTGTGACGGACCTTAGTCCATTCAACTCAGCCAGAGATTCTGCTGTAGTGAATGCATATTATAGTCCATACCACTCTGCCACATCTTCTTTATTCACTCCAATCTAATCGATAGATTTACTCGATAGATACTCAGCCCTTGATAACTGTTTTCTTCATTTTTCATTATAATGCAGGAAATTGTGTATCCCAGAAGGTAAAATCTGCAGGTTTCTCACAATATAACAATGCTAAACTAGCCAGAGGGTCAGTCTGGTATGACATAAAGTAATTACCTGAAACATCAGTTTTGCTGCATCCAGAAAGTGGTTAGCTTTCTTGTAGAGTTCAATCGCTTGCAGTCTCTTATTTTTCTCTAATAAGTGGGTGGCATATTTGGCCAAAAGGCTGTCTATTTCTCGGATGTTGTGAGTCTTGGCCAGTTCGACGGCTTGATCCCACTGGTTCAGGTAGACGCAGCTATCGACAGCGCTCTTTATATCGTTACATTTCAGGTACGCTGTCACGGCTTCGGTGCACATACCCACACTGATGAACATCTTGGCGATGTCCTGTGTGAAGGGTTTACATTAAAAGTCATGTTATGTCTAATCAAAATAACTACACATCTACCTGATTTTCTGAAATTGCACAAGGACATGGCTACTAGAAGCAAATAGCATAGTAACAGCTATCAGACAGATCATTTTAAAACTAACAAAACTGACACCTCTAACCCCCTCCCCCACATCCATGTCCCAATTCATTCTTAAACCAGCATTTAAATGACTAAGCATGCAGCTGATCACATATGAAGCTGACCAAAGAATTTGTTTGAATTGGAACAATTTACAACAGTTCTCTGACTGTATCAGCGATGCCAAGTAACTTATTAGGTACCATGGGGACAGGGTAACTTTGGTAAAACAAACACAATTAGCATATCTTTGAATAAAAGTGAAGTGAAAAACAAAGAACGAAAATTAAGTTAAAATTTGCATTCCAGCAATTTTAATTAAATAAAACACTCAGTCCTGTTAGTGATTTTGATTTTCTGATTCTCACCGGTAATAGTTTATGATTCTCTGGTAGAGCGTCGGCCATTTTGTTGAGTCCATCAAAGTCTTCCATCATGTAATAACAATCAGCTAACCTCTCCTGGTTGTTACCCTGGACGTAGTAGGTCACTGCGTTGCTCCACTTCTGTCTATCCGCGTAGTAATCTCCGATGGCATTCCAGGCCTGTTGAAGCTGCGTGTCATCTCCGGTACCACCTCCAGACTTGAGCAGTTGGACCACTCGGAACCAATCTCCCAGCTTGATACGCAGGTTCACAGCCAGGTCTCTGGTTAAACATAAATATTCATGATGATGATGATGAATATTTATAATGCAAGTCAATACTTCAGCAAGTTAGGGAACAATTGTCGTCTACTAATACCACTCTATACTGTCTTTTCGTGTTATGCTTCAAAGCACTCATACTGACAGTACCGATAGTTCCTAACCTTGATCTGATTCTAATACCACTCAATACTGTCCTCTCATATTATGCTTCAAATCACTGGAACTGAAAGTATGAATAGTTCCTAACCTTTATCTGATTCTAATGCTAATACCACTCTAAACTGTCCTTTCATATCATGCTTCAAAGCACTAATACTGACAGTACAAATAGTTCCTAACCTTATATCTGATTCTAAAGCAATACCACTCTATACTGTCCTCCATTACCATGCTTCAAAGCACTTGTACTGACAGTACAAACAGTTCCTTAACCTTTATATGATTCTAATGCTAATACCACTCTATACTGTCCTCTCATATCATGCTTCAAAGCACTTGTACTGACAGTATGAAACAGTTCCTAAACCTTTATCTGATTCTAATACCACTCTATACTGTCCTCCCATATTATGCTTCAAAGCACTCATACTGACAGTATGAAACAGTTGCTAAACCTTTATCTGATTCTAATACCACTCTATACTGTCCTCCCATATTATGCTTCAAAAGAACTCGTTCAGACAGTATGAACGGTTCCTAACCTTCATGTGGATACTCATACTGCTCGTACTGTCAGTAAAAGTCCTTTAAAGTGCATGAAAGT
The DNA here is from genome assembly GCF_037975245.1 of Apostichopus japonicus. NCBI lineage: Eukaryota > Metazoa > Echinodermata > Holothuroidea > Aspidochirotida > Stichopodidae > Apostichopus > Apostichopus japonicus. The sequence goes on from NC_092577.1 coordinate 35,279,989, forward strand.
ACAGTATAGCAAGAATTGTCCCCAACTGTGGTATATATCTATGTAATGATAATTTGATGCTGATAATGAAAATTTATGATAACAATGAATAGTTATAACAATGAATATTTACGATGATGAATAATTTTGATGGTTAATCTAATACTTTACACCCTTACTACATAAACATAGTTCATAGGCCACTTGTCAGACATACAACTTATATTGACCAACTGTAAAAATTTATCTGATTAATAAAACATCCTGCAATGTGTTGATCCATTTAGTAGATCGTAAATTCTGCATTTCGGATCATTCGTTAGCATAATTTCACCCTTTGTGTTATCCAAGGAAAACCACTATGGTTATCATATTTTGTCTCTTTTAATTAAAACTATTGTAATAAATGTATAATCAATCAATCAATACCTTCGATCCATGTCCATGTACATTCTCTCAGCTTCTTCAAACCTCTTGAAGTAAGCAGCGACTTCAGCACTTCTCATCGTCTCGCTCTGTAGATTTTTAAGCCTCTTGACAAACTCGATGCCCTGGTAGTCTCGGCATCTCACAAACGCCTGCTCGGCCATCTTTAGGTCAAGGTTCTCTAACGCAGACTCGGCTAACAAACGCCTGGAGGGATGGCAAATGAAAAGCAGGAAGCTTTACAAACATTCTCCGATTCAGTTAGGTAACTTTGTCCAAATAGCGATAATTACAACATTCTGTAGTAACGCTATGATGTGATTTATGGCGTAACAGGTGATATAAGCTGGTAATTATAGACCAATTCTGCATGGTGTCAAACGTCCAATGCTGTAGTATGGCTGTACAACATTCTGTGCTAATGTCATGAAGGGATTTCTGTATTAACATGTGTATTGAAAATTAGTTATGTAATGAGTCAAAATTGTCCAAAGCTGAGTGGGCTGCAGCTTGACTGCAGCCCAGCTGTATAGGACATTATCTATTGTACTCTGTATTTCCAGGCCAGACATGAATGCATACTTGTCCAAGGCTATTTGTTTCTCATAGTAAACCACATTTTCAAAGTATAAACAGAGGTGTAGGAATAAACGTCTGGTTGGGGTACACAGTTACTAGCTGCGGTTAAGGGGGCCGCCATGGGTGGTGTCCTGTTGACGACGTACTGCTCAAACTGTGCTACTTAAATACTTTTAAATGGAATTAAACCTAGCAAATCTTAAGAGTCATTCTTGACTGGAGTCACCAATCTCACCATAGTCTGGGATGTGGGTTATCCTCTATGAACTGGGCTGCATCTTCGATTCCAACCTTCTCCAGCAGATCTCTGGTGTCTCGTAAACTCTGTCAAAATTCAGGAGAGAAAAAAAAAATCATAATTTGCCATTTAATAAGAGGAAGAATTGTTGGGTACATTTTCTTCCTTCTTGGTTTACTTTGCTCCATCAAATTATGAGCAACTTCGGAAAAAAAAAATGCAAATTGAAGTGAAATGGATTTTAAGTGGTGAGAAATTATGGGACTGAAAAACACCCCCCCCCCCTCCCCAATAAAAAACAAATGTCAATTTCAGAAGTGGCAAGTGAATTGGGAAATTAAAGACAATGGAAATGAACAATGGGCTAATAGCCCCAGGGTTATTTGTTTGAATCCTGGTCTAGCCATAAATTTCTTTGTTTGTTTTTCATTAATTTGCTTAAATTTGTTTCAAAGCCAAAGAGAAGAATTTGAAATTACGGTGACTTTAGAACTTGCAATGGTTTGGGAAATACTCTCCGTATATAATGGATTAGTACAAATGTTGGCAGTTATTTTAGAAGAGGTCTTACCTTAATATCGATTTCCAACACTGATTCTCGATTTGGGTGTTCGGGATCTCTCATAATTTCATCCAATAGGACGGACTTGATCTGAAGATCCTCAAACTTACAGATGTAACCGGAGCTCAACAAAGGTTCCTGACGGAAGAATAAGAAGCACAAACATTACAGTGAAATGAAACAATGGTAATTGGTCACCAAACCAACCAACCCAAAAAATCAATCAAAATCAATCAAAAGAATACATAAATAAACAACAAAACAAATATGTAGATGATAGATGCATTGCAATGCGCATTTGCAATTAACTCCTGGTCCACGTACACGCACTTGTTATGGAGATCGTGCCTTTTCTGTCGCTGCGCCTTCTCTTTGGAACGAACTCCCACTTCACGTTCGTGACTCTCCCTCTCTTTTTATTTTCAAGAGACAACTTAAACATTTTTGTTTGATTCCTAGTTTCTTTCTTCTTGGTTTCCTTTGTCTCTTTCTTACTTTGTAAAGCGCTTTGAAATGCTGTATTAAGCGCTATATAAATGTACTTTATTATTATAATAGATAGATGGATGGGTGGACAGATGGGTGAAAACTTGACAAATCTGATCGGTTCTGTTTTGTTACCTCTGGGTCCAGGTTCCTAAAGATATACATCCTGGTCTTTTCCATCATCGCAAAGAGCTCAGAGTTGTCCTCCGCCCATTTCATGTCCCAAACGTCCTTCCTCTCGAAGTCCAACTGCTGACCTATGACCTCTTGACCCTCGGGATTGACCCAACGAGACTCCAGGTCAAAGAATGTCAAGATACCTGATATGTCGATGATTGCTAGACGGCTTCAGAGATGACAGAGAGGGGGAGAGTGATTTATAACCTGATTAAAGTCAACATATTTATCGAAGAGAACAGTCTGTACAATTCAAAAGCATTTTTCTTTTCTAGTGAGAGTTCACTTACAGTTAACACAGTGAATATTTAGTAGAGGTAACAAGCTGCAAAAGAACCTGTAATAGTCATTCATACAACAAGTTACAGATATGGAGTGGTAGTAGCACCCTATGAGTGGAATGAAAATAAATTAATTTTCTCCATTAAAACACTGTAATATGTTCCTTGGGAGGCAATTACCTGTAGCCTACCACACAATGTGTGTTTACTAAGTATCCTAGCTGTACAGGTTCCTAAAACTTTGGTTACCATGCGCCCCCAGTACTTGGCATTGGCCCGTTCTTGCAATGAAAATATATTGTCCCGCTGGCAACTAAACTGTCCCCATTTTCTAAAAGGCGTCTGTAACTTTGTGGATGAGAAATCACAGCTTTTACGATACGCAAGAGTAAGCATGTTGTTCGCATCACGTGACCAATCGGAAGCATGATATGATAGGACGCAGTGTCCCACTTCTCAAGGAAAGACATACGGTAACCGCTCTTACAATGAGTAATGTCACAGTTATAACAAACAAACTAGCATAGTACTTGATGCAACCAATAAACATGTTACATGCCCCATAGCTCAAAAGATCAAATGATTTGTTCTGAGGTGAAACTCTTGACAAACCCAAACTACATGAGAACTGTCTAGTTGCTATGGTAATGGGATATATTTACCTTGAATTGCAATTAAGAGCCAGGGCATGAGGACGGTAGTTTATGATGTGTTTGTTGACCAGAGCTACATGAGGGAGAGAATAACAGTTCAACGTCCCCGATTCCCGACCAATCACCAGCAGCTTGTCAGATGCACAGATGCAACAGATGGCGTCAGATGTCGGCTGTTGGGATCAAGATACAAGAAGGAACATGAATTTAAAGGTGAGAACTTTTTCAATCAAAGCAACATTCAATGGAAGTTGCTACCAAAACTGCTTATCTACCACACGGGACAAACTAACCATTATTTCTATTGTTTTTTTCAAATAAATATGTATTATTTTTTCGATGACGACACATTGAAACACCCATAACTCTTTCTTTTCAATATTTTTGTGCATCCATCATGTGTTACTGTTCCTTTCGATGCTTCGTAAGGAAGAGGTCTACATTAATTATAAGCTCTGTGCAAAAAGGTATCGTTAAACACGTACTGCAAAAGCTTTGCTGAAATCTGGCATCCCTTCCCCTGCCCCCGACGGGGTGTCGTCGATGTGGTACACCTTCTCCCTCCCGTCCTTCTTCCTTGCCATGGCGGTGTTGACCTCCATCGCTGTCAACTTCTTAGCAGAATTAAACTGCCAAATGTAAAACGCTTCCCTTGATGCTGCGATGATGTGAGTTTTGGTGATGGTGACGAACAACGGTTCTGGAGCCAACAAAAAAATGACATTTGTAACAAGTTTTAATTACCATGAAAAATAAATGAAGTAATTTCAAGAGAGTTTCATAATGTTGTGTGAGTTTTATTTTAATATCTTCTCTTTTTGACCTGTATGTTCTTGTCTTTGTAAAAGTAATCAATTAATGTATCATCATTTAGTATTATCATGGAACATTAATGTTATGGATGAATCTGTTGACAAAGGCCTAGAATTTTCCAATGCTTAGTCACTTGCTAAAAGATGCCAGGGCTTAAAAAAATCTACTGGCTAAAGTCAAGTTCACACTGGCCTTTTTCTTATATTAAAACACACATCAGTTACTGTCCAGGCCTTTGAGAGTAGACTATTAATAATTTCTGTAAAAAAAGCAGTAATACAGGGACTATGTCGATTATTTGGCTGGTGATTGTTAACCAACTTACCATGTCTTTAAGTTCTGAATGTCTACTGGTAGAAAATCATCAGTGACTGTTTTTATGTGTATATATGTCTTTGATCAGCATGAGTTGTTATGTTTACAATTATTATTTATGCAAATCTCTTTGGTTTGAATTAAACTTCAACGGGAATAAATCTAGCATCGCTTTCCAACACGGGAGTTAAAACAATGTTTTCAATTCAGTTAATGAAACCAGTGATCTATTTAACGAACAGATATGGCTCTAAAAGATGATAAGACTCACCAATGTCGATATACTTTGACTCCAGAGGAGTGCCGATGGAGTTACACAACACCAATACATACTGAAATTAGAAACAAAATGAAAACAAAACCGATAAATTATGGAAGCAAGATAATCTCTGATGAAAAGGGTTTTTTCCAGCATTGCCTACAAAATATACCAAATAATGTTCAAACATAGTAAAAATTCACCCAGAATTTTATCATTTGCTCCCAGAAATCATTGTTTACATCACTGAGAATTTATTTCATTTGACCCATCTCAATGTCCAAGGCTATATTGGAAGGTCAGATCCTACGTTTTGGACATGTTTAGGCAATTTTGAGCAAACAAACGTTTAAGAAATGATACAACCTGACCTCTGCATCCATGTTCCCAAACAATTCCCTTGGTGACCCGAGTCAGGATTCCCTAGACTAGCTACTACTTTTAAATTTCGATGGCTTAAAATCACCCAGTGTATACTCCATGGTGGTTAGTGATTTAACTGCACATTGATTGATCTGATTGAAAATTGACTGATTTGACTGCAATCGGTTGCACACTGATAGAAAGTTAGTCAACGACAGGGACAAACACACATATATCAAATTAATGATACAAATCACCTCACGAAAGGCAGAAAGTTTACAATCGGATTCCAGCGGAAATATTGTTTTAACGTTCAAAGTTTCTTTTCTTTTATTGCTTTCTGCTATGATAAAACTTGGCACTCCATTTTGTGGGTTGAAACCTATTGTTTGGTAAATATGGCTCTAAGCAATGTAGAAAGATCATCATTTGGGCACTGTGTCCATAAATTAAGCTGCAGCAACTGGGAAATCCAGGCAGCAAATACCAAATCAAACAATAGAGATTATCTCAACAGTCCAGCAGTGGCTTTTGTGTGAAAACTGTACAGCAGAAAAGATTTCACGACTCGCAGCCTGGCTGCGGAATGCTGCAGCCCCCTGGGCACCCTTTCTCTTGTTTCTCACCAGTTGTCTGGTTGCATCCTCTGCTCTTGTTGCCAGAGCGCAGTGGTCACCAAAAGCTGTCACAGATAGGAGGTTACGAACATACTTCACAGTTTTCTGTTTGTGAAAGAGAGAGAGATTATGGTAAATAATCTCAACAATTTTCACAAAAATTCAAACTTTGTATCAAGAATATAAACACTTACAAAATTGGAATATTACATGGTCACAATGTGTTTGCAAACAAGCTTTCAATACGTAGAGGTATTGGGAAAATACCTTGCAAATTGCTATTAGAAGGTATTACAATGCCAGAAAAATGTGCCACCTATATGGAAGACAAACTATTCTGTGATTTGAGCAATTTGAGTCGTTAGGTGGTTGCCTAGTCCTTGGATGGGTAGGCTCTCTGTCTTTAACTATTTAACTTGATCTTACCTTCTGTAGTTATTAATTGTAAATATGAATATAGTTTTATATATATATTTGAATTTCTTATGATGTGCTAGTATCGAAATTTCCGATTTTATGGAGCAATAAAGTTTTACTAACTTACTTACTTCCTGATGCACCATTAAATTTCATTCTAAACTACACTTACTTCAGAATTCTTACAGTCCCAGAATACCACACAGTGTTCAACTTTCTCTGGTTTGGTGTATGTGTAGACTACGGTGTTGGCACAGTAGCCCCATCTGTAGTCAGGTCGGATGTTAGCAAAGTAAATGAAGCTATCCACCGCTAGAGCGATGCGGAGCCCGCCACCCTCCCAGGACACGGCTGTTATCTCCCTACCTGGTACCTTCAAGGTTCTCAGATGCTGCATGGACAAAAAGACAATAGACATACATGCATGATTGTGATAAGAATGGTTACAGGAGAAGGTTAAACACACATTGGTCTAATGTCTCCTGAGAGAGTGGCGGAGCGTCCATACAGTCAGGGGGGGCGGATGCCCCCCTGAAGGACTCAAATGGACTGCTGACGCCCTTTTCAGCTTTTTACCACTTTTTACTTATTGGCGATTATTGACTTTTTTATTGCACTCTCATATACCTATTGGCATTTGTCACATTATCTGCAAATTAGCAAGGCCGAGAAAGGTTCATTTCCGGCGATCTAGGCAGTATCTTTACTCAAAAAATTTCTGTACGCTCCGCGCCAACCTGGGTGGCGCTCCGCTTAGATAGTGTCGAAAGCGCCCCTACAGACCATTCTCGCCCCCCTGACCAATACCCCTAGCTCTGCCACTGTCCTGAGAATACAGTTCGTAGATGTTTCGGCAGCACACAACCCAGCATCTTCCTTTAGGACTGAGCAACAACATACCAGATCCCATCAGGAACGATGCTCACAATGCATTTCAGCTATCTTGAACTAGAGACTTGAGGTTAAACACACAACGTAATTGATCTCCATCGGCAAACTACAAAAAACTTTATATAAATTTTCCTGCTTCTGGAAATGTCCTGTGACCCAACTAAAAGTCTTTGCAACCCACTTTTGGGTGATGTACCATAGTTGGGAGACCATCACATGAAAAGCTATTAACATTAAGACAAGGTTACTACTACTGTAGGCAAGCCCAGAGGAGGAGAATGAGTCCAGTATAGCAAAATGTAGTTACAGATATAAAGAGAAGAGAAGGGGGAAGAGAGAAACCTTTGTTTTAATTTAAACTATCAGAATAGAGGAAGAAACAAACTTGAACATTCTGAAGAGAGGAATCATTGTCTAGGATTTGAGTATTTTGAAACATCGAAAAGTATAAGTAACAATGTTCAAGGAATGAGACAAGATAATTTAACAAGATGAGAAAGTAATAAAGTATATTTTTACATCCATTTGATGGAATAATATATCTTGTTTCTCAAATGTGTCATGTTTATTCATATTTTTATTAAGAAACGTCTCATGCCGGTAATCTGACCTAGTTTCGAATGAGATGTAACAGAAGTGTTGAAACCACCATCGATCCCAGAAAATACACACACAGCTTGCTACCGTCAGTAATTAACACTAGTGTACAGTCAATACCTGCATACAGCTACGGTCAATACCCACAACACAGTGTACATAGCAGCGATGGACATCTCAGGTCTAGATAAAATATAAAAAGGTATCACGTTTCATTTCTGTCTGCATTTTGTAGTGACAAGAAGAAAAAGTCACTTGCAAGCAACGGAACTTAAACTTTTTCAGAGCGCGGCACACGGTTTGGGGCAAGTCTTCATTTGCCTTTAAGAGCTTAGTGTTACAATGCTTGCTCTAGTTGAGACCACACGGGAGTGCTCACCTCTCCGAAGGGACTGTAAAACTGGACTACATTGACATCTTTGTCTTGAGTCGTAGATCGCTGAGAACCTGCCACTGCGAGTGCTGATCCTCTGTGGTTCCACTGGGCTTTCACAATGGTCATGCCAGTATCTATGAGAACTGGATCTGTAAAGATATACCAGGAATATGAAGCTAATCATTTTATACTTTCTGGTTCAGTAAGAAGGGAGAAAAATCTGAGGATGATACAGGAACATGAATGTATTTGGAGGGTGCATGGAACTAATCTGCTTCATATTTTACACCCGAGATATGAGACAGGAAAATTAGCAGGACATTAATTGACAATATTGCAACCTCCTTAGCACACCAAAAATGAAACACGATGAATCTTTGGTTGATGTAGCCTGCTTCACAACAAGAGTAAAACATTCCTCCGATTCCTCAGATTATCAAACAGTCACGGAAGGAAAATCAAGCCTTTTGTTTTTCAAGTCTTGTAAACCAGTATTGTACTGGGTCATGACTCATCTTACTTCATTTAAGACAAAATGGGTCTCGAACAATTTTGGAAATAATACAGTGACTCAAGTCCAAAACTTGACTCAGAAGGCAAATTACTGGGAAAGACTTGGATCGACCCTCAAATAAAGCCACTCATAACAACTCTGTTCTTACAACCGCTAGGTTTGTCCTCTTCAGAAGAAATGAAAAAACAGACTCCCCCATTCTATGTCCATGTACAGACCTACATTTCAAACAGAGGGCGGCCAATCCCAATATGAAGGGACATCAATCCATCTCCGTGCCACATAATAAAACAAACTAGGGGCCTAGGTTTGGCCTTCAAGACTACAGATTGGCCAACTTTTGTCCTAAAGTATTTTCTTTTTCAGATGAAATCGCTCAAGATTAAAATCAATAATTTTTGGGTAAACTCACTGTCGTCTTGTTCGTGCATCATGATCTGTGCTCGTCCGTTATCGAAGCAGACGGCCAAAGTCGGGCAATCTGGTTCGACGTATCCAAGGCGACCGTTGTACCAATCAATGGCTGCGATGTTAGCTGCACCTGTGGCATTGGCCAAACACTGTGCTTGAAGTTTGGTCTAGAGGTGGAAATTGGTAGGAAAAATTAACTTTAATTCAAGGCTTCTCGTAGAGCAGTTTTTAAATAAATGAAGTAGTATTTCTGTTCGAGTTTTTGCAAACAAAAAGACCGAGATACTCACACAAAAATTGCCCTGGTTATCAAAGATATGTATCTCTCCGTTACTCATACCAAATAGGAGCATCTTACTATCAGGTGACCATGCCACATGACACAGAGTGTTTCCCTTCAGCTCTTTGCCCCAGATACGGTTACCGTCCACAGAGCCTACGATGACGGCACCTACAAACACGAACAGAGAAGAAAGAGACAGGTATTCAGTTACATTTCATCTTCACTACCAGTAAAAACATGTGATTCAATCAACCTCTATATAGGTGCAAGTCAAATACAGAAATTATTTATAAGAACCGGAAGAGAAGACAAAATACTGGCTGTAGAAGGAGTCTAAACAGTTATCTGAGTTGTCCATTCCATTGTTCATTGTTAATTCTATTGATCAATTCCATGGGGGTAGGGTTGGGGTATGGGGGGGGTTGGAGGTCTCAGTCTAAACCACAGTACATTACTTTTACTGGTTTTGTGTAAAAGTAAGTTTGGCCTGACGTTTCGATCCTAGCAGGATCTTCTTCAGAAGCTAAATTTTAGCCTCTGAAGAAGATCCTGCTAGGATCGAAACCTCAGGCCAACTTTCTTTACACATTCTCCTACACAGGCTCTCTAGTGGATAAGCAGTTTGCTAACAGTTTTATTTGATTTTGATTTTGACTGGTTTTGACAGATTAATGTTCATGTCTTTCAATCAACATTCATAAACCAAATTGGCCTCCTCAAAGATTATACACATTATGAGGTTCACAGCGCTTAATATTAATCCGACGTCTGCCATCTTCAACCAGCTGGTTAGCAGAACAACAGGACCATTTGGTTAATCCAACGCATATGTGGACGGCCTGGTTTGCGTTTGCAGCCGTACGGTGTCTTTGAAGTCAATGTAAATAAATCAACGTACCGTCTTCGTAGACTATGCATATACGTTGTCCGTCTCCTGTCCACGCCATGCTGGTCACCACGGACTTGTTACGGTTGTTTATCATCTCTTCATACCAGTAGCCTGAATATAAACAAAACAACAAAACAAAAGTTTAGCAATCCTCTACATTCAGTTGTTTCATGAAAATCAATCAAAGATGAAAAAATAGTTTCTAGAAGAAAGCCATTATAGAGATATCTATTTTTATAGAACTTGTGATGTTGATACATAATCACAAATAATGTTATTTTTTATGTAGGTGTATGGTAAGAATTTACTTTCAAGTCAAGGGGAGGGAGGTAGGGAGGAGGGGGGGAAGGTGGGTATAAACTTATGTCATCCTCAATGACATAATGTACTTTATTAATAATAATATGGACAAAGAGACCGAGGTTGACTTATAAGGTCAGGAGACATTTGCAGCTGAGCCACATGGTCAGGAATTTGCTGCCCATTGTTATACAAATTAGTTGTATGCTGAGACTTGTGTTACAGGCAGCACTGCCCTTTCATTTTATATTGTAATGTTAGTGGTAGATAGCTTTTGTTGTCTAATGATGAGTTTCATCATTTCAAATCTGCGAGTATCAGTTAAGATGACACCTTGCTGTTTTCCCTCAAAGACCCCCTCTTACTGCTGTTTCCCTTAAAGACCCCCTCTTTCTACCCAATTGTTGCTACTGTTTCCCTCAAAGGCCCCCTCTTACTGCCAATTGCTACTGTTTTCCCTCAAAGACCCCCTCTTCTGTGGACAACCAATATTGCAATTTTTACATCATTATAATGGGTTGTCGCTTGGGATCAGCCCCAACTCACGGTGGAATGATTGGTGAACCAAGGACTATTAATCCTGAAGACCCTAGTTCAAATCCACTTTCATTATGATAGCAACTACAAAATAGTTACTCAAGATAAAAACCAAAGAAACTCGAAAACAAAAGCAAATCATTTAGTAACAAAAAGAAAGCAAAATAACAAAAACTAAAAAAAAAGAAAAGGAAAAAAATTATGAAAATTTAGAAACACTGAACAAATAACATTCAGCAACTTTGGATGTAAAATAACGAAGATGAAAATGCCATAAGATATGACCTAGAGGCCCCTCCCCTCTGGCCCACCCCAAAACCATTGTTCACCACCGCTCACCGCTGAAATTGTGGTAACCAACATGTAGTAACACTTGTTCAAATGTGCAATAATAAAAACAAATATATGCAACTCAAAAAACTATAACAGTAATTTTTTTGAGGAAAAAAAAATCAAAAGCCATTGTTTAATAAGGAAACCTCACAAAACTTTAAATTTCAAAACTGTTGTTATTGTAGAGAATTTGAACAAATTCGTGTCTTACTACATGATGGCCCCTTAGTTAGTCTGTATATTTTGTCCACTCCAAGGACTAAAAAAAGAGCAAAACACAATAATTTGTCAAGATGTCTCTCCAGGGAAAAGGGGGATGAGAGGAAGGCTGACCCACACCCCTCAAGCTTAAATAGAGCTGACCTGTACTGATTTCCAATGTAACTTGTGCAATCTCACTATTTGAAAAAAATATAGATAGAACTAAATTGACAAATTTTCCTTCTTTACATCAAAATTTGATCCCTTTCCCTCATACAAACCTTAGGGATGTAATTTGATCACGCCCGGAAATGAAATCCTGCGAAAGGATTTCAGTAGGATTGTCAGATAGGTTCCTTGTGTATCATCTTTTCAACTTCTTCGGACTTTTTTATTAAGTTGACTTTTAACTAATTACTTTATTTGTTTCTGCTGGTAAGTATACGACTCTTATCGAAACTAAAGGCTACAAAATGTCAGTTCATTACAATTAAACCCTGCAAAGTTTCATATCAATATTTTAGAGTGGGAAATATACTTACACTTTTCTAATTTATGATCTATTGCATGTATACATATTATTAAAGTTTGTGGCTCATTTGTGAAGATCTTTATCAAGTCATGGCCCTCAAACATGAGCGGAAATGACAGCTCTTAAAATTATCTTTAAAAATTTTTCACAAGTGGTGTAAAGTCATGCAAATACATGCTCAGCTGGAACCCTACAATAGAACTGCTAAGGGCACGCCATATGTGATAGGCTTTTTAATGGTTATTGTGTAGCATTAGTTGCACTTAGTCGATCACTGCATCAATCTTTTAACAAACTTAATATCGGTTTGACTTAAAAATGCCCATATTCGAAATGCTTTTATCCAGCTTTTCAGTTCTTATGTGTTTGGTGAATGACCTTTGACCTTACCTTTGTAAAACATCCAGACAATGATGAGACCACACTGATCACTAGTAGTGAGCTTCTGAAAGTGTGAGTTCCATATAACACACTGTACGGTACCTAACAGAAGAGCATAACATTATATAAGAAAATAAATTATATTATTAGCTACGGAAATCTACCCATTATTTGACTGACGATTGTAAACTGACTAACCATGTGTTTAAGTTCTTACTGTCCACCTGCAGAAAATTGCCAGCACCATTTTTTTTACTGGCAAAATGGCAACCTTTAGATGTCATTTTAGCCAGGATTTAGGCCAAATTTTGAGACCTTAATAATCAGATATGTAAATCTGTAGCTTCCACTTACAAGGTATAAATTATTGTTTACAAATTGAATAGTTGCTTTGAAGAAATATAAATTATGTTCATCACAGAGAAATAAGAATGCAAATGTCCTTGCTACACAATTCTGCAATTGTGTAGCAATGGCCAATTTTCTTATTCTATACCAGATTAACTAATCCCTACTTACCTCCATGTCCTTCCAGGGTCTGGTTCATTGATAAGTTACTGGGAGCAGCTAATCCCCTAGCACCAGTTTCCTTACCACTTCCTACAAGTTCAAACAAAACAAAAAGTTTAAACAGGACAAGAAGATATCTGAGATTCTATTTCAATCCTAATTTGTAGAAAAGTACTGGTTGTCTCCTTAGCAACCAGGGACTTTCCACAGAAACAGAAAGATTAAAGTTCAATAATTGGTACAATCCAATTCATTCAAGGTTTATGAAAATCCAACCACTCAAATAACAGGTGTGTGATCGGGGTGACTCTATTTAAAGGTTAAATTACATCAGTTTGCATTTAATCTAATACTGCAGCCATTTCTTTCCAAGGCATATATTACTAGTAATATATCAGATTTACCAAGTTGCATAATTTCAGGGAAAAACCACATCCTCATGTAGCATTTCGTATTGCAATGATACTAATTTTTCAAATTTTGTGATAACTTGTAAATGCATTTGGATGATCTCATCAGGACAATTCAGCTGATAAAGTCTTGGTTTTTTTTCTTCTAATTTGTCAATATGACTGTTTGTTGGAAAATGATCTAATTCTATAAGTATGCATGATTCTTTTCCCAAGTTCAGCTTACCTGAGTCCAGTTTGAGTACTTTAAGCAGTCCATGTTCACCACCACAGGCAATATAGCCATGCTCTTTGTTCCAAGATACACTCTGGAGTTTGATATTATTAGGAATGGCTATCTGTAAAATAAATTGGAAGTTACAAAACACGATATTTGGCCTACCTCAAAATTTGTATGTCACATATTCTACTAATTCACATCTTGAAGGTTCAAGGTTCTAGTGTACTGTTAAAAATGGATAGATTTAAAGAAGCAGGGATAAAACAACATTTTAAATATTTAATTGCGTGGACCCATTGCCAAAATTATGTCTGTGGTTGGCAAGAAATTCAACATATTTCATTATCAATTGTTAATGGTGCTTCCATGACATGAACTGCAAAAGAAAAACTACACAGAAGATCTGACATTTTACAGCAAAGCATGTAAGTTAATGTTCGACTTACTCATTTCGTGACATTGCCTTACTAACGAAGAAAACAGTAAAGTGATGTACACTGTCAAGTGTCCATACACTTAGCTTTTTCTTATCCTAACAATGCATCAAACTTAAGATACTTGTTAAGAACAGTCACTCAGGAAAGAGCCTGGGCCAGAAAACCAAAAAACTTCACAATACCTCAGCCCCTGTCACCTTACAAATTACACTATCACGATATTACATAAAACGTGTTTCACAATGGCCTTTAGAAAGGGACTAACCTAAGATATTGACCCTAAGCATAGCCTATCCCTAAGACTCTAGGCTATTGGGGTTGGGAAATGGGCATTGTCATGTGCAGACTAGTCTAAAAAATAAAAATGTACATTGGGGCCTGCACAGAGCCTAATGTTAACCACATACGTTATCTTCCATTGAAACCGGCTAGCCTATGTCAGCGTTCATTTCCATGGAGAGTGTAAACATGATGGGTCAAGCTATATTTTGCTAAGAACATTCTCAAATTTTTTAGAAAGAAAGGGAAAACAGAAAAAATACCTTTTTGCTCAAATAAACAAACATAGTGGTCTTTATTCAATACAAATCATAGCTGACAAAATAATATGAGGTTGTTTCTGCTTTCTTTGAACGACAGGCAAGAATTGCAGACAGTTCCGAGCAGAGGAATGTAATGAATATTTAGTAGTTGATGAATAATGTTTCCAAAATCTTTCTATCATTGCGCCCTCTTTATTTTCGTGTCTGTCTGTTGAGGTACGAGAAAATGATGTTAAAATTATTGGTCCATTTTTACCCTTTAGTGATACCTTTTAAGAAAATTAATACCATGAATACTTTGAAGTTAACAATTTCATGTCTCTTTCCTCCATTCAGGCTTCTCAGCGATTAACACTGGGTCAAAATGGTTGCGTCAAAGAAACAAGTAAGCGACATGTGTAATACCATGCTCTCCTATCATTAACTGTCTATGTGATGTTAAATAAAGCATGTATATATTTAAGACCTATCCTTACGATACACAGTTGCAATGCTGTTGTGCGACACTGGCTAGGCTATATGTAATTTATTGTATTGCATTAACATTCAAAGTACACAACTGGTTTTGATCGCATCCGCAGATTGGCCTATGGATCTCATGTTGCAATACCATCAGTTTCATTGAATTGTCTACCCACCAAGCCATGCCTGACCCCTGTAACGTTACTCATGACATTAGGCGTTGGCTAGTAATATATTACTACGTTAGACTGCTGTAGCTGGTCATGCATCGTCTGGACATTGGCCTGAGTTATTTCGAAGGCTTGCTATTGCCAACCCAATGCCATTTAGAAATGTTGATAGATGAACATCAGTAAGAAGTAAGCATGTATTAACATGCAAAACACCATTTAAAACAGCTTTTTTTGAGACTCCTGTAACATGATGCTGATTGATGAACTTTAGACTTTGATCTGAGAAAATTGTCATAGGCTATATGCATATATTCCTCTATATCTATTAACACCTGTCATGAGTTAGCAACAGTATATATTATTGGATGACAAAGCTATAATACATGATTTGATCCGCTATACTAGGGTTGGGCGATATATCGAAAATTATTATTATCGCGATAATTTTTTTTCAAGACGATATTTTTTGAGGATTGAACAAATGACGATAATTTCTTGTGAAAGAAATTTGAAATAGATGTAGAAAAAAAATTCTCCGTTTTATGTATAAATGTTATTCCAGCATTCCATGGTTAAGAAAGTTGAAAAGAAATATTTTATCAACTTCATTTACTGACTTTTGAACTTCGTAAAAAACCCGTTCTTTACAACATTGACTGTATAGAGAACAAAACTCTGAAAATCAGTAGAGAAATTACCAATTGTGTACGAAAAGTAAGTTGGTACACCTTTCTAATTTTACGAAAGATCGAGCAAAATACTTTCGAAAAATTCAGGCGAAACAGGCATATCGTGCTAAATGCAACAAGCGTCATGTAAACAAGGCTCTAGTACACCCATTTATGAATAAACCAGAAGACCACATCTGGTGTAAAGCGGGGGAAAGAAAGTATTTTCTAGAATTTCCACAAAAAAACAAATAATAATAATATCCTACCATAGTTAAGTGTATAGTAAATAGCCTAACCACTTCGTCGGTTACGGATCTCACGTAACAACAAAAACACAACTAATTGTATTTTGTGAAGTTGACGATTTCTACAAGGACATGGAAACAATATTTAGCATTAAGTTAATCACGCCTGGTGGCCTAAAACATGGAATTACAAGGTTTACTTTCATAAAGATGGCCATACTGTAGCTATTTGGGGCCTTGATATCGTGCTATGTCTGTATGGTATAGACTGTGCCTCGTGTATCATGGGGAATAGATTGTTTTGTTCATGCGGAGGAGTCGGTTGGCTTGAGGTGTGTTTTACTTACCTTAATGTTACGGGGATATTTACCTACTTTCCTTGAACGTCTAAGATAATATTTCGCATAACTTAACGGATTCTATACTGACTGACCTAATTAATTCTAGAGTGGAGCCAAAAAAGTTTACTCCATGAAAAGTTTTTTTGAACCGTGCCAAAAATGTTAACAAACAGGTGTTAGACAGGGGGTTTGTTTTGCAAGGTACCTGAGAAAATTTGAAGCACATTGTAGCCTACCGTGATATTTAAGTACGGTTAAACACTGCAGTTGTAAACTGATTGTTAGGCAGTCTAGAAACGGGGCTTTGCCGAACGTAGTTTGTTTCATAATATCGGCAGTTTTGTAAGTTAAACTTTATAAAGATTGTAAGACAGGTTAATTCTCTTTTCATTTTATCACATAATATAGCTACTCTAACTTGTCATTTTAAAACTTTCATCAGTTTCGTGACAATTTAAATTCATAAAGTTAGTCAGTATTTTGAATCCTCAATTGAGAATTTTTTATCGCCAGACACGCAAAAATACTTAACTTTTCCGGGGGCCTTCGCCCCTGGACCCCCACAAGGGGTTCCACCCCTTGACCCCAACGGGGCTCTAAGGCGGGCCCTGAACCCCACGCCATTATGCTCGGTGTGTTTGCTGCGCGAAAACACTGGTGGGAAATCGGCAGTTGTTTTTAGTGTGTTCGCGAACACACTAAAAACAACAAGAAAAAATTATCGAAATATTGCGATAATTTTTGAACTATTTATCGTGACATTAAAAAGCAAATATCGCCCAACCCTACGCTATACCTTAAGTGCATGGAATGCTACTAGGCCTAGTACCAAAATTCACGTGGACTGTCTCCGAAGAGTTGCAAAGGGTATTGCTTGTAATCCTAACATGTAAGAAGAGAATCAAGAAAGAACAAAGTTAAAAGAAGTAGTTTGTGATATTTCCTTGATTGTATACAGTAGAAAATACCAAATCTTTATATGTGTTATAATGAATGGTAAATATTCCAGTATTTTGATGTGATTATGCAAAATTACAACACATGTTGACTCTTCATTAATAGAAAACAGAACACTGATCAGGCACCAACAATTGTTAAGCTGTAAATCTGGGCAATTTTTCATCTTTCATGGTTACACTCTGACAATTCTGTGTCCGCTGTTACTCTTTAATCTACAGAAAAAGCAGATGGAGAGTATCAACTCTCGCCTGCAGCTGGTGATGAAGAGTGGAAAGTATTTCCTTGGCATCAAGCAAACTCTCAAATCCCTCCGTCAGGGTAAAGCCAAGTTGATCATCCTGGCCAGTAACACCCCTCAGTTGAGGTAAGTAGTCTGATTGCTCTTCAACAAACAAGATTGGACAAGAAAAGTCTGAGGTGTTATTGGAAAGGGGCAGAACTGTAGCAGGATGGAGTGGATGGTAGGGGAGGGGATAGGATTTGTTGCAACCATTGGCAATGGGCCTGGATCTAAGTATTGAAAGTACACTTATTTGTAATATAGCAGAGGAAGTGAGCAATTTGCATTTGTGTAACTAAAATCTCTTCTGAATCATGAAAGAGTTAACTTTATTTCAGAGGAATAGCATTCTTGAATCTGAAAACCATCTGTAGAGTTGTGAGAAGAGAATGGGGGAGAGGGGGGGGGGGGCAGAGGGGAGGAGTTTGGGAGGAGTGATAGACCACTCAACTCCACACTCACATTGTAGCTATAAATTTCCCTCCAAGACTACTAGGACGACTAACTCTACTCCGAGTCAGGAAAGATCGAGAGGAAGTAGTGGAAAGTCAAGAACAGTCTTGAAGATATTCCTTAAACATGAATATTCATTTTGATGTGATGTCATGAAAATTGGTTTGTAAAGTTGAAAATGGGCCTAAGTTACTCTGTCAGTGCTAGCTGTGAAGATGTTTATTATTATCAAATGACCTTTGACATCAGTTCATTACTGTTCCATTACCTGACTTTTTGAAATGGTTGATCAGGTGGCGTGTCTGTAATTCAGTAAAAGATGAAACCTTTCCTTAAAAATAAATCCAGTGGCACCTGTATGTCTTTCATATTTGACGGTTGTTTTTGTGATGTTAATGTGATTCCTCATAGTCTACATGGTTTAAGCAAATAGCTTTGTGAATTCTTATGAATTCTTTGTTGATATATTGTGTTGAGTTATATGTTGCATTTCTTCTTGTAGAAAATTCTGGCACTTGTAATTTTAGCAATGGACAAGCAAAGATCACAAAAGTCGATGCCCAAATAATAAACAAGTTTAATTTGATCCTCAACTTTTCGTCACCCAGATGGTATCAGCAGTCTTATGTTTAGAGTTGGAAAGGTTGCCAAGCAAACTCAAAGAGCCGCTTTTAAATAACCTTTTTGTATTATAACTGACAACGTTTCCTTCCTTTCTTTCTTTTTGAATGTGCAGGAAGAGTGAGATTGAATACTACGCCATGTTGGCTAAGACTGGTGTCCACCATTACAGTGGAAACAACATTGAGCTAGGGACTGCTTGTGGAAAGTACTTCAGGGTTTGCACTCTCTGTATCACAGATCCAGGTAAATAATTCCACCATAACCTCTGTCACCTCTCAAATCTAGTATTTTAATCCATTCTTAATCGCAAAATAATTTTGGTACAATTCAGAGGAAAGGAAATTGAGGGTCGGAAAGGGAGGGGGCAGCATAACCTTTTCATGTTATGACTATTTGGAGACGTATCAGTTCCACAAAGGTGGGCTTTTACCCTTCCCTAGACCTAGTGAGCTGCTGAGAGCAAACAGAATCCAATACTAGGAGGTTGCAACGTATTATTCTAACTAGACATGAGAACAGGAACTAGACTGTCAGAGTTACTATCAATCCGGGAAATCGATAAGCTTCATTAACTTCATGGAAGATCTGCTTTTGTCTTACAAGCTCTTTTCACTCAATTTGGAGGCAATCCAAAGGACATGGAAATGCGAAGGGCTTTATTATGTTAAACTGATTTAAAAGATGGCTTCAGCAAAAGTAAAATTTTTGAAGGAGTTATCAAACTTGTCAATATAGATTTGCAGCCTTGCAGTATTCACTGGGTTTAAATGACGAAACAAACAGTTGATCACATGTTACCGATAACTGTACAAATACCATAAAATTATGCCAAAGAGGCCTGTAGTGAAGTTATGTTTTATGTTTCTCATCACTAAGCCTAACCCGAAGTATCAAATGTGACCAGACATAGCAGACCAAGGCAAGAAAGATCTGTTTTAGTCTTACAAGTGCATATCTCTCAACCAAAGACATGGTGGAAATATGAAAGGTCTATATTATGTAAAGCCACCTTGAAGAATGAGTTTATGCAGACGATCAATAACGATATGGTCAATTAAAGAACACTCCTATCCGTCCTGGTTGTATCTCTATATCACTTGACTACATAATGTTAGCATTGGTCTGCAAGATATTAAAGTTAGTTTTGTGCCCAAAGTCATCCTGCAAATGTAGTCCAATGCTTTGAAAAAAAAACAGAAAAAAACCCATCTTTTAAGCACCTTCCCTTTTCTGGGGAAAAACAATTAACTGTTTTTCTTTCCTATTTAATTTAATTAACAGGTGACAGTGACATCATCAGGACGATGCCTTCAGACTCTTAGATTGGTTCTTCACTCCATCGATGTAGTCCGTGGACACCTTATTGGCTGCTGAGCGGTAGAATCTAGCCCACTTTTCAAACAGATATGTAATTACTAACTCTAAAATGTTCAATACAGATTGAAACAGGAGAAAGACAAAAAGAACTTAACAATCGTTGTCTGTTATTTTGTGCTTCTGATGTCTTCTGGACAGCTGAGGTAATTGTCAGTTTGTAACCAGGCCTGAAAAAATGAGTGGTCTAAGGTCAATTAAGGGTCTGGGAAAATACAAATTGGTTCTGGGAAAATGTTAAAGATGATTTCTCTTCTTTGTAGTATCATTAAAGTCTGACTTTTAGTGACAGAATCAATTTTGATTTTGATAAAAATTACCCTGCCGAGGTTCAGCAATTTAAACGACTGAACAATCTAGTCTAATATGCAGACCATTAGGTAAGTTCAATCAGATAGAACACCAAGTTCACTGGGAAAGAAGACTACAATTATGGCTTCAAATGACAAAACCATTTGTCAAGGACAAATGGTGTTTAGTGTCATCCAAGGTGGACATGTTGAAATCCTCAATAGGTATAGAAACATTACCAGCATCCAATTGGTCAAGACTATAACATATCTATGAACTTATGAAGACTAAAATTCTGCCCAAGCATTCATCCTTCAATGGAATATAAGGCTGCAAAAGGGGGTTCACCAGTCCAGTCACTTAATTGTTACTTAGTTAATCTTGTGATTATGTCCATAACCAGCTGCAAGTTCCTAAAAATGTTAAATAATATTTTATCATCTCCTGCTCCCCCCACCCCCTCTTACCTCCCTCACCGCCTCTCTATCCACGCATACACTCTCACATTGATTCATTAGCAGACCTGCAGTAGTCACTTTTGTGAAAAGGTCTCAACTTAAAAAGTACCAGTGTCCACCGCACTGCCCTACTTCCCCTCCCCCCCCCTGCAAACTAAGACCACGTAAGGTAAGGTGACAATATTTTCCTCACTGGAATCGGGGACATTTATTGCATGACTGACATGGGGGAGGGGACTAAGGGGAGGGGGTGTCCCCCTCCCTATTGGAAAATTTCCAAGTGCCTTGGTTGCTCAGATGTAAAATGGTGATACTGAGAAGCACTTTTAAATCAATTTATTTTCAAAAATGTAGCTTTTCCTTAGATGAAATTCACTCACTTTATGTGGTTCTTTGAGAGCTTGTGAGTTGCTTGTGTCATAAATTTGTGGTCAATTGGTCTTAGTGTACTTCTCTGAAGAGTGTATTTTCTTCAATACTTCATTACTGAGCTTATTGCTGAATTCCATACAAGACATTCTGAATGGGTTCTGACTAGCAGCATGGCTTTCACCGTTTCAACCTTCAGCTGAGATTTCCCTGAGTTCATTCATTCATGAGAGGAAACACCATTTCTACTGATGCATAACTCCCCGGAATTTTGTTTTTACAATTATTTTACTAATAATGTGGGATATTTTCGAAATTCCTGAACATTTTGACGAATTGGGGACATTTTCGGGGACACTTGTTCATCGGGGACAGCACACTGTAATCGGGGAATGTCCCCGAAAATCAGGGACGTCTGGTCACCTTAACGTAAGGTAGCAAATCTATACCCAAGGAATGTTATAATCTATGAACCTTTTAGAATGGGGCTCCTTTACAGAAAGATATGTATGCCCCCCCCCCCCCCTTCTAGTGCTCTGAACACTTGAAGCCAGGGCCGAGGAATTTGTAAATTAAACGATGCTCTTCAGTGTGAAGTTCAGTTTCTCAATTAGGTAGATGTATGGTACTATACATGACCCTAGCTGGACCTCTGAGGGGTGTGAGTGGTGTAGAGTTAAGGTGCCATGGTCATCATGTATATAGGCCTTCAGTCTCATTTTTAAAACTGACCTATTGATCCTCACTATTCAGGACCATTGTCTCAAGCAAATAGTAATGTGGTGTGGTCCTGGGGTCATTGAAAGTGGTGAGGTGTATCCCCAGCTCCCCCCACCCCCCACCTTTATCCATGTCTGCGTACTTGCAACATGCAGTGTTATTTCCCCAAGGAAAACAGACATCGCACATAACAGTCCAACCTCCTGGGGTGGGGGTAATGCCATTGGCTTGACCTTGTGTACATATTTACAGGAAGCATCTCACTGAAAATATTCATGTGCCTCAAATACGGTGGCAGAGCTGGGGTGGTGTGTGGGGAGCATATGATCCCCCTCCCAGTTTGTGACTAACCTCAAACTTGCCCCTTTTGTTAATAAAAGGTCACCTTTCTTAATTTTCGTAATAAAAAGTGCCAGTTTGTTACTTGACCCTTTGTTTAATTTGAAGAGAAAACGTGTTCATAATCAAACACAATGATTAAAAACCAACATCTAAATACATGAATGTTGTGGTAGAGTATGTAAGGAGAGCCCATTTTGTTGGCACGTTGTGTTGAGAAATATAGAAAAATGTATTCATATTCTCGGAGCCTGGAGACTAGTGATTTCCCCTGCCTCCCTCCCTCCCCCTCCTAAATCCATGGTGTTTTGCCGCTGCATGACCCAAGCCTATAATGGCAAAGCGTTGGTGATTTCATGTTCAATATATACACACACCAGAAAAAGACGGAAATTCACTAGAAGATCTAGAAATTTGCTTTGTCAGCCTCTGACAGATATCTTCAGGGATTTCCAAGAAAAATAAAAGCTCTTGTGTCAGGGGCTTAGACACCATAAGATGTACCACTGAATGGAACATTGTATGAGTGTCTGGATAACAATAACTCCGGTGTATACTGTCGTGTAAGTAAAGGAAGTAAACCCTTCTTAAACCTTATCTTTAATATAAGGAATCTCAATCCTTTAATTGATAAGAAACGGATAGTTTATGGTTGATTAAATGAGTGTGTAAAGTCTGACGTAGTTTGAAAAGACGATTAAAGTTGTAGACAAATAGAAGAATATAACGGTATCCTTAGTTTTTGTACAGTGTGGTGAAGGGGGGGGGGTGGGTGGGTGGAGGGCATTTGTCGATTGTGTGAACAATAGTGAAAATGTCATATTGTGCGATGTTAGTGTACAACATACTCTAGCAGACTTTAATTGGTGAATTTAAATAATATCGTCGGAACAGACTACCGTTAAGATTTGAGGATCCATTTAATTATGTTTGAGGTTCCTTCCAAATAATTCCCCTACATTAAGGAGAACAAGTTCTCCAGGGTAAATAATTAGCTGATCATTTGTGATCGACCCCCCCCCCCCCTCCACGCCGGTCCCTATCATCTTTCTTTGAAGTGATGGCCTGCTGATTTAAGTTTTAAAATTATTTAAGAAACGTTATAGCAACTTTTGATTGTTAAAAACGGAGGTGTGGTTTGAAAGACCAGAGCATGGAGGAGGGTGTGGGGAGGGGGGGGGGGATCATACAGATACTTGTACAAAGTTTATAGCTCAGTCGATTGCCAATGATTCTTCAACGTCCCAAGAACACGAACAGTGGTTTACATCCGTCGACATATTCGTATAGCGTCACCAGTTTTCATATATTGTGCCACCAGTTCTCATACGTAGTGACACCATATGTTTCATCTGGCAACACTACTATTCTACGCCTACACGTACCTGTGAAATTTATTAAATACCATACCAGAAATAAAAATTGTTATATTGTCATCGTCAAAACTAAAGATGGTATGGAAATCGGGAGAATTATATATGATTTAATCAAGACATGTTGGAACTTCGTTAGTTACATGGGAAGATTACATAAAGAATATAGATAAAAGAATGGAGCCAGTAGGCTTATTGCTAAAATGTCAGCTCTTTTACTGTTCAAAATCTTACAGTTATTGCTATGGAAATTTGTAGGCGCAGATCTAATTAGAGATAAGATGGGATGTACACCCCTTTCTCACACAAAAATTCAGTATTTGTTAGCTCAGCCTTACGTTAACACGTGGGGAGGATGGTCGCGGATCTGCCCCGCCCCTCCTCCTACGTGGGGAGTCGGTCTCACCGAAGCCAGGTATAAACCCCTCCTTTATAAAGTATTGCCTCTCCTACACCATTCCGCACATTGGATAGTGTTAAACAATCTCCCAAGAACACACTGCAAGAAAAAAAGGCCGATAGAAAGATAAACCAAAACTGGGCTCAGTCGATATCAAGACACGTATAATGCTGCGAAGGTTTCTCTGCACATTACAAATTTATCAACCTGTTTGCAAGCAATGCCAGCAATGTTGAGCAAACCTTACGATACGAAGCTAAATTTTTGGCCCAATTAGGTAAAGTAAGAAAATTGAAAAGGTATTCTCTGTATAGCAAATACTCTTAGCCTCTGTTGCCTATGACGCTGTGATCACAACATGCACATATATTTGACCATCACTCTATAAGAAGTTACAGACACTGAGCCCTTTAGCCTACTTGTTTATTCTAACAATCCTGATATTTAAAACTAATTTTAAGGACCAGACCCTCCAGTAAAGTACTTTCCAAAACTTTTAGCAATATTTAACGAGTTCAAATTTACGGCCAATAATGATGACCTTTAAAAGAGGGTGTGAAGACTCGCGCAAAAGAAACGTCTTATGCCGGTAATATGACCTACTTTCGAATGGGGTGTAACAGAAGTGTTAGACACCACCAACGATCCCAAACAATACACACACAGCTTGCTACCGTTGGTAATTAGACACTAGTGTACAGTCAGTACATACAGCTGCGGTATATACCCACAGCACAGTGTACAAACGATACAGCGATGGATATCTCAGGTCCAGCTAAAGATAACAAGGTATCACGTTTCCTTACTGTCTGCATTTTGTAGCGACACGAACAAAACGTGCAATGGAAAGTTAACTTTTTCAGATGGCCGCCTCAGTTTGAGGCGAGTCAAGATGGATGGGGGGGGGGGGTGCTTTCAGGGCTACAGGCTAAAAGGGCGAACACAATTCGCATATAGAGACCTTTGAAACTCGTCTACTTAATTTGTTTATATCATAAGTCACCTTGGTAAGCCGACGGGGTTACAGGAATGGCCTTGCATTAATTAATGCCAGGAAAAGAACTTAATGAATTGTACATGTGGGTTCTCCATGACGGCCATAATTTTCACTTTATCACATCCGGATCATTAATTTAGAGATCTCTTACAGGAAAACGATTGCAATTGTAGGGCCACCAAATAAAGAGGACAGTGCCATGCTGATAATACAAGCAACGTGTTACAAACGTGACTACAAGGCGAAGTTCTGAGCTATAGCCTACTGTCATAAGACCACGATTTCGTTCATCTCCACGTGTATATATATATATATATATATATATATATATATATATATATATATATATATATATATATATATATATATATATATATATATATATATATATATATATATATATATATATATTTATATATCATGATGAATCACGTAAGTCTCTACAACATCTGGTCGGCGTTTTATGACTAACCGTTTTGTTGCATATTCCGCTAATCATTAGTCGTCTTTCACTAAAGTTACGATCACTTTGCATAAACACTTCTCCGTGTATTCCCACCCCTCTCCTGCCCTCGTGACCGACTGCCCTCCTGCCCAAGAACTCCCTTGAAATTTAGCCTTCTTTGTAGATGAGAATGAGAGCTTTCGCCTATAGTCTTAAATGTTATTATTTTGTTGTGTTGTTATAAATTATCAATACGGCCTATTTAGATCAAGGCGTTGAACCGGGTCATGATTTTTTAAAACTTATAACTGGCTTAGTATACTTCAATAGGACAAAAATTGCGTTCACCTCAAGGGCTTTATCATAAAAAGCAAAAATCTACCTATATACTTAGATTAAATTATCACGGGTTTTCCTTTGGGCAAATTTTACATGAACTAAACAGTTTGACAAATAGTCTAGGTGAAATCTGAGACACTGATATGCCTTTGGACTTGCTTACAGCAATATACACACCACGTGGATAATGACCAATTCCGGCGGGTATCTGTCGTACGATACAGAATTTAAAATTCGTATAACTTGTTTCTGTCTCATTAAAAGCCTGGCTTTCCCATGTTTCTGTCATCAGGAAATCTGAGATGTAAACAAATTAGGTCAAATGACTCATGCAAGGGAATTCCATAAATTAATTAACGGACAACATGCAGGAGAATATACAATACCATAGCGTGTTAATTCAGGGCACTGAATGGCCAAGTGGTTGATTCATATTGCTACGGTAACCCGTAATGGCCATTGTAGATGCAAACCCTACCACCATCTTGAGCTTAGACAGATCTTGTTCCCTTGGGGGGGGGGGGGGCATATCCTAGATGTCCGGGAGCTCTCAGTTTGTGATAGTTTAGGATATGAAACCTTTCATTTTCTCTTTGTTTCATCATTAGCAAGGTATACGTCTAGAATGTTAACAGTTTTACACTAACTGACACGTAAAGAGCTCAGCATTTGCAAATCCCATTACATGGTAGATAAAAACAACAACAACATTGTAACGAAAACGAAAAAAAAAGAGAAAGAAGCACATGATGTATAGCTCGTCGATGAGGTCACATTTAGACTTGATCAAGTCGCAAATGCAAACTTCTCTTATAGCTGACGTATATAAATAAATAAATAAATAAATAAATATATATATATATATATATATATATATATATATATATTAATACGATACGCATATATCTTTCAAATAATAACAATTTTTTGTGGTACTTTCGGCGCCAGTGTTTCTCTTCATGGGTTGAATTCTAGAGTTACTTACATGACGCACGGCTGTTGAAAATATCAAAATTTCTTTTTTAAACGCCTGGTTTCGTATAAATTGCTCAAACATGTAGATAACATCATTGTCAACAACATTGTTATGCTAAAACGTTTCCTTAATAACTACAAAAGGGAAACTTGTTTCGCTTTTATTAAACCACAAGTATAGCCACAACACCTATAACATCCTGCAGACGATAATACAACTATATTTCTGTACTTGATGCCCACTATTTATATATGTATATATATGTATATATATATATATATATATATATATATATATATATATATATATATATATATATACATATATATATATATATAAATATAAAAATATATATATATATAAATATAAATATATATATATATATATAAATATAAATATATATATATATATATAAATATATATATATATATATAATTGAAAACGTGAAAAATCAAGAACAGTAAAAAAACACAGCAGGTTGATGATATTGTGCTTTGACAATACAAATGCGTGTGGTAATGTCTGATTATCATAAACCCTGGCCTATGATTCCACAAAGAACCACCGCCCCCCCCCCCCGTACACGGACCTCGATACCCAGTCTGGTCAATTATCTCGCACTCGTAACTTCTATGTTATCACCCAAGCGCGTAGACTACGTAGTACTAAAAAAATAACCCCTTTGGCTCAAAACAACGATGGTGTTCACCGGCTTCCGTTAATTTTCGTACCTTCTATGCATATTGATGAGGAAAAAGTAAACCCATTGATTAAGTTCGGTGTTATACGCATTTGTGATAATCGTTCTCATCATTATTAATTATTCCAATATCACCATGGTTACTTAATAACGCTCGATGAGTCATACAATGTATTACTATATATATATGTATCGCAAACATACGAAGTCCCCTGCTACACGTGGAAGCAACAACGTATGTTTCTTGACGAAAGGTCAAAAATTCTGTAAGCTTGGAGAATTCATAAGGCAAGCGAGCCTGACATGATTCTAGGCTATGTGCAGTCGTTACTTGCTTCATAGTCGAAAGATCCGTTGGAGCGTTTTCGAATCGGAAGAAGAAAACTATACGATTGCTTTCCTTTTTGTGGCCGAAGTCAGTAGTTATTCAATTATAGTCATCAATACGAAGAATTCAGTGCAACCGCCTTTCCTGATTGAGGGGACATTATTAGGAATGTATTTACTCATGGTAAGTCCCTTTAGTTATAATACCGCTAAAGTATACGCATGTACCTGGAATTTGATTGCGCAATATAAATACACGCCCGATAGTTGGTATGGCTTATATATGAGCAGCAAGGTGATTTGCATGACGTATAGGCCTATACCACTACTGTGGAGCGAAAGGTAAACTCATTCATGCTTCTGCCATAAAATATATCTTCAGTTTTAATCTTCCAACTATATCATCGAAACGTTTAAATGCAAAGTTTTGATTTTTGGAAATCACTCGGTCATATTATAACAAAGTCACATGTAGGCCTATATTAACTGTAGACTTTATACGCGTACTGTCATGATTTTGTCAGACATCGAAAAATGACTGCATGGAAAAATATGTCACCAGCTTCTTGTTTATGTAAACAATAGTTTCTTTGATGGTAAACACCACATCCTGTCTTTTCATGTCTCTACCCTGTGTTTTACCATCCCGCCCCCCTCGTCCCCCAAGGGGTGCTACTGTCTGTAAGCTGTGACTATAAAATCTCACTCTAGCGGTCATCTGTTCTCAGTTTCTTTTTTTAAGTTGGTTTTAATTACAAAATCCTCTTTTTGTAATTTGTCACGAGCGGCAAATCGTTTAATTGTTTTACCAGTTACCATAAACACGTCCGCCAAAAAGAACAAGGAAATATTTTGTGCGAGATTTTAACAAGTTCACGGTCATACCTTTTTTGGCTATATATTAAAAGCCAAGTTAACCGCAGGCGACCGGAAATTGTTTCCGTGGTATTCAAGTTTTCAAACATTTACAAAAAGGAGTTGTTTGACCAACTGTTTGGGCTATGAAGAGACCACTTACCATTCCAACCTGTCAACAGCGTGGTTTAAGTGGTATACGGATGCGGCTGTAGGTCCTCCTTTAAAATAGCTTAAACGAAAAATATACGTTTCTTACGGTCTATAAACGCCCTCTTCAAACCGAATAGAAAACACAGTTAAAACGTCGAGCGGACTACGACGCATGTGTATTTTGTTGATCGATTTCGCTTATAAAGCAAGTTACATTTATTTACGTTCCAATAAGTCTTTATCTCTATGTTAGTTCTGTTTGATGTAATTAGCCACAGCTTTCCGAATCATTTTTTTTCGGGGGGGGGGGGGGGGGCTTTTGTTATAACTTGCTCTTGGCAAGTAACTTGTACTGTCAGCCACGACGTTCTAAAGTTGATTGAGATCAATAATTAGTAATTAATAATGTTGATAATCAATAATCAATGATTATCAATCGTTTGAATACCAAGCACGTATACTTGCTAACTTTATCACTTGCAATCACTGTTGTGCGAACGTAAGTCGGAAGGTCTCTGTCATGGTCAACGATTCCATGCCAATTTAATTTTCATGGAATGATCTTTCGTACTGCGTAAAAATTTATGAAAGCAAAATTGGAAAAAAAAACTGATTGGCATAGAACTGTCTATAACAGCGGTCGACCAACTTTTAGTCCCAAGACCCACCCCTGTTTATCTCCCACTATAGGAGTGAGATACGATCCACTAGGCCCACCCCACTCAGCGGAACGGTGATGCTCAGAATGCATAGCCTATGCATGAAGCTATAGCCTGGACTACACGGACTAGAGGTTAGAAAACGCTAAGCTCCGAACATCATAGATAAAGAGTTATTGACATCTGGAAACATTTCGCGACCCACCAAAGATATTTTTCGCGACCCCACCTTAGTGTCCCGCCCTATACCTTGTGGTACGTTGGTCTGTAACCATGGACATATAACCCTATACCTTGATTTAATAAGTTAAATTTGTAGTTGAACCATTTCCCATTTATAAACTCTATCCAGTCAGTTTTAAAAAAATACCTACATTGTTACCAGCTCGCATACTTCATGGTATTACACCGTGCACCATTAAAATGACTAATTTGCTTAGTATTTTAGTTTCCCTGTAAATTCTAGTCGTGAGCCTAATGAGTCATAAACAGGCAAATACTTTCCTTACGTCAAACAATATAATATATATTTACAGGTTGTGCCACTCTGTATGCATACAGTACATAGAAATTAATGTGTGCTTTACAAATGAACAAATATTTACTTTCTGTTTCAAAGTCCAACTTGGCGTTCTATAAAATTGTCAATGAATGGGGCTGACTGTTTCTGTGACGCGAGACATGCGGAACTTCCCCCCGAAATAAACCTTCTAAAATAATTTAGGTGTCACTATTTTCGCAAATGAAGAAATAAATATTCCCTGAGCAGCCTGCAGGAGGGTTCACTAAATTTGCATGATGGGATACGCTACGTCACAGTTGACACTATCTTCATTTCATATTTCACAAATTTTCGGTGTCATACACCGTACAGTCTTAGCAGTATGCACGTGCAGTTCATATATTGACTGCTACTTGGCCAACTGGTCATCCGCGGTTTTACCTACAAAGTTTAAAATTTTCAAATTCCAATAAACGTTTCCGCAGCCTGGGACACCACACGTGTTTGAATTAGCCTGTGTCCGATAGACTCAAACCAATGTTATGTAGTGTTGAACCCACGTTTTTGGCTGCATCACAACCGCATGACAATCATTGCTGTGAAAATAATTGGAGTGGGCGACTGGTTCCCTACCCCACCCCACCCCACCACCCCCTGGGTGCCGATGAGGTCCTACCCCTCTGAATCCTTTCTCCGACACTGAGGATTGTTAACCTTTGACAATTAATTATCAGTGTTGGGAATGATTGCGGGTAGCATTAACATCTGTGACCATTATTTCACTCTATAGCATATTTGTAAGGCACTACTACAGGTCATGGCATCTTTAACCATTCAATGGCTGACGGCTCTGTCAAATGATAATGACGTCATAATCACCAGATACATTTTGATTAATTAATTGCCAAAATGTTGATTCGGTAACAGGATACCTCGTTTACTATTGTCCAATGAATAATATAATAATTATACTAATAATGAATGAATATGTTATATAAACTAAACATATTATGGTGACAGCGACCGCCAGCCAGGTGTGTAATTCTGTACAATTGACATATCGTCACGTGACACGGATACCGCTGATTAAACTGTAATTGTCATCGGAAGAATGTTTATGCCGCCATAGGCAAAGAGCTGGCATACGACACAGCCATACATGCCATTAAGCAATTCCAGCTCTCAACAACTTCCCCTTTTCTTGAAGCTCGCGTCACAAAACAAACTTTGATCAAGGTAAAGTTCACAGCTGGTTCTTAAGCCAATGCAGTTTACATTCTTCTTCTGCTTCCCAGTCACAGCAGACTTGTTTTCTGAATTTTTCGTCAAACGATATAGGATTTTATTTTTACTCTGTTGTCTGTTGTCTTCATTTTGATGTACTTTCACAGACTTTTTGTCTCAATAATTTATCAAGGTCTCACTTGTGTTTCCTTTCTTCTTTTTCTTCGCTGAACAGAATTTCTGTTAAAAAAGGTCTTCTTCGATTTCGGAGATAAAAGATAAATGAATATTCAAAAGGCAAAATACAAAAAAAAGTTAAAAAGACGAGAGGCCTCTTTCGTGACAAGGCCAGTGGATAATGCCTTTGTTGGGGTAGGATTCTAGCTGGAATTTTAAACCTGTTATGAAAGAGAACCACCACTATTGTCGCTCGAGGAAAATGGCTGTAGTGTTGGAAATTCCTGTGGCTGCACGCATAAGTATGCTAGAAAACTTGGAGTGTTCAGACAATGGACCATTCAGAACCAACCAAGCGGGACAGAGTGATAAAGGGAAAAACACTTACTCACTGCAGAGAAAAATGAGCCTTCCCACTGGATGGTCCTGTCCGTCTGGCAAGCTGAAAAGCAGTACGCCGAAGTCGGAATCGGAGCCTGGTAAAATCAAATCTGGAAGATCTACTACATTCATATCGAAAACTAAATATCATTTGGTTAAAATGACCGGAGACCAGGAGTTATTGGTTGAGGATCTTTATCCAAAATTTCGATCGAAATCTTCAGAAAATATGGAGTCGGAGGACAGTTCTTCACAAGGATCTGGGATTTGTGATAAACGGTTGAGCCTTCTCAGTGGACTGAGTCACAGCGACTACGAAACTTGTGGATCGCAAACTTCATTGGACGATTATGAAAACGATAGGCTCTCTATCTCATCTGGACTAAATAAAGAGGACAATATTTCATCAAGTTTGAATAAATTATCTCAAGATGGTCGGACTTCTAGACCTATTTCTAGTGTACTCGGTGATAGTGAATTGGATGAATTGGATTACAGTGAAATAGACGATCATTCGAAATCCGATGAAAGCCAAGGTGGACAAAAGCCCAAAGCAGAGAGGCCAGCTTGCTTGGACCAAGGTATGACGGCAACGATTGCATGGATCAGGAACGAACTGGTAAGGCCATCTTAAACTGCTAATTAACGATAACATTAATTAAACATTACGGCCTATATTTGCGTCCGCAGCCTAACATATTCATTCGTGCTCAAATATGGATTACATGCTATTCAATTTTCAATGCACATATTATGATATAAATACGAGGGTGGAACAAATGTTGGTTGTAGCAGAAACATTTGAGAAACGTTTGTTTGGGTAAGAGCTAGGGCTTTGATGCAAAATCATTTTCACAACATTTGTGTATAGTACAAGTTGCTTTTAATATGTCTTACCGTATTAAATGTAAGCCATTTAGAAAAATAGGGTGGGGGCGGGGGAGGGGCTAGGGAGAACTAATTATCACGTATTGCGTAATTACTTGACCAACCACTTTCTTTTTGGATCAACCCAATTTCATATCCCGATGTAGGAAACTGGGCGATTCGATTGGTCACGATATGCTGTCACTGAGTTACATTTAATGACATGTCGTGTAACAACGATACGAAGTACAAAAGTAAATGAAGTTCTAAATGCAGTACTAAATACAATACTGAATACAGTACTAAGTACACTTCTAAATGCAGTACTAAATGCAGTACTAAATCCAATACTCAATAGTACTAAATACAATACTAAAACCAATGCTAAATACAATACTCAGTGCAGTACTAAACACAGTACTAAGTACAATACCAAATGCAGTATTAAATGCAATACTAAATACAATACTAAATACAATACTCTATGCAGTACTAAATTCAATGCAAAATACAGTACTAAGTACAATACAAAATAGAGTACTGAGTACAATACCAAATGCAGTACTAAATGCAATACTAAATACAATACTAAATACAATACTCAATGCAGTACTAAATTCAATGCAAAATACAGTACTAAGTACTATACAAAATACAATACTAAGTACAATACAAAATACAGTACTGAGTACAATACCACATGCAGTACTAAATGTAATACCAACTACAATAAAAAATACTAAATAAAGAACTAAATTCAAACAAAATACACTACTACATACAAGACTAAATATAATACTAGTATAGTGTAATCGATCGGATGAACGTTATGAACTATATTTGTCGTTATTTCTTTGCGTAATGCAATGAGCTAAATTTATACTAATGGCTATTGCACATTCCGCGCATCGTGATGTGGCCCACCCTTATATACCCTATGTTGAAATGTCTCAAACAGCCGGAAATCCCCAAATAGTCGTACGTGACTGTCAGTTTAAAGATTAAAACATCTAATTAAAGATTTTGATGTTTTGCCATTAACGTTTTTGAAAATATTTGTATTAATGATTATCAGTGGGTATGTGAGCGAAATTTCTCACTAATGCGACCCCCTCCCCCCCCCCCCCACACATACGATCTGAAAATACTCCATTTTACTTTTAAGTATAACTATTTTTATTTTAAATATTATAATATTTTAACACTACAGAACGACTTACATTCGTGTTATTTGCCCCACCCCCTACCCCCTAGTCATCATGTAGTAGATACTGAGGGAAGAAAACAAGGAATTGAAGAAAAAAAATATTTCGAAATAGATTGCAACTTTTTATGACGATACATTTTTCAAATACCAACCATATATACCAATTGTTCGAATAAGCAAGACTTGTGTATTCACTAAACTAATATTTCTAATTAAACCAATAATTCATAAAGTATTCACATTTGGCATCGAGACTGTTCGATAAATTAAGGCACGAAGTTCACGCCAGCTTTGTCTCATGTATATTATTGTTCATACGCAGGAATGAAATACGTTTCCAAATGTCTCCCCTGCTGGTTACATTTATACATTTATTGAATACTTAACGTTAAATGAAATTAAAGGAAATTAAATGAAATTAATGATTAACGCTTATACGACACTCAACCGTATTTTTGTTCTTTGTTAATATGAAATTTAAGAGCAACAATTTGGATATGTCGGACAAAGGCCGTTATAGCTTAATCGTAAATCACGTGACTGTATTTACAAATTATTATTAAACTTAAAACGAGGGCAAATTTATTGGTTGGGGTCAAAGGTCATCAGAATTGACCCCAAATATGCTAGAAAATCTAAGAAAGGTCGCTCATAGTGACTGATGCTTCAACTTCAAGAAGTAGGTTATTGCCATCTTCAATTTCACCTCCAAGTCCGACAAATTTAATTGTCTCTTTAAAACCTCCTCGAATATCAAAAAATAATTTGGAGTCTCACCCGCCCCTCCCCCCCCCAAGAAAAAAAAATCAAGATCTTTTAGCTATTACCAATTGTTAAAACTGCTAAACTTTGGGGCCATACCAATGACTTTTGAGAACTTCGTGGTTGTTATACTCGAATAAAAAAGTGTTTCTTGTCGACGAAAGGTTGAAGATCGACTAAACTAAAATAATTGATGACCAGCTAAAGTTAAACTTACATTTAGAGAACATAATATGGTCGAGTGTGCTGGATTGATAAATCTACTCTGAATTATAATAATTATTATTATTCGGAAGGTTTGGTAAAATTTCAGATGAGAACAAGCAGCTACATGTAATTATCGAATAAGGTAAACATATATCATTTAAATAAAACACCAGTTTTTTTTTCTATTCTGTGAAGACCATTAGTGGTATAAGCCTATCCACTTTTTCGTCTTTCTCCACATAGTGACGTTAACAAAATGTGTTAGAAACAAATCAATTAAAGTAAACACGTGTAAGCTATCAGGCGTCATTACAACTGATTAAACATCTATTTGAGGTTCGTGTTAGCATTTATAAACTGCATTATGCAACAGTACGGTACATTCTAATAAGTGAGGTCCGTACATCAATATAAGACACCGAATAGGACTCTTTATTCCTTCAAGTTTTCGACACAAGTCTAGGTTGTACCTGGGATCGATATATATATATATATATATATATATATATATATAAATCGTCTCTTAGCTATGTATGACTATAAACAACATCCAACAACAAGGAACCAAATTACACAGAAACACACCTGCCGTCTGAAAACGACTTAACCAAGAAATTGTGACGTCACCAAATTGAAATATCCCTTTCTTTTCCATACTGTACTTTACGGAATAACTATTACTAGCCTATTATTGTAAATTGTAAATGGATATTTATAGAGATCATTCTTTATTACACAATGACGATTTCTGCGGACTTTTCATATTTAATTATATCTACCAATCTTTGTAGAGAATGAGAAAGGAAAATAAATGACGGGGAAGTGAAATAAGGAATACCGTATATATAGTTCCTCAATGTAATCGGGGCTTCCAACACATCGGTTTCGCTATAGGGTTGTGTAAGACTATGCAATCTAACAGTTCATGTTGCGGTCACAGGAACTATGCAAGCTGATATATGCATGCTGTGGTAATATTGAAGGGAAATAACCGGTTGAGTAGGCCTATGTCATAGTTCACCTGACTAACAGAACCTACAGGAAAAATGCCCGTCCGACGTGTATAAAGAGGTGGAATTTTTTACCTCCTAATGTCAAACTGAATATTATAAACCACTGAATATTTGTCCGAAAAAAAGACATCTCTGTGACGATATATCCTTTTGAAGTTTTGATGTTCAAGCAATGGCGAGAAATTCTGCCTTCATTGTATCAATTATTATTGCTTATTTTGCATTCTTATTATCATCAACACCATTGTTAAACATCAAAGAATTTGAATTAGGAACTTACAATTGCAGATAGTTAACGTAAATACCGCAAAGGGGAATTGGTTTGGTCCTGATATCTCCTTGCGTCAAGCAGACACTTCCTGGTTGAAGCAAACAAGTACTAACATCATCATTATAATTATAGGCTAATATTGTGCCGTACGGCATGTCATCGGAAAGTAATGTTCCGTTTTCGATGAAGTATAGGCTATGTAGCCGCATATTGCTGTAAATCGATTTAAATGTACAGTCAAAATCAAAAAGTAGGCGCTGTCATGTACAGTATAGGTCGCATACCTAGTTCCACGAAACACGACAAAGCATATTGATTTGAGTTTTAGTACTGTCGACATTAGGCCTATATTACATTATATGTGTGCATGCGGGAATGTCAAAGGTTAATACGATTAGTGGACGGGGCTGTATGGCAAACGGGGAAGATGTGTCCACTTTCAACACTTACTTAGTAGTTATATCACATGAGCATAGGAAACATGTTAACACGTAGATCGACTCAATGATGTTCCGGAATCTGTTTTTCAAATTCGTTCGTATTTTTTGCAAATCACGAGGAGACACTATTATTATTCGATAGGCGATACTCATGCTGTCGAGTTAATGCCTGTCAAAACAAATAAAATATGAACTATTTCCTTAATTGTATTATCGAATAGTCTTGATGGGTTCACTGGCATTAACTGTAATACGTTAACCAAATACATTGAATACACATTGAGGATTTAAACTACAGTAGAAAGAGAGATGTTTGAATCTACAGTTATACAGATAGTCAGAGCCAAGACCGCAGAATCTCGTGTGAACTTGTATTTCAAAATAAACTGAAATAAACAAAAGCAATTACTTCAGACATATTCATCCTGTCGACGGTGGTGTTATTATTCCTACCAGCAGAGACAAAAGGACGCTATCCTTCGATGTTTAAAGGTCTGTTGTACAGACCCCAACTATAGCACGCTATCATAGAAAAGTTTCTAGAGTTAAGTAATCGACTTGCCTTGGTCGTAAAATGACCTCTGTTTACCAATCAGTCTGCAACGCCTGCCACATATTTTTTCTTGTATGAGGGTCTTTGTGTCATGCAACGCTGTATGATTAACTACACTGTAGAAATGAACATATTTCCACACAGTGTTTACACAAAGAGCCTAATGGTGTTAAGAAGTTATGCAGGATAATTGTAGAGCCTGAGGTCGATTTACGACGGTGACAAGTCGATTACGTAATCATAAAACTGTCCTAGCTATAGAGTGCTATAATTAATCATAAAACTTTCCTAGCTATAGAGTGCTATAATTGGAGCCAATAAAGCATATCTTTAAGGCATTTGGCCAATTGGTACTGTAAGGGATAAAAAGAAAGTGGTTGTAATCTTGTGTTATACTAGCCGCTGGTTCGTAATGCAGTGGGACGGCTGCTCCGGGGGGGGGGGGGGGGAGGGGTGGAGGAGGGTGACCCGACGAATTGTCCCACATGTTTGAGAACCATAGATATAGATATGAATATGGATTAGGTTATACGTTTTGCTCAACAGGTAAAACCTGAGAATGTAATTTGCATGATTTCCGTTTCTATGTCCATTATAATTATGTAAAGAGAATTGTAACAATCCACTGCAGTCCTTGTAGGAATATATTTGAAATAAATGAGAACAACTGCGAACTTATGATTAAGCTGCCCGGCTCGTCGTGTATTGTACGCAATTCTCAAAACTGGGAATCTTCTTCGCTACATGTTCGCTGTGATAATCTGGTGAGACTTTTGACGAGGGAGGTTGGCACATTTGACCCTTTAACCCTTGGCATAAAATATTTTTGTCCACAGTTGTTGGAATTTAAGGTTAACAACTTAACAATGACAACGTGCCGAGGCAAATTTGCAATCAATCAAAGGTTGCTAAGTAACTCGGTGGGTATATTCATTACATAACGAAGTATGCATGCCAATACCATTTTCGCCGAAAGTGGATATACTTCAACAACTATGAAAGGAACGTTCACCCTATCACGTATTCTATTTTTACACACGTCATGTTGACGTCACATCGTGTCAGACAGCCCACTGGGTGTGGAGAAGTAAATGCGCAAATATGATATAGTTTTCACATGATCTGTTTATACGTTTAGCCTATATATATGTATTGCAATCAAGCATGGGTTCAAATAAAACAGTATTCCCGCAAGGAGTCGTGAAATGTCATGGAAGTTACTATTAAACGCTCCTGTGGGTCTCGAAGGATTCCAACTATTTAAAATACAAAATCTTTGACTTTGAAACAGAATCAGTTACTAGGAGTTACTAGGCCACAAATATTGTCAACTCTACAGGGGTGTAAATTTTCGACCTCTTGTTTAGAAGGGAAATACTTTCTACTCGGGCATGCAAAGTACTGCTCGAAACTATTAAAACATAGAAGAAAAGAAGACCTATTCCTGATAATTTTTTTCTGGGGGGGGGGGGGAGACAAATATTTGGCCCCTCTCCAGTAGCTATACGACACTTGGTATTCTACCAACAAAATAATACAGAGATCTCCTTCTATCGCTTCCACCTGCTTGCTTTCATGCTTTGATCATCCAAGAATTTCAAGACCAACTGTCTGTTTTACTGCGTAGCCAGATGCTTAATACTAACTAACAATCATGAAAGGAATAACAAAAGCACGATACACCAGAGGTTTAGCCTACAACAGTGGTTCTTTCTTTCTTCGAGGGCCAAATGCGAACAATTGGGTTGGGAGAAGAGCAACACGGAACCAAAAGTCTGCCCAAACAACAATTTAACATAAAGACACTCAAATCTAAATGATACACAGGTCAATATTATTTTGCCGTATCCTTATCTCATACGAAATAACGAAGGCAAAACTGTACATTGGGAACCGTGAGCACCAGAAACCTTCATTTGACACAAAGTGACACAAACGAGTGAATTTATGAAAACAAATTTATCCTTTGTTAACTTAGAAATTTGACAAAATAACAACGAGTATTCAAAGTTGTGAACAAACAATTTTAACGACTTGGTGAGTCATCTAAAAGGGAGGGTTTGTGAATAATTGTAATCCAAACACTATTCATATCGAACTACCATGGTAACGACAGAAACAGGGAATATGAGAAAATAAAACTATTGTTTCTGATGGATGAGTATTTGAACCGCACAGGCATGTATGAATTGAGTTCGTTGTTGTCCCTCTGCAGATGACTAATACAGTCATCCTATAGTGTCACCAGCATGGAAGTCTTACCCTTTAGTCACATGGTCACACACAATAGTCACTTTCCGTGGAAACGTATCGGTAACATTTATTGAACGCCAACAAGGACCAAAAGTATCAAAGGAAATCTCAAACGCAAAATGTAAAATTACACGATGATATAATAAAAGTGTACCATTAAAATATAAGGGATTAAGAACATTGGCGTTCCATGTACTTATAATTCTATATGAATCGTTTCAATGGTCACTTGTGTTCAACCTCTGAATCCTACTTGGTAAGATTTCACTATCATTCTCAGGCAAATGATTCTTCTTTTCAGCACCTTTTATTTTCAGAACTCCACTCTAATTCAATTTCCCCTTCACGTTAACTAATCTGTCGTTATTCGGACTGTTTCAGCATTTAAAAATTATTCCTTTCCGTCGATCACAGAATTGGATCAATCAGCGATAAAGATCCAAGCTTTCTAAATCCAACATTATTTTGTTTACAGTGAATCCTTTAAGTTTTGTAGCAGGTCAAGTTGCTGAAACGTTGTTTAGCAACAAATGTAAATTACAGCTCTTACGCGATGTATATGCTGGAGAGAACGGAATGAGATTCTTGTCAAATGCTCTTCTCCCTTACCTGTCTTCATTCAACTATTGCACTTTCCCATCTATACCGACCATATTTACTGGTAATAATATTCAAACCGTAACCGTTTAAAACACAAGAGAATATTGTCTTCATGGCTTACAAACTTGAATGGCACACGACGCGGTTAACCCACACGATCACTACGCATGCGCAAATGTGACATGTACCAATTTGAAATTATGCGAGCTTTGACAGGGGCTTTCCTGTGGTTGTAATTGTTTCAACGAATCTTAATGAGACACAGAGTTATACTTACTTTCCAAGTTAAAGTTGTCAGTCTTTATCAAGACAAGTGTACGTTGAATATTCGGCAACTTAGGTCTTCTATTTTCTGTTTAATTAGGCCATTCCTGTTTCTGATTGGCTAAGTATGGATAATATATTTCAGTGTCCATTGTCATTTGAAAGGACGTGTAGAATTACGTTAAAATAGGTTGATTCATTAACTACAGTGGCAGAGAGGGAGGTAGACATGTCAGGGAATGGCCAGATAGATAGGCAATATGTCACAATAAACATAGCCTCGTCATGTGGAGTCATTTTATTTTCAAGAATGTTGATCTTTACATTTAATAAACCAGATCATGCTTTTCAATAACTTCATGACAAGTTGCATAGTTTGGTGACATTTTTTCCGGTTTGGCGGGCCATAATATGAGGGCTTGGGATCCAGCTGGATGGATTTTCAGTTCTAGCAGATTGATAACTTCTTATGGGGGAGTGAAATGAGGATAAGAAATAAGTAGTGACGGGAAGGTGTGGGTTCGGGAGGGGTGGGGTGGGAGGATGAGGAAGATGTGAGGGGGGCGGGAGCGATTGGCGAAATGAGATGAACAAAGGCGAACTCAACTCATCACACTGTACTGTAAAATTATGATGCAAGCGTCATTACTTGAGTCAGTGAGATATCAATGTGATGGTAGGTGAGTGTTGTGGGTGGGGGACTTAGGTAACCACGTTTTTAGATATTATTAATTCACCCGCTATGTATTATATAGTGGCCAAAAAACTTTCGCAACCAGTGACTTTCGTCGGTGTTTGTGACTAGAACAGTTTTCAAGTTAGTTATAGTAATAACTTATAATGCGATATTATAAAAACTTGAAAAGAAAAGAAATACAACTTATAATAATAACTCTTAATAATTTGAAAGAAATAACCTAAGTAAAGTCACTTTAATGCATTAATGCTTAATTTTTACAGGATCATCGTATTAGTATTTCAACTGTCACAAACATTTTGAACCAAAACTAGGGTATAATACAACTTAAAAAGCATCCGTCGTTTTAGAGATATTTGAAGCCTCGATATCAAAGGCCTCCCATGAAAAGCATAAAGGGAAGGTTCTGCTTGGTAATCTACAATCGTTATTCATGCACGGTAAACTTTTCCTTTCATCCGTCCGTCGATAAAAGACACCTTGATAGGTTGCTTACTTGAAACCTTTGTCAAGTTAATACAAATCCGAGTTTAATCTGATAGCGCGCCTTAACTGCATCCGGGTATTGGCAGTTACTTGTTGCGAATCAATACTTATGGTTTTCGCTATAGCACAAATAAGCGATTGTTTAGGATGTCCGCGGTTAACCTCACCTGACTGTAACGGGTCCTATCATTTCCCCCGTGATAACCTGTTATATCCATCTCTACATATTGTGACGTCACACATTACAATAGAATGATTGTACTTGGGAATAAGGACTACAATGGCAAATAGATTATTTCATTGTTATTATATCCCCTGTGGCCGTTCATGGTCAAAACTTTTGCACTTATATTATAATTGTCTGTGCCATCCTCAAAGCTTCCTTTCGGATAGGCTCATCGGTGCGTGCATCTGTCCTTTTTGCAACTGGCTGAAATTTTTAAGTTTTAAATAAAAAAGAAAAGAAAAAAATTCCCCTCTCTCTGTCACTAGTTTCGGTTTATTGACATAGAGGAATGTTAAAACTGTATGTGATATTAAAGTTACATAAATTAGTGATGGAAAGTGCTTTGATCGAGGGAGGTGAATTGAGCATGCTTACATTATTAGACTTTCTAGCACATTTTTTGGTACTTGGAAGTTTGAGGGCCAGGAAAGCCCGGGGCGCGGGCGGTATTTCAGATCAACGGGAACTTGTTGAAAGGCGTCCAATTGGGAATTTTTGTTCTATACTTTCATGTCCCTCTTGCAAAACACTCGTAATGACAGTATGAGCAATAAGAATATCATGTTTTCTGTCAGATAAAGGTAAGGAACTGTTCATACTGCCAGCATGAGTGCTTGGAAGCATGATATGGGAGAACAGTATAGAATGGTATTAGCATTAGGGAATTGTCCCAACTGGTTTGCACTAGGACGCAGTTAAATTGGAATCAGAAGACGCTAAGAACAGTCTACTTCATCAAAATAGAAGGAATACAAATAAACAAAACAAAAATTAATACTAAAAAGTCAATTATAAATAAACCAAATAGAGGAAACAGTCAAAGATGGACGTGGTCTTAAAGGTCTTTCAAGTATTCTTTGAGTGCGAGTTTGCAAAGGAAATATATGGTTTGGACATCATGTGATGACGTCATCCGATCCTGATTGTTGCTTGTTGTTTCGTTGAGAAAACAACAACAAAAAACATCCCGTCAATATTTGTAGTCTGTTCGTCTGTATATTAAGCCGAAATCTCACGCAATATAGCGGATTGCGTTCAAGGTTAATTCAAATTCCTGACTAATTTACTGATAAAAGGATTATTTTTATAACAAGAAATTTGTAAGAATAGAACACAATTTTGCGGTTGTAGAAGTCGAGTTCCTTTTCAAAATAGCTTGTTGCTAAGGTCATGGTCTTGACCAGACACAGTCACCCTCTGTACCGTAAATCAGTCAAAAGGAGTCAAACTGCACCCAGTAACAACCAGTGGGGCAGCGATTAACCTGGGGTCGGGACCAAGTATTAGTTAGGGCTCCTCTAAAAGCGAGCGAAGCGAATAATTGCGAGACCGCGCTATAGCGCAGTGAGATTTGATTCCCACTTCTTCTTGATGTAATTGTACTTTTGAATGGTAGGTCCTGGGGGACTCCTAAATCTCATGGGCCCGGGCTTCATCCCTCTCAACCGCCTGGCGTTTCGCAGCCAGTAACAATTCCTTGGTAAGGGATTCAACTGTGTCACCTATCATGCAAAGATCAAAATCAGATAAGTATAGGCATCGTAATATACAACACGTTCATGGAAGATGCTAATTTGGGGGTCGGGGAGAGGGGGGGTAACTACTTATCAGTTAATTGTTCCAGTCTGAATGAGTCGAACGCGGGCAAAGTCCGCTAAGTTATAGGTGCGCGCTCGTTCACGGCGAACCGTGCACATGCGCACGAGCGGAAATTCAGCACCATGTATTTTTCAGCGTCTTTTTTTTAAGTGTTATGTGACTTCTACGTGTTGGATAAGAATAAGATATTAAGGACTCCAATGATGGGGAATGGATGGAGTTGGATGAAGTCTCGGAATGAAAAACGTAGGAAAGTAAGTGGGCCCACTTTTCCTATATATTGCAAACTATTACAGCAGTTGATCGATCCATATATCCCATTGCAACATATGGTAGTTTACTATACAGTACTTTTGACGTATCAAGCGAGGTCAATTGTCTATAGATAAAGCATATGTTACCATCAAACAATCAGTCTTTAAAAAAATATTTTACACGGGAATTCAATCATGTTTGATTACGCTCTTTAAATAAATGAAACCAAAATATCCTGCGGTAAATCGATTTTACAAGTTATCGACTATTTTGTTCAAGTATTTAAAAGTCAGGATCACAATTTTACGTCTCACAAACTTTGGAATAATTTCTTGCTAATCGTTCAAAAAAGTTGATTGAAAATATGATATCAGTGATGTTTTAATAACATAATCTGTGAAACTAATCAATTATTCACCTCAAATTGAACAAACCAACCGAGAATCCGCCTAAAAGATCATCTGCGCTATGATTGGACTTTCATCTGTTGTTTTCTTTAGCACAACTGGAGACTTGAATCCTATAAATAAATGATATATGAAGCATTTTCACAATTACCATGACATGAAAAAAACATCACTTTACAGTGATCCGTTCCACTCCCTCTTTTTCGATAATTAGTAAATTTAAGTTTTTCCATTTTAACATACTATAACGAGCCAATGTTAAACATATCTTCCAGTGATTATTAAAAGGTACTTTATCATTTGCTAGCACTAACAAAGTTTGACCGAGATCTAAAATGCAAATAACTGTAAGTTAAAATAACTGCAAACGCTGGGGAAAGCAAACTCTCACGTTAGTTCAGTATAAGCGCAAAGTATTTTGGTTGTGTATAACCATTACAATATGGGTTTGGTTAGTGGAGTTTGTGCAACTTTATTTAGAAAAGCTTGTAAACTTCCTAAAACCCCATATTTAGCCTAATTCAAGGAGACGTATGAAACACGACAATCATTATTGGTCTAAGTGAGGGAGATCCATTTTATGAACAACTTTCCCGGACAG
This sequence comes from Apostichopus japonicus, assembly GCF_037975245.1. NCBI lineage: Eukaryota > Metazoa > Echinodermata > Holothuroidea > Aspidochirotida > Stichopodidae > Apostichopus > Apostichopus japonicus. Next base: position 35,324,494 of record NC_092577.1, read on the forward strand.
CTAAGGAAACAAAAAATCTTCGTTTTTTTTTCTCAAGATTTTATAAATTTCCTTGACATAAAAAGGCTGAGGACTTAATCAAGTCGAAATATGACGTCATCGAGCCACATGTATACATAAATGTTTCTGAATGTGTTTCTTTATTTGTTACTTTAGCTTAATTGTCTCTAATAGAAATGTGTAGTTTGTGCGAATGTTGAAACTAAAATATTGAGCCCCTAAATATGAACTAATCTTGACATTGGTTTCAGTGTCAACACTGTTAACATTCTACTATAAAATATGAACAGAACAGAAAGTACAAAGGTCAGTTCAGATCCTAGTGATCATGGGCCTATGACGTCACACGTTCACGTATACATTTTCGGCCGTATATCGTATATATGACTAAAGGTTGCGAACAGGGTCATACAAGTTAACATTCTTTTCCCTTTGCAGTCTACCTATTGTGTTATTCATCTTATTGTTTGTACTAAAAAAAACTGACTTGCCAAACTGCAAATATTTCACCGTAAAGCTCTCATTCTTTGGAACAAAAGGAAGGGCTTATTCAAGCAGTGTCTGCCCCGTGGTTTATTGTGATATTATAGGCGTTTATAGTTTGCTGTTCTAACGGTTTGGTTAGTTTATATATAGTTATATGCACATGCAAAAATTGACAAGGTGTCAGCTTAAGGTTTAACCAAACTGAAAGAAATAGACTGCTATGGTCACGGGACTGGTATACTATAAAGCTGTTAACCAACACAAAACCTTGTGGTTTTTAACCCGTGAATATACATAACGTGATTGATACCTTCATATACATTGTCTACGTGATTATAACGTCATAAAGCATCATCATTCACATGTGAGTGAACACTGTTGTCATAGAAACCGTTTTTTATTTGCAAATATATTACCCCTTTATATATCTATATAGACTATAAATAGTGTTTGATACTGCCAAGATCCTTTCCTGCTAGTTTATCGCGGGACACATTTCCTCCCATCTATTACGTGTATACCTATAGAAATGCAGTGTATAGAGGTAAACAACGACAACCATATTATAGCAGTACACAGGCAAGGAATTACACACCGTTATGTCTTTAAAGAACTTGACTTCAGGTATTTTGCATAACTTAAGTTTTTGCCATTGGCAGAAAGTGTTAGCTTTCATATTGACTCTCACATCACCGTGTGTATCCTATCAGTATCCTATCCCGACTTGGACAACGTTTCGAAACATAGCAAAACTTGCGCAAACTAGTTATACATACCTACAGGATATACTTGATAATACACCTGGGCCATAAAGGTATTCTTCTATACACGCGTGTTCTATAAGAGTGAACGAATGGAGTAATATTGTCATCATTATCATCACAAGTGCATTATATGTTGTTATTTTGTAGCATCTGAAGAAGATCCTGCTAGGATCGAAACGTCAGGCCAACTTACTTTTACACATTCTCTTACACAGGCTCTCTAGTGGATAAGCAGTTTGCTAACAGTTTTAATTTATTTTGTTATAATGTTATTATGTTAGCATAACACTGAAGTTACCGTCCAGATAATTTATCAATATATAATATTTTCATATTTGAAAAACTTTACGAATTATAAAAAACAACAACTAATGTTTGCGCTTGTTAACATTAAATGCATTGAAGACTCGCCCCAAACCGCGAGCCGCCCTCCGGAAAAGTTTACTTTCCGTTGCTTGCATGTGAAGTTTTTTCCTTGTCGCTACAAAATGCAGACAATAATGAAACGTGATACCTTGTAATCTTTTATCTGGACCTGAGATGTCCATCGCTGCTATGTACACTGTGTTGTGGGTATTGACCGTAGCTGCATATATTGACTGTACACTAGTGTCTAATTACCGACGGTAGCTAGCTGTGTGTGTATTGTCTTGGATCGATGGTGGTGTCTAACACTTCTGTTACACCTCATTCGAAAATAGGTCAGATTACCGGCATCAGACGTTTCCTTGTGCGCGAGTCTTCACTCCCTTTAAACTGAATGAACTGAACATGGGTCCAGCACTTAATGGTTTAACGTATAGGCCTATAGCCTACCACTATACCTAAATCGTGTCCTATCCCAATTTTAAAACGTTACGAAACACAGAAACCATGCATGAGCTGATAATCCCGGTACTGTATATATAACTAGCTATAATGATTTCAACATCATCAAATCCCCGTAACTATGGAGACTATGAAACCCAATAACCGCATAAGAGTTGTAATCTTATAAGAATGATGGACCAGTTTCTGGGAAGAATCACCAACAATTCAGTCTACATTTGGATTTAGAAGACAGATATACATACATATGGCTTCCGTCTTGCTTTGTCATTTTCGGTCACGCATTTGTCCACGAGGGCTTTCTGCTGTTTGTACCTATACAGTATACTTCTACACATACAGCAAGTAACAGTTTTACTTGGGTAAATCTTGTCAATTGAAGTCAAACGTTAATCATGCCAGACAACCCAGTCAAATGACGCTACAAGGGCAGCCAGTCCTTACTTTTCCTGAAGTATATATCAGAGATATGAAACTAAATAAACTAAATTTATATTTTATTCCATATTTTCTCAGGGTTTTACACCCCTCCCCTCAACCCCCTTCTCTCGCTATGCTTTCGTAGACGAAGGATTGAATCTAAGGACTACAGTAAGTCGCAAAGTGATTCTCAAGTTGAGTTGGGTATGTCAATTGGAAAGGGCATGCAGGTGAGGGGTACAGGTGCTCGATATAATGTGTATGTTTTCAAAAGTTTCGTCCAAACGTTTCTCTTGGACGAAATCGCCGAAAGTCCTGTAGCCCTGTCGTCAAAACGTACGTGAATACGACACCGCTGCCGTCTCCCCACTGGCTGTTGCTAATCGGGTCGCCGGGTACTTACCCGTGGGGGGGGGGTCGGGAGGAGAGAAGTAGGAAGAGAGTGAAGGAGAGAGAAAGAAGCAGCTAACCATTCTCTGTGTATAGAATTTTGCTAAAACTAGCAGATCGGACAATTATTAAAAGCCTTCTGTTCATGTTGAGAGAGCCAGTTGCCTTTTACACTGGATAAGCTCATAACTACTATATGCTATTCTTTAATACTGGCCTCCCATTTAATAAAAAAAAAAAACAATGTCTCTGTCACTTCTGTGGCTTCCGGGAGGGGAGGGGAGTATGGTGGTTAGTATGGCGCCGAACACTTTAAGAGCAATGGATTTAACAAGTTGGTCCCACAGTACAGGGGACACTTTCAACACCACTGCACACTGGTCTGAAGACTCCTTACACCCCGCCCCCCAAATCTCAAGCATTTCTGAACCTCAAAATCTAACCAGGTATTCATTTTGAAAGAAAAACATATAACGTTAAGAGATATATACTATGGTCTAAATATAGTCTATTTGTATTATTCAATTCAAGCACCAGTACTTCCCACGTCCTTTACTTCTAATTATGTTTTAAAAAATTCCTTAAATTGTTTCCTTTTATTAACACAGTTTGACAAGTTCAAATAAAATTAGGTTGGCCTACAGGTATGTCAACATACAATAGTCTAGTACTGTAGTACTATGGTTAACGTTGATTAAAACCGTTGATACTTTCATGTAATAAAGGGCTATGCAGGGCTATGAAAGAGGGCATTCATGTGTGATAGTTGTGTTTGGTCTTAACAGGGGAAATTCCAGGGTTTAAATGGGCAGCCACATAACTTACACCACTTTTCTGTTCCCGTCATTACAATTTCAAGTACATCGTGGTAATGACTATAGTTATGAAATGTTTAGTTTTTTCCTGCAAACTTCTCAGCAATTGTTGGATAAAGAATTTACAGTTTGAATCTCTTATATACTAAAGTATACATGTTAATCAACCGTTATCGAGATATTGCAGGGCCATGCATATGCTGTATTGTGTCATGTACCGACATATATAGACAGACACACACACACACACACGCAGACGGTTATGCACCTGTATATGGGTAAACTGATACAGACGGGATGTAGCTATTTCCTTCCTTGGTGACATCCTTTGTATTCACGATGAATGGTGTACTCGGGACTTAAATCAACTTTTTGATACTATTATTAAGTCTGTCGAATAATGTCATCGTTTATTGACATATAAAACGATACAGAGTATGTTAGTATATGTTACAACTTTTGTTGCCATAGTTACCAAGGTTGGCGAGTACATTGGAACGGAAACAGGCCAACTTGACAAAAGATGGTAGTTAAGGATCTCCAAGAGTGTTTTCTCAACAGTATAACAACTTAACATTCTTGCACTGCGCCCCCTAATGACCTTCTCTAAGGTCACCCCCCTTTTACCTTTCTAAACTACAATTAAGAAGCCTGACACGCGCGTTTCCTCAGGATTTTCCATCTTTCAAATCTCGTCTGCTCGCCGGGAATTGATTCTTTACGTAGATTTTCTGAAACAAGACGGAATATTTGCTTTACCTATAGTTTGTTCCATCCAGGAAGGCTTCTTGTTTGCTTCACTGTATAGTCACTTTAACAATGATCGTGTTTTTTCAGTAGCCATCCACGACACTTTGAGAGGAAGGAACTCAACTCATTTATCTGAATGCTCGGATATCCGATTACCCGACTTAAGGACGTTTGATAGCACATAATTCAATGTTTTCTGTGGGTTAAGGCACGGTTAGATGCACCCCCAACCACCCCACCAGCCCCCCCCCCCTCCCCAACAGCCACCACCCACAGAATCCCTGCATAGAGCATGCGCATAGTACTGCAGTACCTATCATAATTATATCCATATTATATTTTTCCTTTTCTCTTTGTCTTTCTCTGTAGAGCGAATTTCGAGCCCAGGATCAATCTTTGATGCGACAATTCATGGAAATTCAAGGCAAAATTAGAAACTTGAAAGTCCAGCAACAACAACGACAAAAGCAAAACTTGATGATGAGGAAACAAAAGCAACAAGCGAAACAACTTTTATCTGGCGATAATTCTTCTGATCTCCTTGGAAACCATCGATTTTCCTGGGAACTTGATTCCTTGTACGAAGAGGATGAATATTATGACTATGACACCGAGGACGATTTAGATGACGATGAGAATTTACCTACTTCGGGAGCTACTGGATATTCATGATGATACTGCAACAATATGAATATGCAACAATATAAATATGCATATTTTACCAGAACGTGCGCTATCCTAATAATAGACGGACATTCATGAATATGTGCACACGTTGAGGAAAGCGTCGTGTCAATGAGCCCATCACTTGACTCGTCAATAATGGTGAAGCTTGCCGTCTGCGCGCGAAAGCGAATTAGAATCTTCTATAAATTGTGGAAATGACCAAAACAAATGGAAACATTTTTTTTCAGGTGTTAAGAAAGTGTCATCGATGGGTGTGAAATCTCTTTCTCTCACTTTCCTTTTTGGTGGTGGTGAAAGTGCGCAATGGACATAATTTCAGTGCAATTGATGAAGAGATTATTTAAAGGGCAAAAACAAATAGCGGGAAAACTAATCGCTCGTAGGAATACGTACTGAATTTCACTCGTGAATAAGAGTGTGTGTTCGAGTTTTTGCTTGCTTGGTGTTTGACCATCATTATTTTCGTTCCTTTCAATGACCTCTATGTTACTTTTAGGAATTTTGTATATGTATGAAAATCAGTGCAATTATTTAAAAATGGTTCTTCTGCTTAGTGAGGAAACAAGAAGTATTTAAATTAACAGCGCAATTAGGCTATTATTAGCTACGGTACATGACTGCGCTTTTGGTACAATAAGATGTAGGCATCTATGAACTATACAAAGGAACCATAGAAGATAACTTTTCAAAAGTTAGAATCTTTACTGGCGACAACTGTCCATAATTCTTGGTTGTTAAACGCGTGCATGACCATGGGGAACCACAATTTGAATTTATATATCATTTGGTTATGTGTGTTTAGGGAGGGGGGGGGTGAGAAGGGTGGGAGGTAGTGCTGATCACAATTTAATATCCCTATGCATATGTTCATAGTTCGTTATTGCTTTTGATTAAACTAACTTAAAGTTCATATGATATATGCTGAAGGCCTCTTCCAGCAATTGGTGCCATTTTACTGCCACAATCATTAATTGGGAAAGGTACTCACGATACCCTGGGTTTTCAACATTCCCAGGGTAGAGTGAGGGGTATGTATTTATTGCTTTCAAAACGAGTGTATATTCTTTACTATAATATTGATACAGAAACTGACGGAATAATTATAACAAATTCTTTACATTTAATCTTCAACTGAACAACGTAACATTAGTCTAAGCAAAGTGTATAATTAACATGTAAAGCCTTTTTGTTTTGGTGTAATCATACAGCCTAATGACAGACATACAGACAGACAGACCTAGACAAAAATGGACGTCTATATAGACAGACTGTCTGCTTCAGTGGTACTAATAATCTTTTAATCTAAGATAAGATAAAAACAAATGCTCAAACATTATGTCCTGAATATTAGCCAATATGATAATCCATATCGGGTATTTATCATCATTTACATCAAACCGTTGTTGAATCTGACGGTAGATTTTTTTTTACGGTCAACGCAATATTGAAAATCTTTAAATGATAAGTCTAATATACTGATGCAATTATATCATTTGGATCACTTCCGCTAAATATGCACGGGTGCATAAGTTTAAGTCACATACCTTTCCTGTCAACATCGGCATATCGATATGGTTAAATGGAATTACTTTCATATATATGTGTTTTCGCTATCAGTCAGTGACGTCATCAAGCTTTTAGGCTCGTTCAAAGAGACAAAAATTCCATCATTTGGAAATGGTACAATTAAATGGTTGCCTGGTCGAGTCGTTTTGTGTATGGATGATACTTTCTGCCAGTTTAAACCATTTCGTTGCACTTTTGAATGTACTTTGCTTCATGCAGTATGTGACCTATCCTTCTCTGTTTTCTGTGGTGTCATATGAATTTTACTAATTTTATGTGGGAGGGAGGGGGGAGGGATATTATAGAGGGTTTGACATTTATACGGTAGTTCGGAGAGTGTTTTACAGAGAAGAATATATTGCTGTACTTAAAACATGTTTAAGAAGCTAAGTAGCTTTGGTAGGCGAACTATCGTCGTAGGTGAAAGGCCCTCCTTCCCTCTCTCGCACTAGTCCCATTATAGTGACGTCATTGGCTGGTTGTATAGTCCATAGTATGATATATATACTTTGTCTAATGGTGTGGTTAGTTCAAACAGTTTGAATGCACTGGAATCTTAACAAGTCACATGAATGCATGATTACATCGATACAAATCTGAAAGTGCGCCACCATTTAAATGTGAATTTGAAAACTCTAAATGATAAGCTGAAAACGTACGACCTAAATTGTAAAATACTGAATGGAGATGGGTAACAACTGGTCTCAGATACAATGAGTGTAATGGACACACTGTATTTGTCATGACTGTTCATCCTTGTTATTCTCCAGAATGAACAAACTTTTCAAGGACATCCTTTTTTTTCTTCAGCTAGCCTTTACACTGTGCAATGTCTGCACATAATCCCATTTCCGTGTGTACGTTTGGTAACGTCATTTGATTTTCGACGAGTAGCGTTAATTTGTGAAAATAATGATTGTACCAGGAACCTTGCCTAAGCCATTTATGATCTCCTCTATACTCTCTCTCTCTCTCTCCTTTTCTCATTTCAACATAATCCAAGCCGGGTTTTGTGACAAAGCTTAGAATTCCTGAGTTTTAACTCTTCTTCTGATCGTGTAGTTAAGATTATCTATAAACCTTCTGTTATTCAGAAGCTATTTATTTCATCAAGGCCATCAAATCTTTTAAAAAGTATTGAATACATTCGAACAGAATACTCAATAGAGTTTTAAGGCCTTAATTGTCATCGACTAAACGGGCTATTGTGAGACATCTACTGCACGAACAGGTCAAAAATGGATAACAACCTAATGACGACTGAGGGAATGTTCACTTAAATCTCAATAATTGTCCGATTCAACAATTACCGGTTAACCTTGCGTGGACATACAGTACACAAATGCTTATCTATACATATAGTATATATGTGCAGTTAATCGACGCACCATGTCAATATAATTAATGGTTTTCCAGTTGTGTTCCAAAACTGCTAGAAGGTTCAATAATGGTCACTAATGTTTGGACGTGCCTTGCGTATATACTTCATGCACAAGTTTGTTGATTTCTGCGTATATAGTTTGTTTGTTTCGCAGAAGAAGAAGAAGAATGAGTCAGTTATTAGCAGTTAAGATGTGATCACTGAATCAAGGCAATAAAACCAGTTATATTCCTGTTTGTTGACAGGGTCATTTGTGCTTTTCAGTATTCTCTCGACCATGAAGCCAGCCCAATAGGCAAATTCCTCACCTTGAATGGTGTTTTGAGCCATGGTCCTATATACTGTCCTACAGTGTACTATATGTGCTTCTAAAGAAAGGTTACGAACTTAATTCAGGGACAAGTGTTTACACCTTACCGTATAACTTATCAAGTCCTTTAACGTCTTTTAACGATCACAGCTCATTGCACGTGTTGTTGTTGTTATTGGATGGAATTAATCTGTGAAAAGTTAAGCAAAAACAAGAAAACATCTGGAAAGAAAGTTTCCTTCGCAAGGACTTAATTTTTATTTCAGGTGAAAGATCATCTAGGGTTGTTCCAATGTTTATAGATCATTTATATGTGGCATTACTTAATGCATATCGCACATATGGTGAACCTATATAGTAACTCGTGGTGGTGAATTCATTTACGCGCAAACTCAGATGAATCCGTGTATGCGCATGCTCATTGGAGAGACGATATAGCTAAGAACTGCGTCAATACATGCAATTAACTAAACGGGGCATTAATGTCTAAAAATATTCAAAATATGAGCACAGTTCACAGGATCACGCGTTTTTAAATCAGATATTTGTTATCAGATTAAAAGGCGGCCATTTTGAGTTGTGTTAGAGATCTTAATACATTATGACGCCCTCAACGTTTCAATTTGAAAATCTTTCATCTATATGTTACAGTGTTATGGGCTATCGCTACCATTTTCAAATGTTTCGCAGATTATGATCAAAGTGACGAAAGATCTTTATAGATTATAGGGAAGTAACACAAAAGTACATGACGGTACAGTGTATGACAACATAATAAATGAACTACAAGACCAAAATAAAAATATAGCCTTATAAAATAGTGATAGACAGATACATATTATGCTTAGGCCTGCTGATTAAGAAGTAAGCATTTGAACGCAATAATTTACTCCATTATTATAATTTAGTATAACTTTTTCATCACACAAATTAAACAGATGTGAGCATGGAAAAATATGAAGACGAACGAGATAGGAAAGAGCAGGGACGGAAAATGCGAAAAATTAAACTTGCCATTTCATTTAAGTTAATTTTAAGTCATTAATTGTTCGTGAATATCAGCTGAGACGCACATATGTAGGGGTGAATATAGCGTTATATGCATTAACAATGAGCTTCGAGTTGTTTTGTATTAGTATATTGCCAGTTAATATCATACGAGTTGGTTACGATGGCAATGTACCCGCTAAATATCCAGGGCAAGGACACTTTTGAAAAAAAATTACCTTTTCCCCCAAGTTTGTAAGTACAAAGTGTCTTTTTGGTGTTAAATAAAATAAATTTGTCATTAAGTTTTCTTGTAGGCTGTTGAATATACGAGTAATTTCATAACGACTCAGCCGGCCCTCTAATAGCCAGCTTACCCGAGAGGGCAAATAACCTTCCATATTTTTATGATCTCAGAAAGTTCTTAAAAGAAACTCCCGAGGTATAAATATCTATACAGATACGTTGAACCAGTCAAAAAAAGTGTTATTATTAATATTATCGATAATGTAGTAGTTGTTGCAGTAACAAATCATATTGAAGTAATAATCATATCAACGCTGTGAATATTCATTATGTTAAGTATAATTGAATAAATATTTATTGAAATACTTTATTTTTCAATCATATATTGCTTTAATTCGGATATTAGTCACTTTACTTAATTGCAGTTATTTTTTGTTATGTCTTGCTAAAAAAGGTACAATTTAAATTTCATTACTGCTGTTGTTATTTTCGGAATCTGACGTAATCAATATGATTGAAGGTATATGGTCGGACCTGCAAATGGAATGAAATGTTATTGTTTAATAGTAATTATTTAATAATAATATTATTAATAATTAGAAACAAGTATGTTCACACCTTTTGTTATCTTAATCTTGAAATTTATTAGTAATAAAAAATATCAATAGACGGTATCCAATTAGCTTTAACGCTTTAAATTATGATTTTTATATAAAAAAGACAAATAAAACATGACATTTGTCGACAATAATAAGTCTTCCTTTGACAATGAATTGATTCTGTTTTGTATTTTCTTTTTTCAATGTCGTGATATTGTGTGTTTTCGGTAAATATTAAGCTACAATTGAAGTTTCCTAAATTCCAAGAAATTCTAGTGTAAAGCACATCAATATACAACATTAATGTGCAATACAATCTAAACAGTCGAAAATGGTTTCAAAAGCTGCGAAATATAGACTTAGCACAATTTTGCATCTTAAGCATCCACCAATTTACTAAAATTTCTGAAAGGGCCCCTCCCCTTATACCCCTTCTCAGTTCAACATAACATCTTACACCCCCAATCGACCACTATAAAAATGGTGGTTGCGTCCCTGGTGTAATAGCTGTTTCGTTCAGTTATTATAATGAATAAAAGTTGTGAGTTATTTTCTTTTATTTCAAAGTCCCAGAGAGTGGCGCTACGTGGGTGGGTGGGGGAATTCCCCCTTGGCCCCCAGTCCCCCTTTAACCAGATCTGGTATCCAAAATAGATAGAGCTATGAAAGGCTAATCGTTTGATATGGAAACAGCTTCCAATGCAAGGAAGCATTTTCTTTATTCATTCCCCATCCAGTTTCCCCATCCATATCTGGTACTCATCCAAAACATAGGCAAAATATTGGATTCCAAGGGGGGGGGGGGGGGGTTATGCTTTTGGTGTATTTATTTTTTAAACTTGATACTTGATACTTCAATCAAGTCGACCGCTATAACATTGTTTTATTGGCTCAAAGCCACCGGAGCTCATTTTGTCAAACTTCGAAAACAATTCTTGCTCGCCATAAAATTGCAATATTTTAGGAAGACTAGATATGTGAAAATGGTCAAATGATAGCACAATTTTGCGTCTAAGTTCTTTTACTTTTAGAACATCCCCTCCCTTAGACCCCACCACCACCCCACTCCCATGTCAGTGTTATATTTTTTGCCCCCCTTAAATATTCCTTTGCCCCTAGTTTCCATCACCCCAGATTGCCTAGGCTGATACCGCCACTGGTTCCGGGATCAACGAGGACGTCTTACATATTTCATGTAGATTTTCCTTCATTGGATCAAGATAAGTGAGGCTGTGGGGGGGGGGGGGCAGTAGAGTAGTTTATTCCGAGTGTTAATGAGAAGCAAGTTCAGTGATTTATCAAGCGGGTACGATATAGGCCTGGTTTTATTTCTATGGGATTTAGTAACCGATTTTTCAATTTCATGTTTAATACCTATACATTCGCGTGAATTGTGTGTGTTAACGCCGGATTAAAACTAAAAGCAACCAATATCAAATCTTGGCGTGAACGTTGGTTATATCGGACGAGGGCGCTCCTTTTATTTAGTAACAATTAGAATATCATAGCCCAACGTTTACTAGTTAATCAAATTTGGGGCACTTGCATGCATGTAAAAAACACCTTGCGTTACATCTAAGTTTTGCGATAAACATTTGCTAAACAACTGAAGAATATGAATGGTTATATAGATACTCTGTCAAACATTTTAATATATGTATTCCTGCTTCTCGATGTGTCTCCTACTACTGTGGTGTGTGGCCGAGGATCCTATATGGTCCTATAATCATACGGGGTGTGTGTGTGGGGTTCTTACCCAGAAAACAAAGAGGCACTCTGAGAATATTTTGACTATAATTAGGTTCAGTTCACATTGTTTGTGCTACATTTATCACATATAGGCTAGACCTATTAACTACAATTAAAATTTGTCTATATTGGCACTGGTACGTAACCTTAAAGATATGGAAAAAACAACGAAAGAACAATTGGAAAATGATTGAAAGAACAAAATATATGAACGGAGATCCATGTCAGTGTTAGGTATCAATGTTGGTTGAAACTTTGAAAAATTAGCACCAAAGATTCTATAACATCTGTCTATCACAGATAAAGCAGCAACAGCAACTTAAATTACATTTATTGTTATCAATATACAAACCCTAAATTTCTACAGCAACAATAACAACAAGATCATCAGCAACAATAAACACGACAACAACAAAGATGGCAACAACAGCAACAACAATTAGAACATATAAAACATATAAAATCAACACCAACAATAACACCAACGACAACAACAACAGCAGAAACAGCAACAACAAAAACAGCAACAATAATATAAATGACAAGAAAAACAACACGGAAAACAACAGCAACACAACAACAACAAGATCATCGACAAAAAGATAAACGACAACAAAAATAACAACAAAAGCAACCGCAACAATAACAATAACAACAGTATCATCAGCAACAATATAAACAACAACAAAACAACAAAAACAACAAAATCATCGATAACAACAATATACACGACAACAACAAAGATGGCAACAGCAAAGTAAAGAAGAAGAAAGACCAGAAATGAATGACAGTAAACGTTCTAAAGTTAATCGCGACTCGACGTTATATGTTAGACTTCAGTACTAACACTATATGTTATCATATACAGCCTTCGAATTGTCCTGAGTCCGTACTAATACTCCCATTGTACCACTGTTGTCGAGCCCTCAGGAATTTGTACTCGTATTCTAGTATATATTTGACTGTACTGATACGAGTCCCCTCATTGATTTGTACTCGTATTCTAGTATATATTTGTCTGTACTGATACGAGTCGCCTAATTGAGTTGTACTCGTATTCAGTATATATTTATCTGTACTGGTATGAGTCCCCTCATTGATTTGTTCTCGTATTCTAGTATATAGTTGTCTGTACTGGTACGAGTCCCCTCATTGATTTGTGTTGGTATTCTAGTATATAGTTGTCTGTACTGGTACGAGTCCCCTCATTGATTTGTTGGTATTCTAGTATATATTTGACTGTACTGATACAAGTCCCCTCATTGATTTGTACTCGTATTCTAGTATATAGTTGTCTGTACTGGTACGAGTCCCCTCATTGAGTTGTACTCGTATTCTAGTATATATTTATCTGTACTGGTACGAGTCCCCTTATTGATTTGTTCTCGTATTCTAGTATATAGTTGTCTGTACTGGTACGAGTCCCCTCATTGATTTGTACTGGTATTCTAGTATATAGTTGTCTGTACCGGTACGAGTCCCCTCATTGATTTGTAATGGTATTCTAGTATATAGTTGACTGTACTGACACGAGTCCCCTTATTGATTTGTATTGGTATTCTAGTATATAGTTGTCTGTACTGGTACGAGTCCCCTCATTGATTTGTATTGATATTCTAGTATATAGTTGACTGTACTGACACGAGTTACCTCATTGATTTGTTCTCGTATTCTAGTACATATTTATCTGTACTGGTACGAGTCCCCTCATTGATTTGTACTCATATTGTAGTATATAGTTGTCTGTACTGGTTTGTACACAGTCATACCAGTAGTCGTCGTCGCATGTTTGGTATAGTAGTATAAGATAGGCCCAGCTACTAGTACACTAAATTAGATACTCATACTCGAGCTTAGTTACTAATAATTCCGTGTACTTTCTCGGTCCTCGTGCACTCGTATTACATAATTTATGATAAGAGTGCGCAAATCTAATAATCCTCGAAGAACTAAAATATTTGTTATTGACGTAGGGTTTCATTTAATTTTACATCACATATGTTATAGGGATTTCTAAACTTCGTGATTATTCGCTTGCGCAATGGATTTGCATAAATTTAGATCCAAAGTACGTGACTAATGATATATTACGATAATGGTATTATGTTCATGGTAAACGCGTGGGTAGTGGGGAGTGGAAAAGTCGTATCTAGCTTTGGAGATATACATATATAAGTAGTGTACAAATGCTGCACTTAGATAAAACAAAACAGAAATTATGGTATGTTATGAATATTTTACATTACAGTTGATTGTTGTACTTTGCTGTTTATATTCTTTTCATCCCTTGCAGCCGAGAATTAAGGTCACTCACAACTTAACTTGCCTGCTAGCTGAATCTGTTCACGAGTGAGAAATAAGGATTTATATTATCTCGCTATTTCGGAGTTAGTATTTACAGTGAACTTTCTAGAAGCAAAAACCTTGGAATTAATGTAGAAATGTGATTAAATAATCAAACAGGTTAATTAAATGAGCGTTCCTATATGCATCTTCACAGAGATTGTTGCCTTAAACTTAGTCTTTGTTTCAGTCGTTCATACAATTGAGAACACTCGGTTCGAAACTTAGGGTTCAAAAATCCATACAGTAACGGATTCAGCGCATGGTTAAGAAGCCCCGTTAACCTTAGCAGAGCAATAATGGTATAACCTACACTGTCACGTGACAGACCACTTGTGAAAGGGGTCATAATATACGTCACCAAGGTAACCATCCACGTAATAACAAAGATAACTGTAACAGATAGAAGCATCTGACTGACACGAGACAAAGTTCGTTTAGATTTGACGCCATGTTGACTCGATCGAGTTCGGGTAACTTCTCCGCTATATGTCTTATTAGTGACGTCAGAATGACGAATGACGTCGTCGGACTTACGTACTTTGGTAAAAAGTTTGTTCCCACGTGATTGGGTATGATCATTCATCTCCGTGTCGATAGAATGTTGAAACGTCGACTCGTTCGGCATCACTTTCAAGATGGCGCCTTCCCAACGGGCCGGACCAACGTCTAGCTGTTGGTCTCGTGTACGTCTACAGTCGATGGAAGATGCCGATCTCCCAGCGTGCATTCCACTCCATGTATGTCGTACTTGTGACACCGTTAAAACGTTTGCACCAACACCAATATTATTACGCTGTGCCTTCACTGTCCTCCAGAGTTTTAAATATAAGCAAATGACCACCACAAAACAAGATAGGAAACATAAATATTGAGGTACTGTCGCTAGGATAAAGAGAACATTTCCGACTTTTGAACCAAATTGGTAACATATCGTTACGTTAAGCATTCTAGTGTTAGGTTGCGCCACCGTTACAGTTGCAGGGAGGGTACCACTCGTAAATGGCACAAGAACGTTCACACTTAATGCGATAAACACACACAAGCAGCTGACCTTGATCGCTATTCGACGGGACCACCTACCGTTGAAAGGTTTACAGACCGCTAGATATCTGTCCCACGCAATGGCTGTCGTAACACAAGCCGATATATACCATCCAATTCCTTCCCACGTGAAGAAAATTTTGCAGAGTAGATCATTATGAAAATCAAGTTCGAACCACCAGTAATACTGCTCTAATGGAAGAATAAGGCACGAGTATAGATCACAAAGAGCAAGGGCTTGGATGAAAACTTGAGCACTTCCAAGAATATTTTTGTTCCAATAAACCGCGATTATCAACAAGTTGCCAGGTATGCCAACCAAGGTAACAATTAATCTATATATAGAGACAACCCATGTATACAGAAACCTTAGCTCACTCATTGCTGAGATAATCTTAGTCTCACAGTCTGACGAAGAAACACCTTTATCCTTGTTTGTTCTTATGTTTTTATTTCGAGAGAGGGAAAGAGCGAAGGGGGGGGGGGGGTAGAGCGAGAGAGAGATAAACTCTTGCTTCATTTAATCTAATATCAAAGCAGGAAACACGTTCTAACTTGATAAGCCTGTGATAACTGTTGAATGATAGATGAGGTTTCATAAGGTTATAAAAAAAACTAAACGAGGCATTCGATAATGAAGTGCAATGCGATTATCAATTATCGTGCACCAAACTAGAAACAAATAGTAAATAATTCCACGCTAATGAGCAGATTGTATTCAGTGCATCAAAGCCCATGAAGATGCATGAAGAAGGTTTATCGATTCTGCTTTTTTTCGATAAGCGAATATTTTCGCGTAACCACTGACCACGGACTTATGACGTACCGGGTCACATATGATGAGTTTAAGATGAGCTCCTCCGCGTTAATTTCCTCCTGACCGCCATTGTCAATAGTCAACGCGAAGATTCCTAAGTACGTATTCTTCTTATTAGTCGTTGAAACAAGCGGGAACATTCGGTTCTAAACTTAGAGTTGATGAAACTATAGAGAAAAGGATTAACTGCGTGATTTAAAAGCCCTGTTAATCTTAACACCGCGATAACAGCATAGCCGAAACTGTCACGTGATATACCGAGAGAGGTCGTTGAGAACATGTACATAATTAAGGTCATAGACCACGTGAGCACAAAAAAGACCGTTACCAAGAATAGCATCTGACTTAAACGAGACATTAACCTTGGACGCTGCTGTACCACGCTCGCTCGGCTTCGTGACTTCGTAGCCCAACAACTGCCTAACTTATTATGGCCGCTTCGGCACTTCTCACTGTCAACTCGAAGACCACCGGGTATTGGGACGTCACACGTGATAAATGTAGTTGTCGTTGTATGTGACGACGAAGAGGGTGTAGCGGCGTCGCTTGAACTGTTTGTGTCTTTCGTTCCAAGCACATGGTTACCAAAGTGATATGGTACTCTCAGACTTCCCAACATGCTTTGCGTTTCATCGGGTTTTCGGCCAGCGTAGGAATGGCTCGTATATGATGGTGAAGGCACCTGTAGACCACTGGACACTCGCTGCGTTTCATCAGTAGCCGGTGACCTTCTCAATGTTTGCAATTCAATAGTAGATGGACCGTTTACGTATGAAACCGATGCGACATTTGAAGCAGATAAAACACTTTGTCTTGTCTTCATGTTCTTCCAAAGTCTGACGTATAAGTAAATGACGACAATAAACGCAAATAGAAAACACGAGTATTGCGGTACGGTTGTCAGGACGAACAGAACACTACCAACATCTTCTCCATATTGATAACAAATTGTTAAATTATGGATAGTTATATTGGAGTCTACCACGACTTCGCTCAATATCGTACCACTGACAAATGGTACCAAAATATTGACAAGTAATGCTATCAAAAGGCATAAGTGACATACCTTAACTGCTTTCTTGCGGGACCACCGACCGTTGTGCGGTTTGCAGACCGCCAGATATCTATCCCACGCGATAGCAGCGGTTAGACAGGTAGAGAAGTACCAACCGATACTCTCCCATGTATAGAAAACTTTACATAGAATGTCACTGTGAAAATCGAATTCGTAGAGCCAATAATAAACTTCTAAAGGTAATATCAAACAAGCAAAACAGTCACAAATGGCGATGGCTTTAATAAAAATCTGTGCGCTTCCCAAAACATTTTCATTCCAGTAAACCGTGAGAATTATCAAATTGCCCGGTATCCCGATAGACGTCACAATGGAACGAAAAACGACCACAACCCAAGTGTATAGAAATCTTGGTGCAGCCATGATGAAAGTTTCGGCAGAAATAAGCCGATACGTCGCAATGTCGCTTTACGTTCTACATTGTTTTTTACCCTCATACCAATAATGCTCTCTACCGCAGTGTAGGCAATTAATTACAACATCCTAAATTGTTGTTTAACCCCCATACCAATAATGCTCTCTGCCGGAGTGCGTGCAAGCAAGTCATATCATTCGAGAGCAGACGATACTCATATCTTACCTTAGTTATTGTACCAGCTATGATAATCAGTTGCCGATAGCTATCTTTTTTTTTAAATTATTAACGCTTCTCATTCTATTAGTATTGCTTTAATAGCTCCATGTTATAAACTGTCAAACTATTGCAAAGTTTAACGATGGTACAGTACGGTGTCTGAGCAAAATTATTGACACTTGTTCTAATATCCATCTTACTGTGATCTATACAGCAGTGACGTGCACATGATATAACAGACCGCTTCTCGTCCTTTTGGCTAAGGTCATGAGTAGTGTCTGTTACCTCTTCGAGGGGAATGGTGATACTCACCCTACGACGATCACACAGTCACAGTCCCGCTGCAAGGAGACTGGGATTGAGAGCGGATCAGTCGTTCGGTAGTTTGGGTTTCGTGCCCAGGTTCCTTCCTGGGTGACTTTTCTTAAAAAGTATCACAGTTAGGGGTTAGGCTTTTTAATTACGATAAAAAATAGCTATCTGCACTGTTAGGATAGTTGGTCGAGTAAGCAATTCACTGGTATGTCTGGCTTGTGTCTGAAGGGTAAAAGTTCTACTTGCCTTAACTACAGCGTAAACATGCGAAAGGTATAATAGGAGTATACGGTCACATTTTAGAAGATTTCCAACTGTTTGAAAGTATCGAAAGGGTTGTGTAATTTTAAGAATATTTTAGTTTCCATGGCGCTAACATTATAAAAATAATTTTAGGTTACAAATTTTGCTATTGTCTACACCTACGCGGCATTCCTTCAAACACTTGATCAATTCTGTTCAAAAACAAGTTTTTATGGATCTATATAGTTCTCATTTCTTGGGGCAATAACAAGTATTACTGAAAGCAAGAGTAATTCATTAAGGAACCAAAAACACCTTACAAGATATGTTCTCAACATTAAGTGTTAATAAGTAATTAGTTGACCCATTTTATGGCACGTCTCGTTTCATATACAATACAGATAAAACATAAAATTATTAATCACCCCATTCAATTATAAAAAAAATCGTAAGGATTTAATTAATATATCAAAAAGAAAAGGAGAAGAAGAAGAAGAAAAGGCTATCAGAAATTCTTTGTGGTGAAACTATGAATTATATTCACGCTATCCTAACAAACTGTCTTATATAATCCAATTAGGATCGGTTAGTGTCACAAGGTTAATGCTAATAACACTAAAGTGCAACTTTTCTTCGTGTTTTATTAAATCAGGTTTCCAAGGACACGTCAACTTTGCAATTAAGAAGGGTTTTATCATTAATTTCATTGATTTTTTTGGGTCAGTTCCAAAGAGCAAGAAAACATTTCACCTTATTCTGCATTGACTACGATTTAGATGCGTGCGTGCCATAGTTACGTACGTACGTAGTAATATGTCATCTGTGCGTACGTGCGTACGTAGGTCTATGCGTGTATACGTGCGGGTCATACGTACGTAGTTCCTCTATAGTAGGCGTATTTGAGTTTTTATTTGAACTTATAATATTTTGATGTATTTAAGTAGAAGTATTCAAAGGGATTACGCCCCTAGATGTTTCATAGAATACGCCCCTATAGATATGTGTTGTAACCACTATGGAATCTCATTTCCAATACGTAAGTTCTGTCCATTTGCAAACGAATTTCTCGTTTTACAATCCCCGCCCACTCTTTCCCACCCCTCGGTACGCTGTTTTAGTAACTCATTGAAATTTACTGTGACTTAAAACTGCAGTTGTTTTAGAATTGTTAATGATTCATTCGAAAGGCTACACTCGATAATACGAGGATTACTCGACGTTATGAAGCCTCAATTTCAAGATTAAGAATATTTAACTAATAGATCAATGTATCAGTTACCTACTTCGATTCATTCCCCCGAAGGAAGTAAAACCAGCTCAGTTGTAACGGATCGAAATGTATACTGTCACATAAACATGCAACTTTTCTTGACTATGTTAATTATTCATTCGAAAAGGCTGCACTCTATAATACGGGGATTGAGTGACGCAATGAATGGCTTCCCAGCCTTAACTCAAAGAATAAGACTATATGAACAATAGATCAAAGTATCAGCAATTTATTCGCTTCAATTCCCCGAAGCAAATATAATCACACCGACATATCAGTGTAATGTTTGTATATATAGTAAACTAGTATGTCAGTACACATTAAAATGCATGGTTAGGAAACTTAACCACGAAAATAAGAATAATCTAGATTATATAACAAAAGAAATATAAGATAAACAAAGAAAAGGATTTATCTGCTAAAACTGGATCAAAGGCTCATCAGTTATGGTAGATGTTTTTACATCGCTTACGGGAATTTAGAGATCTCTTCAATAGTGTTGTTAGTTAAACAACATACAATCAGGGGATAAATCTATGTGTGGTGTAATTGACGATGAAAAACATTGGTAGCAATTTGAATGTGTGGGTTATCACGTGATGAAAGTATATTGAACTTTAAATTCAATGGACGACTAGAATCTTGACATTGTGACAGTGATGTAGTTTAATGAGCTTGATATATATATATATATATATATATATATATATAAATATAAATATATATATATATATGTATATATATATATATATATGTATATATATATATATATATATGTATATATATATATATATATATATATATATAAATATATAAATATATATATATATAAATATATATATATATATATATATATATATATATATATATATATATATACATATATATATATATATATATATATATATATATAAATATATAAATATATATATATATAAATATATATATATATATATATATATATATATATATATATATATATATATATATATATATATATATTGGGTTGGGGGGGGGGGGCAAATGGAAGGAGGATGGGGAACTAATGAATTGTTGATTACCTTTACTGGCCAGTCGTTTATGCAGAACACCTTTATCGATGACAAAAAGTTTTCTTTCACTTTATAAATATACGATATATCACTCCAGTAATTTCTATTTCTCCATTTATGTCAGCAGATTACTGCGTTAATTAATTCGCAGTAATCTGGAGGTGAATATATGTAGATATCTTGTTGTGGTGTTTGGTACTAAAAGAATATGATATATGGAAAAAAAAACTTTTAGCATATTTTTGATTAACTTGGTACTTCATCTTCTCGTCACATTGCATGTTAGCCCATGCATCTTCGGTTGATAGAAAATATCTTAAAAGAGCAGATTATATAACGTTTCTAGGGGTTACTATTGACTCTGGCTCGACGTGGAAAAATCGCATTAATTCAATCTCTATAAGTTTGCCCGAGGTGTTGGGATTCTCTCTAATTTGAAGCATTCACTACCGAGACAAGTTCTCCGCGTGCTGTACATTTGACTCTTATTAATCCCCATCTCGCATGAGAGTTTACTCCGGTACGATGTATTCTAATATCAAGGGGACTGGGGTTGAGAGCGGATCAGTCGTTTGGTAGTTTGGTTTTCGTGCCCAGGTTCTTTCCTGGGTGACATTTTCTTAAAAAGTATCTAATATCAAGAATCGCTTCTCGGCCTTTTGGCTAAGATCTTGTGTAGTATTTGTTCCCTTTCGAGGAGAATGGTGATGCACAACCCGACGATGATCACACAGTCACAGTCCCGATGCGAGGAGACTGGGGTAGCGGATCAGTCGTTCGGTAGTTTGGTTTTCGTGCCCAGGTTCTTTCCTGGGCGACTTTTCCTTAAAAAAAGTATCTTCCGACGCTTCAAAAGAGAATCATTCGTCATATTTCGTTTGCTTCCTTAAATGATCACACCAGCAAGCTATTTTTCTTCTCACAATCTCCTTAACCTTCCTAACCTTAATAATGTTCACATTGCTACTTCAAATTACCATTCTATTAATATAATCATAAACTTCTTGTTTTCAGAGGTTATTTTACGTAAAATAAAGATATACATAATCATAATACGAGGCAGGCTGGTTACATGCACAGACCACGTCCATGGAACTATTATGCAGAGCTTAGGTTATTAAGCTAATACTTATGGGAATTATAATTTGCGTCCTTTACGTAATGAATGGCGGCTTACTGTGAATTTGTGGTATTAAGCTATACCTATTGGAATTATAATTTACCTACTTCACGTAATCAACGGCGGCTTACTGTGTATTGTGGTTAGGCCTTAGGAGCCAATTTTCAAAGTGAGCGTATTCAGTCCTACAGAAAACGGTTAACTTAATGATCGAATACTAGATAGTTTTTAGGTTACTGAACAACAAAAATTGTCTTTGATCCCTGCCTCCGTTATTCCTTTTATTGTTTTTCCTTTTGGGGAGTGGTTCTACTCGTTAAGCATATTAAGGTTTTTTTTAAAACCGCTTCCTCTTCCTTTGTACATTTCAATTATAAAAGCATACATAATTACCTATATTGTATGTATACAGAAGCATACATATTCAACCTATATTGTATGTATATAGAAGCATACATATTCAACCTATATTTTATGTATTTAGAAGCATACATATTCAACCTATATTGTATGTTAATAGAAGCATACATATTCAACCTATATTGTATGTATATAGAAGCATACATGTTCAACCTATATTGTATGTATATAGAAGCACACATATTCAACCTATATTGTTTGTACATAGAAGCACACATATTCAACCTATATTGTATGTATATAGAAGCATGTAACCTATATTGTATGTATATAGAGAAACAACCAAATAAATGAAATGAAAGTGGAATGAAAATGAAATGTTGTTACTTTATTCGTCTGTCCATGTATATAAGCAATACAACACTTTATTTCCAGAAGATTGTAATCAATATAACCCAGTCTACTATAGGTTTCGGCGTATATGAATTCTAAAGAATAGGTTTTGAAAGATATGACGATTATTTTGTAGTGGTTACAGGGACATACTGGCAAGCAAAACCAATCCGCATGGATAGACACTGTCACATGAAAGAATGTCTCTTATAAAATACAAATTAACATGGAAAGGAATCAAGTAATATAGAAATCAAACCAAATGGCCTATTCTAGAGTAGACATCTACATGCATACCAATATTTAACTCGAGTAACGTTCTGAGCGATTACCCACTTACTCCTAATGTAGAAACAAGAAATATAAATACCAAGGGACCAAATTCCCTATATGTAGTGGTTACTGGTAGGTAAGTAAGTTAACTAAGACCAACTTTGATAGGAAGTACTACACACACCATGATGCTTTTTTTGGAACTCCCTGAACTTGAAGGAGAAACAATCCCGACCATTTTTATTAATCGTGCATATTTGTACGAAACAATCCAAAGTATTATAGTTTCGTAAGAAAAAAATAGAAGGATGATTGGAACTGCATGTTCGGAATTACCTCACGCATGCAGTAATTCAACGGATGCTTTTACTTAGTAACAACAATAACCTGCCACTCAGTTGCTAACAGTATTTGGTCGCCATTTTGGACGGCACCTTCCCGCATGTACGACAGCACTTCCTCGACAAAACTCGGTGGTCCTGATTCTTGTAGTTTGACGTTATTGATAAAATCCGCCAATAACACACCGTCCTGGTTCCCAGCTTCATAGCAACAGGTAATGTCGACCGTAGACGTTTCCGTGAAAGCTTCAAATTTTAATTGACATTTTTCTAATATCTTACGAATGGTCTCAGAGCTGACCAGTCGTTGAGCATCGCTTAGAAAACGTTTTTGTTGACGAATGACACCACCATTCTCTGAAAAACAGAATCGGGAAAATTCTTTGCGTTAGTACAACTATATAACCATTGTTAATATTCACAAAATTGACTTCTGCGGGATCCCATTCTGTGTGCTTATGGAAAACAATTCCGGCCTAAAAGGTTAGCGTACATAAGAGCGTGAGAAATTGGATGAGCGAAACTGTCGCCTGAGAACTGAGGAGGGGAGGGGTGGGGTGGGCGGGGGCAGAGACACACTCCTACTATGATATTATGATAATGATATGGGTGAAGACACCGCCTTTGTCACCCCTTATCCTACTGTATATATCACTGCTCATCGTTCGGTATCTATGCCATGCTAGCTTTTTGTGTTATGTACTGAGTATTAATTCAACCACCGAAACTTTGAAACAGTTTGCGGTGAATAAGCTAACCTGAAATTAAAACCAGCAATAGAATCCCTCCTTCGTCTAGGCAGCTAACTATATCCAAAATTGTGGCCTCTGGATCTTCGACGTAATACAAAGAATGAATAGCGCTGATGAAATGAAACTTCTTGACTTTGTTGGGCTGCTGACACTCTTTATAATATTCCTGCCACGTCTGCTGCCGCCAATTAAAATCGACATCACTACCGAAGCTTTTACTGTCCACCAACTTCTTATACTCAACGATGTGGTCTGGATTTGGTTCTACGACTGTGTTGGATATCGAAGGGAATTTCTTCAACAGTTGAGCTATCATTTTAAAGTCCAAATCACCTGCAAGATAAAACAGAAGGGTGATCGAAAGAATCGCTCTCATTAGACAATTGAGATTATGGAAAGCGGAGAAATATTTGAGGAGGGGAAATCAAAGTAAGTTTAAAGGAGATTGTATGGAGTTGGAAGAGTTATGGAAAAGGGAGAAATAGTGAATAAATATGGAGATGTAGGGGAAACGGAACAAGTGTGGGAGAATCTATGGGAGATTGATGAGACACGGAAGAAGTTTGGGAGATTTAAGGGAAAATGATGAAACACGGAAGAAGTGTGGGGGAATTAAGGGAGAGGTTATTTTATTTATTTTATTGTACTTGTTAAATGTCTTTTTCTAACATTGACCAACAGTGCAGACCCTAAGACTTTATAGTAATAGCAACTTCTCTGAGAAATGACGGTCTATTCGTCGTTGGCCAAACAATTTGTACCAACGAAGTCTTCGGCTTTGAGGACATCGTTTCAGTATGTTGTCGTGCTGGACGAATATATCCGTAACAGTGATAAAGGGCTTTGCAATCCGCTTTATAGTCATTTTCGACTTTGCAAAGTGTGTAAGAGAGACCCCAGTTTCCCTTTAGGGAAACCCCCCCCCCCCAAAAAAAAAAAAAGTGCTGGGTTTCTTATACTAGTCTTCAAGAAAGTATGCAGACAAACGATCATGAAAATGATAAATTAGATAGCATGGACGAGGGAAAATTATAGAGGGATGGGGGGGGGGGTGGCAAACAGAGGAGGGGAAATTATTGAGGGATGGGTGAGGACTAAGGGAGATATAAGGAGCTGTAAGGGAGAAAGTATGGGAGCATAAAGGAAGAAAAAAGGGACGGAATAGGGAAAATTAAGGCCGAAAGGAAAATTATGGGAATTTAAGGGATATAAAAGAATTATGGGAGAAATGAAGAGAGTATTAAGAAAGACTAAAGAGAAAACTGAGGTTGCATTAACTGCGGTTGTAAAGAGAGTTATGAGAGAAATAAGTAATGGTTAAATGACATTTGAGGTGTAGTTACGGGAGGGTTAATTACAACAGGAGGTATTGACCAAATGAGAAATGACTGAGAACAAAAGAAGATAGTGGGAGAATGCATACATCCTAACATGACTAACCTGTTCCACTTCCAAATCCCAGTATCTCAAGTTTCTTCTCTCGGTTATGCTTACTAATGGGGATCTTTTCGACAACCGTCCGAGGGAATATTGTTTCAGCCCAAGTAGCTATCATCTGGTGCTCTGTGGAATGTCGAACGAAGACGTTGAAGGCCTTGGAATAATAGCTTGGATCATGTGAGATATCTTTCACCGAAATTTCAGACGATGACTCCATTCTGATACGTAATTATCCCCTGAGTGGGAGACTGCTTTAGAAAATACCTGCATAATAGAAAGCAATGACACAATGACATGTATATCAGTTCATATATACCGGTATTTTGTTTATAAAATGCATAGTATATGTCACTTCTGTGCTATGATCGCTTCATCCCGACCAATTCATTCAGATCATGTGTAGAATCAGTAGGTATATAGCACAATACGGAAGTTTGGTGGCTAGGTCTCTTACTTACGTACACAGTTTGACTTGTAGCGTGTAATTCTACCCTAGACTATCACCTGTTTTGAATTTTTACTATGTTACATCTTTATGCAAGTCATTGAACTTGCAAATGCCATGATTTTCTCCCAAATGGATTATTGCAATGGTCTTTTTATCAACCTCCCGGCCTCCACACTTCATCCTCTACAAAGGATCCCAAATTACACGGCTAAAATTATTCTCGGCAGATCAAAATATGACAGTGCCTCCGCAGCATTGAAGGAGCTGCATATCATCCTCGTCAATGTCCGTGCCGAGTACAAGATCCTCCTCCTCGTTTATAAGTGTATACATAATTCAGCACCAGCTTATCTGTCCGAGTTGCTGGAAATTAAGACACCTGGTCGTTCAACACGCTCGTCAAAGGGCATCCTTCTCAATGTTCCTTTCACACGCCGCAAATGTTTCGCAGGCCGCTCTTTCAGCGTCGCTGGCCCCAGACTTTGGAACGCTCTCCCCGTCGACACAAGAAATTCGAAGACCATCAGAACTTTTGAAGTTGCTTTGAAGACTCACTTATTTAAGAAATCGTTTCTATAATTGTATTGTTGTTCAGCGCCATTGAGTGTTTTAACAGTAATGTGCGCTTTACCAAGTGCTACAACCTTAACCTTAACTATTTTTTTGTGGATTATATCAAGATTTCGGAGGTTTATAGATCAAGATACCTGCATTACCATCATGCGTGCCCAAGTTCTGTCGAAATTGGACTATGCAAACTCCCTCTTTCATGCATGCAAGAAGGCTGTCATCTTGCGATTGCGACGAATTCAGAACAAAGCCGCTCTGATAATCTTTCATTAGGCTGCATCCGAACTGTTGCCTACTCTCCATTGCTTCCAATAGACAAGCGGATTGTTTTCAAGACACTTGTGTACGTCTACAAGTCCCTAAATGGGTCTTGCACCCACCCACCCCTCCAATTCCATCTCCATATTCACACCATCTAGGAAGGGACTCTGATCATCTCAGGCGCGTAGCCAAAGGTGGGGGGGGGGGGGGTTTCGAAGTGGGCAACCGCCCGCCTTGAGCATATCTTTTTTTGTACGTTTTTATGATATCGCTAGTAATTTCAAGCTTAGATGCAACTTACAAGGGCCTGGGAAGTGCCATTTCCAGCGATCTGGGAGGCATTTTCAGCCAATTTTTTCTTGTACGCTTCGCGCCAAATGTGGTGGCGCTATACACTTAGATAGTTTTCAATGCAGAATCTACGGCTCTGATAGTTTGCCTACAGGTTCGACCCTCCCTTGTCAAATTCCTGGCTACGCGCCTGGATCATCGATGGATGTTGTTCGTCTTGACGTTCCCAGGAGTATCAGAAAGGTTGGTGCCGAATCATTCAGCATGCAAGGACAAAAACTCTGGAACAATGTCCCTCTAACTATCCGGTCATCTCCCACTGTTACTACTTTCAAAAGTAATCTCACAACTTATATTTTCTAAGGTCATTCTGATCTTTGTGTTTACACTGTGTATTCATTTTACTGCAATGTTTTTGAAAATGTGTTTTCTTTTGTTATTAAGCGCTATGATCTTCTTTGGAATAGCGCTATATCAAGCATTGTATTTATTATTTATCATTATTCCGGGATCTCGTGAAGTGAGTCGATGCACTGTATCACTGTATATATACAGTGGCGTAGCTAGGATTTTTTGAGTGGGGGGGGGGGCATGGGGGGCTGTTCTTTCTTGTGGGGGGCCGGAGGTTACTATCTAAGCGGAGCGCCACCTTGGTTGGCGCGGAGCGTACAGAGAAAATTTGAGATTTCAGCACCCCTCAAATCGC
Organism: Apostichopus japonicus; assembly: GCF_037975245.1. Taxonomy (NCBI): domain Eukaryota; kingdom Metazoa; phylum Echinodermata; class Holothuroidea; order Aspidochirotida; family Stichopodidae; genus Apostichopus; species Apostichopus japonicus. The sequence continues at coordinate 35,352,160 of NC_092577.1, forward strand.
AGGAGATGGCACCTGTGAGGCAAAATAGCAACCAAAAAGATGTGCAACTTTGGTGACAGAAATGCAAAAAAAGTTTTTTCTCTTTCATGCTGACTGGCCTTGCCAACTCAGCCAGACTTTTAACTTGAGGGAAGTTGGCATCATTTGTCGTTTCAAGGTGTCAAGGCCTTTCTCCCAACTCAAACCCCTGTGGGCTACCGGTAGGTTTGCAGGATATGCCCACACGTGGACTTAAATATAGCATTAGAGGAAGGGGATGGAAGACTAACACGCATCGATGTTTCGGTAATGGTCCACATTGGTGGCTCGGTGCTAATTAGGCCATTTATTGGGTTTCTTGAGGCAGCTGTCATCAGAATCTGGGTTTTTGTGCCAATCGATGACCGATAACATGTATTGGTATGTAAATTTCTTCTTCATATATCTAGCAACACTCTAAAAACAAATGAGTGGATTTCATTCCATTGGAGTGATCACTCGGCGCACTTCAAATTAAGAGTGAAATTTAACTCTATTGGAGTTAACCCTCACTCCTAATATGAGTGAATATAACTCTATTAGGAGTTAAGATTTACTCCAATGGAGTGGAAATTCACTATTATACCGGAATGTGCTCAGTGATCACTCCCATTAGGTGATTATGATCCCGACACCTCAGCCCTAGCCGGACTGTTGTTAATGTCCAGACTACGGGGGCCAGTGCTGCCTGGAGCTTGTGCAGTTGTGGCCATCCGAACTCTCTGAGTACTCGGACTACCTCCTACCTAGCAAGCGGATTCAATTATTCCTGCCTAGAGAAGGAACCAACATGCTGTACATGGAGTTTGAATCTGACAAACAAGAAGGGTCATTATTCTCCAATATGGATATTGTAGTATTGTTAATAGACTGATGAAACATTGAACTTGAGCTCATAACCATTGTATGTTAATTATCTAACAATTTTCAACTGTCAGATTTGATTAGCAGTGCCAAAACTATTTCTCAATTGTGGGGCGCTGTTTTTTTTTACAACATTTTTTTTTACCCCATTCCCAGTGGGGGGGCAGTGGGGGGGGGGAGCCGATTTCATGGGGGCCGGCCCCAGGCCCCCCCGTGCTACGCCAGTGTATATATATGTATATATATGTCTGATGATCGCTCAACGCGTGAAACTCTTGAGTTACAACTACTAGTGTTCCACTAGTCTCAACATATATTCCGCTCTGTCCACCGGACATAGAGCACTCTGCGCCAAGATAGACGCCAACCAACCAACTCTATATATATATATATATATATATATATATATATATATATATATATATTTGCAGAGTCTACATGTACTACGGAAGAAATTACAATAGAGAGACACCTTGGTATCGAAAATCTGAAACTTTAGACCATTTGTATGAGACGATCATATTGTACACGTGCTTTCAAAGTGCATCTTCTCTTCACCTGTAAAATATGCGGACAGTTATAGCCGTTAGTTCTTAAACATATATATATATATATATTTTTATTTTTATTTTTTATTTTTTGCCACAAAAGTACAAATTGGAGGAAGTCTTCCATAAAGCTTAAAAGCTTAACAATGTGGAAGACTCCTGAAGAAAGAAAAGAAAAGAAAAAACAAAATATATATATATGTGTATGAATACATACATAGATATAAATACAAATTAAATGTTCAATATATATGTATATAGTAATTACATACAGGCATAATTTAGTTTTAGTCAGTAACTAGCTATTATTTCCTTACAAAACCACTTCTTAAAGGATGTGACTGACTTTTTACCCTTTAAATCGTTCATTAGAAGATTCCATGTTTTTGTTGCACGGTTTTGTAGGCTTAAAGTTCCAATGGTGGTATTGTAGAGATTATAGTGGGCATGATTAGCATGCCTCGTGTTATGATTATGTACATCTCTGTTACTGGTTAAAAAATTGTCAAAGGCAGCTGGTAGTAATCCATTCCAGGTCTTGTAGGCAAATAATGCAAGCTTAACTTTAATGAGATCGTTTCAATTTTAGTAAGTTGAGTTTCGTAAATAGGGGACTGGTGTGCTCACGTGGGGCTGAGTGTGTTATGTGGCGAATGGCTGCCTTTTGGAGTATTATAAGATTGTTTAGGTTGGTGTTGTATGTACCAGACCAAATAATGGAACAATAAGTGAGATGCGGGACAATCAGGGTCTGGTATAGTGTTCTGAGTATGTTTTCCGATAGATAATATTTCAACTTAGATAATATGTCAACATTCCGTGCAATTATACTGCAAATAGTTGAAATATGGTTGCGCCAGCTAAGATTACAATCAATATTAGATAGATAGATAGATAGATAGATAGATAGATAGATAGATAGATAGATAGATAGATAGATAGATAGATAGATAGATAGATAGATAGATAGATAGATAGATAGATAGATAGATAGATAGATAGATAGATAGATAGATAGATAGATAGATAGATAGATAGATAGATAGATAGATAGATAGATAGATAGATAGATAGATAGATAGATAGATAGATAGATAGATAGATAGATAGATAGATAGATAGATAGATAGATAGATAGATAGATAGATAGATAGATAGATAGATAGATAGATAGATAGATAGATAGATAGATAGATAGATAGATAGATAGATAGATAGATAGATAGATAGATAGATAGATAGATAGATAGATAGATAGATAGATAGATAGATAGATAGATAGATAGATAGATAGATAGATAGATAGATAGATAGATAGATAGATAGATAGATAGATAGATAGATAGATAGATAGATAGATAGATAGATAGATAGATAGATAGATAGATAGATAGATAGATAGATAGATAGATAGATAGATAGATAGATAGATAGATAGATAGATAGATAGATAGATAGATAGATAGATAGATAGATAGATAGATAGATAGATAGATAGATAGATAGATAGATAGATAGATAGATAGATAGATAGATAGATAGATAGATAGATAGATAGATAGATAGATAGATAGATAGATAGATAGATAGATAGATAGATAGATAGATAGATAGATAGATAGATAGATAGATAGATAGATAGATAGATAGATAGATAGATAGATAGATAGATAGATAGATAGATAGATAGATAGATAGATAGATAGATAGATAGATAGATAGATAGATAGATAGATAGATAGATAGATAGATAGATAGATAGATAGATAGATAGATAGATAGATAGATAGATAGATAGATAGATAGATAGATAGATAGATAGATAGATAGATAGATAGATAGATAGATAGATAGATAGATAGATAGATAGATAGATAGATAGATATTTATTTCGTCCATAAGATATGGAAATTTGTCGCCCTGCAGCAAAACACATAAAAAATCAAAGTTTTAAAGTTACATTCAGAATACAGTAAAATTTTAGTATAAACAAAACACAGAGAAGTTGAATGAAAAGGTAAGAATATCAACAGCAACAATATCCATACATGTGAGAAAAATATACACATATATACATATATAAACAAGATTATAAAACAAAAGAAAAAGAGAAACAGAATTGGGTACAAAAGAAAACCTGAATCTGTTGTGCTTAGACCGTGGCATGCGAAGTCTGCTGCCTGAACGGCAGAATACATAGTTTTCGAAAAGAGGATGTGTATGGTCTTTTAATATTCCATGGGTTTTCTGGTGCACCATATCAATGTAGAGTTTATAAATAGTTTTTAAACAAATATCCCTCCCAATAGTACGGCTGGCAGCCCTTACAACCTTCTCTAATTTAATCGAAGACTCCTTTATAAGCAGCCAGTGAAAACAAATAATACTAAAAGTTAGCACGCTTTGTATCACTGACTGGTAAAAAAGTAAAAGAATAGTGTTGTCGACATTAAAATATTTCAGTTTACGTAAAAAGTACAATCGTTGGCAAGCTTTTGATCTAATTGCATCAACCTGGTCTTTGAAGTTAAGTTTACAGTCAATGATAGTACCTAGATATTTATAGTGGTGCACCTTTTCGACAATCTCATCATTAACCCTGATTTGAGCATGATCATGTGGCTGTTTTCTGAAGTCAAATACTATCTTCCATTCAATTTTAGGTAGTTTTGGTTGCACCAAGTAACAAGTATTACGAGTATTAAAGACAATGTAATTACTTTTTTGTAATATTACCGTATTACTAAACAAAGTTTGGTTTTTACCTAATTAACGGTTTCTCACTTTTAATAGTTTTAGCGGTTGAAGTCATGAGAATCGAGTGTGCGCTGATATTTTCTACTTACCGGTGTCCCCGCTATAATGATTCGCCAGTCGTATGTAGGCTATATAGGCCTAGTACGTAATTCACGCGCAATTCGCCGTACCTGTGTTCCTGCCGGGGCCTGTCAAGTAAAAAACGTTTCGATATTTTTTGAGTATCCTGTGTTATGTTCTCAGAAACAGCTCAACGATTCCCCAAACAGCCAAGGCCAATTATCGGACTAAGCGAAAACCTGTTACACCGTTTATGTCAAAATCTCGATTAAACATATACCAACATTCCTAAACTCAAATAAATTTAGTCTTTTAGTGAACATCGGTTTCTGTGGTTACTGGTAAAGTTGCTGGTATGTTCTGTGGTAGTGAGCCAGCGCTAATTAACAATGTTCTTTTTTTCATGTACTTCGCCCTTGAAAAATTGTGGTTATATTTTTCGGGCAAGTCGTTACAGCCCCCAAATCCAATTGGGCTCCTACGCCTTTGACTACACACATAGACAGTTTTGAACATGCATTTTCATGCTCACTGATATTATGTGATGTCTGCTCTTTGCTTTACAAATTCGAACAGGCGTGTAGCGAGTAATTTGCCAACGGAAGGGCGAAGCCTATAGGCAAACTATCTAAGCGAAGCGCCACCATGGGTTGGCGCGAAGCGTACAAGAAAATTTTGGCCGAAAAAGCCTCCCAGATCGCTGGAAATGACACATCCCAGGCCTTGTAAGTTGCATCTAAGCATTGTCTATTTTTAAATTACTAGCGATATCATAGAGAAAATTTGCTCGGGGGGGGGGGGGGCGGTCGCCCCTTCCCGAAATGCGTCATGTTCCCCGACGATTCGGTCGAGTTCAAGACCAGCCACAGTTGAACAATTGTTCAAGGCGTCCACACACACACATGCGTTATGCTAGACCATATATAGTATATATATAGATACATTAGTGAGAGAGGAAAAATGGAAACGTCAACTAGAGCACCAATGGTGCAGAAGCTCATACCTTTTCGAGCTTAAAAATGTAGGGCCCATAAAACTTTATGGCCCACCAAATTTCAGGCCATTTTTCAGATTCCACCAATTTTGGGCCCATGAGGGATACCCCCCCCCCCTCCGTTAGCAGAATACTGGCCACACCACTGGCTATAATTCCTATTTCCCCCCTTTAAATCCTGTTTTACCCACTCTCTCAAACAATACCACTGACCTACCCTATTAAACTTTCTCCCCTCTACCTGAGCAGACCTGAAGTATGGAACGCGAAAAGGGCAACCGTATTTCGTTGCCTAAACTAAGTTTGTTTCGTTGCCTAAACTAAGTTTGTTGCTGTCTAAACTAAAGCTGTTGCTGCTAGTTTACCATGTTGCTGTTGTTCGTTGATATCTAAACTTACGTTGATGTCTAAAGTCACGTTGACGACTAAACGCGCCTTAATGTCTAAACTCACGTTGATTTATAAACCTTACGGTTGATGTCTAAACTCACGTTGATGTCTAAAACTTTCGTTGCTAAGTTAACTTACGGTTGATGTCTAAACTCACGTTGATATCTACACTTTCGTTGCTATCTAAAGTTCCGTTGTGAACACATTGTGAACGAACATCATTCTTTCTTTTCCAAAAAATTATAACAATCAACCGCAAGTTGCTTCCGTGCAGTGCTAACAACATATCTATTACAGAGATTTTCATGCTAAATACAGCCAATGATGTTTTCTCAAATTTCCCGAGATTTGTTTGGTTAATAGTCCCTTACCCATTGTCTGCAAACATGCTTGCATCTTCAGTGCTCAATGAACGCAAAGTATGATGGTTTAACTATGTAACGCGAAAAGGGGGGGGGGGGGGGTAATCGTTAATGTCATGCCGGATTTGTAGCAACAGCCATGTAAATATCCTTAACAACCTGATTTGTCGAACAAATTACGTTGTTAACGATATTTACATGATAGTTGATACAACTCCGAGGACGTTATTTACATTTATATTGTTAATGTCATATTTGAATAATTGTTTTATCACAGAAAGTTATGAGTTGAGACAATCTATGAATTTTGCGGGAAGCTACCACAACATCTCTGATACTGAAAAGGACTTTAAATCTCACAGTATGTTATGTTCTCTCTCTCCCTTTTGAGAGTTGACAATGTAAAATGTGCATTTATACCACAGTTATTTCTTCGTTGCAAACTTGCGTAAAGTTTTGCGGTCCCTTTGACCACGTGCTTCAAGTCATGATTCTGGTGCAACACTAATTCGTGTGCATAAACTACTGCAGTCATACATCGTCAAAAGTAGTCATTGAAGTTTCGACATTGCGTAAAAATGTTATTTAAATACTATAATTTTCGTGGAGTTGGTTGTTTCCAAATACTGAAAAGCATCCAGGGTAAATGTTGGATCAGTTGCTCTATGGTTGGATGTAGTCTGCGCTTCGTGAGTAACAAGAGGGGCACAGTATTGAAGTACGTAGGCAATATGACTCACAGAACTAGTTTACTAAACCCGCCAAGCAAGTTCATTCGTAACACCAATCCAGTTCGGAGTTTCGATTTGCGAAAGGGATTGTGTTGTAAATGGAATATACACAAACCTCGCTCAGCATTGTTAAGAATTTTAGACAAAAAAACCCGCTAACATGTTATGCAAGAAACGAATCATCCAAGATACACTCGAGTTTTGACTAAGGCTATGTGTTGTAGGTAAGGTGATATGATCTTTTATCCACAAATTTTCAGGATATGCGCATGTGCAGTTGAAACTCCGCAGTTTGAACAGGCCTAATACAAATTGCGTGGAATTTAGCGAGATATGCACACTACATTTGCTGGGATATTTGAAGAGTTGGGGTAGCTGGTGAAATCGCTGCAGGTCAAAGCATCGAGGTACTATATACGGAGTTGGAGAGGAGGAAAGAATGGCAAGGCAGGCGAAATGAAGGTCGGACGGCCGCCTTTGTAAAACAGCGAAGCTAGGGCACTGGATGGCATCCGCCATATATATATTGTGTAGAGCATTCACAAAGTACAGGCAGTGATAAGATCGCATCTTCTCAACTATAAACGCTAGTAAAAGTATAGGTCATATAATCGGGACGAAAACATGTGTCTTTAGTAATATTACTGTCATTCGTTTTACTTGATTGCCGACATTCACAACATATCCAGACATCATGTAATGGTTCAATAATTCAATTTTAAGTACAGTATTTTATGCTGGCATTTTGTCTCGACACTCGTTTTACTTGATTACCGACATTCCCAGATTATCTCTACACATTGTTGGAGGGGCTCAATGAAATCAGTTTAAAAGTGCAGTATTTTTATGCTGGTACTTTGTCTAGACACTCGACGTTGTACTTGATTTCCGACATTCACAGCGTATATGCATAGCCTATAAGTATAACATTATAACATTTTAAAAGTTGTTTACCGTGCAGCCTCCTATTCGTATGAGTTGTACTAACGCACATGTTATCTGATAGGCTGGCTGTGGGAGATACGGTAGCTTATAAAACAAGGTTTCCACAAGTTTGCGTTTGGTGACTCCAAATGGACTTGGACCTCCAAGACCCCTATTGTTTTTGGTGCAGGTGTGTATAGCCACGTACAATAGACTGACCTGTGTTTATTTAATGTATCAAAATGGTGGTTCGGGCCATTTCTATAGTAACAGCTAGTTCTGCTTATACTAACACCTTTCTAGTTCACTGAAGTCATCGCAACCTCAATGCATTTTGCATTCTGGTTTACATTACGCGGTTGAGCAATTTTGAACAGCGCCGATAGCAACAACGTAAGTTCAGACAACGGCCAACATGGCCAATATGGAAGCGATCCGCACCAGATGAAAGGGGGGTGTAGGCGGTTTTACACTATCTAACGCAACGTAGTTGCCAAGAACCTGAAGTATTTTTAAGGGCGGGCCCGATGAACATGAGCGTATAGCATGCTCCTCATGGTGAAACATAATTGCACCTATTAGGTGAATTGAATGTACTGTTAATAGTGGGAAAGACTAGCGTAGGTTCTTATGACCAACTAGACCGGTTTCTGCTCTCAAACTTTATAGGAGGAGCTTCATCAGTAGTAGCCTTTGAATATTTTACATTCGGCATGGGCGTCTCGTTCTCAAAATGCATCTATTTTCTGTGCACGAGTTTTTATGGACTCATAGTGCAGCTATAAGAGCATCTAAAAGAGCTACGTGTGAACCTTGAGAGCCAGGTGATTCTTCGTTGGTACGAAACCTTGAGTTAACTAGTAAATCTTTGAGATTTTGGGCCCTTTCGTAGGCAAGAATCGGTTCTTTTGGAAACAGTTTGGATAATTCCGCGTGTTGCGAAATTAAGTGCCAATGTTTCAAAAGTGTTTTTTTCAAGTGTGTGGTTATGATATGGGGTGTATAGGTAATCTTGAACCCCAGTGGTGGTTCCTTTTGTTTAGGTTTGGTAGTGAGGTAATGCCTACGGTTTTCAAATTTTATGCCTTTCGTGGCTGAGGCAATTTCCTCTTTCTTATAGTTACGGAGTAACAGTTTCTCTGTTAACGCGTTCTTTTTCTGTTAGAAATCAGTCTCATTGTTACAGAGACGTGCGTATTGTAATAACTGATCCCTCTCCGTCATTTTTAATTTTCTAACTTTAGTTTCGGCATAAACCTCGACAAAATACATGTAGCCTATTTATGTTGTGTATACCAGTTGCGCGAGATATTATGACGCCGATTCGCGCTTTTTTGTGTGTAGCAGTAGCATAGTGTTATGTGTGCGTACGTGTGCATTGTACATTCAATTATTGAATAGCAGCACAGTTTAACAAAATAGATCGAGGCAACAAACTCGTTCGAGGCAACAAACTCGGTCGAGGCCACAAACTCGATCGAGGCAACAAACTCGATCGAGGCAACAATCTCGATCGAGGCAACAAACTCGATCGAAGCAACAAACTCGATCGAGACAACAAAATGATAGGAGACAACAACATCGAAGTGGACAAACTCGACGGAGACGACAAAATACATTGCCCTTTTGGCGTTCCATAGAACAACACCACGGAGAGGCGTTAACTGCCACAACACAGTGCACGCTGCACGTGCAACATATACAGTAGCGCATGGCGCATGATACATTGTACGGGGACTTTGATGTGCCACGTTAAAGCTGCTTTAAATAAAAATTAATGCCCATGAGGTCATCCGTTTGTGTACGAGGAATGGGATATAGATGAGTTTATACGGGGTATCAAAATTACAAAAGTTCTTTCTAGTAATCATTTTCCTTCCGTCAGTTTCGCTTTTTCCAAATATTCTGGACTTTGAAAATCTAAGGACATGTTTGTGAATCAATGGTGGCACTGTCCCCGCTACTGGATCCCCCCACCTTGTTTCGGACCTGGCTATATTTCTGTGAGCGCAAGGGCGGCGGAAGCACTTTTAATCTGGGGGGGGGGGGGCACCGACATCAAAGGGCACTTTGCAGAAATTCGATTAGAATGATACAGCTTTATATTTAGTACCCATTATAACTCTTATTGTATTATCTTATTTGCGTATACACATCACTCCATCAACGCTCCCCCCCCCCACCCTCAAGGAAAATATGCATACTAGCACTGCAATATCCAATGCGCAAATTGGGAAACAAGGAACAAGTTTTGTTTTGAGAAAAAATGAGGTGAAATCATGCTAGTTGCTAATGTAGGAATCTTCCGAATTAGAGTTTATTTCTTGATAATATCTTAACAATTTTTTTTTTCCATTCGAAATAGCTTTGAGTTTGACCCACAGAAATTCATTAAAAGTCAGGGGCGTCGCCAGGATTTGAAAGTTGTATACACGACTATCTGAGCGGAGCGCCACCATCGGTTGGCGCGGAGCGCACAAGAAAATTTTGGGTTTTACAAACCCCTCAGATGGCCGGAAACGGCCCTTCCCGAGTGTTCATTCTGGTTCCCTGGCCTCTTGCTAACTTGAGACACCTCAATTTTTATGTAGAAAAAGGGCACATTTTTAACCTGAGGAAAAGTGGGGGGCACGTGCCCCCTGTGCCCCCCCGGTTCCGCCGCCCTTGTGCGAGCGTCTCTGTTATCATACATGTTTTCAATGACTAAGCTATCATGTGATCGTGCACAGTTAACACAAACTTGTAATGTAAAGTTGATGTATAGAGGAAATGCAGGATAATTGTTCTAATCAAAATAGCCAAAAAAATAACTTTATTTCAGAGATATTCATGATTTCACCATATAGGTTCGGCAAGTCAGGTATCAAGAGCCAAGCATTGCAGCTTCCACTGCTAGTTTGGACCAACTCAGGTCATGCAAACTTTCGTTAAAAAAAACATTTAATAGGTTATATGGGACGGAAAACCTGAATGAGACAAATTCCCACCCTGCCGTTTGAAAATCCACCTATTCACCTTGTAGTACGCGTAATGCCGTAGAGAAGTCCCAAACAGCAAGTTCCGAACCAAAGAACGATTACTAAGCGTTCTAACAGGGGGATAATTCAAGTTCAAATTGGAAATAGGGATTTGCCTCCCACGGATATCCCACCCCCCCCCCCCCCGGTTGCTACATTTACCTCAACAATAGATCTGTAACTTATCATCCAAAGTATTCACACTTCCAGTATATTAAAAAAGATAACCTATGTTAAATATTATCAAATGATTTCACCTTTTCAAATGATATCACCTTTCAGCGTTAAAACATTTTTTTCTAATCAACAATTCTTAACATTCCCTATATGAAGAACCCTCCCTATATTATTTTTAATTATTACGCTTTCATACCCTCGAAAATAGGAAAACATCATTTATTCGTCTAGAATTTAAAAATGGTAAATATTTCTTTTCATGTCATAAAAGAAAATTTGGCAAAAAATTGTTGCTTTGAGAATCAGGAATTGTGACAATGTGTTATAATATCATAGTGGCATACATTGTTACCATTCTGATAAACTCTTAATGTCCTGTCCTAGTTTTCGATACATTAGCACGCAGCTGAAGTTTGAAAATGTAAACTAGAAGCAAACGGGCGTAATTCCATCAATGCACATCGCCGTAATAAATTTGTTTTTTTTTCACCAAAATTTACCCCAAAAATTGCGTTCTTAAAATTTGGCGATGCCAATGGTGCCACGTATGGATTTATACAGTTCCACGTCATTATGTGGCGGGAACATTTTGTTAACATATAAGGTTCACATAATTTTGTACTGCATTTTGGTCGGTTTTGGCGTTCCACACTCTTGCTTGATGTGTGCAGCCAATATAAACACACATAGTCGTTTCCTCATAGTTACAGGAATGCAGGATAAATCGACCCAAAATTCATTTGCTTGCAATCTGAACTAACTGACATTTCGCTCATAGAAGAAGTAATATGGCACGTCAAATTCTCCGTACAATGGTATTCCATCTATGTGTGATTGATTTATCTGTTACGACAGAATAAATAATCTGTTACGACAGATTAAATAATCTGTTACGACAGATTAAATAATCTGTTACGACAGATTAAATAATCTGTTACGACAGATTAAATAATCTGTCCTGACAGATTAATTCTTTAGTTGGAATTTTTTTTCTTTCAATTCTCATTTTTTTTTTCACTTATCAATTTTTCACTTGATTTTTTTTTTTACTTGACAAGTTTTTTCCCCACTATGGCCCTAATGGGCCATCGTAATGTCTGGCTTGTGTCTGAAGGGTAAAAGTTCTACTTGCCTTAACTGCAGCGTAAACATACGAAAGGAAATAGGAGTATACGGTCACATTTTAGAAGATTTCCAACTGTTTGAAAGTATCGAAAGAGTTGTGTAATTTTAAGAATATTTTAGTTTCCATGGCGCTAACATTATAAAACTAATTTTAGGTTACAAATTTTGCTATTATCTACACCTACGCGACGTGGAAAAATCGCATTAATTCAATCTCTACAAAGGTTGCCCGAGGTGTTGGGATTCTCTCTAATTTAAAGCATTCAACTACAGAGACAAGTTCTCCGCGTTTTTTACATTTTACTCTTATTCATCCCCATCTCACTTATTGCATGAGAGTTTACTCCGGTATACGAAGTATTCTAATATCAAGAATCGCTTCACGCTTCTTGGCCTTTTGGCTAAGATCTTGTGGTGTATCTGTTCCCTCTTCGAGGGGAATGGTGATGCACACCCGACGATGATCACACACAGTGGCGTCGCCAAGGGGGGGGGGGGCAGGGGGGAACGTGCCCCCCTGGAAAACCTAGTGCCCCCCGAGTGCCCCCCCATCTGAGATTTGGGTTGGTAAAAAAAAATATATATATATATTTTGTTATATTCAACTCCCATCATCTGAGTTGGTTTTTCATAAGGAAAGAAGCACAGTAATTCGTATTTTCTTCAAATGAGCTGCGAACAAATTAAAAAGTTTATCCTTGAACGTCGGGTATCGAAGTCGTAACCCGCGCCATCACAACAGGTGTCGATATTTACATTGAATGTGTCAGTGCTCACGCCATACCAGCGGATATACACGTCCGCTTCGCGAGCTACATGACTGTGAGAAGGGAGGGTACTGCGGTATGTTGCCTTGGTCTGAGGTTTTGACAGGTTAGGAGCTGACGAAATGTGAGAATGTGAGGGTCCGCAGGCACCATACTTGCCTATATTTGTGGACCCATATATTAACCCTGTTGTGTAGGGGGTTCAGAGGTCATTTGAGGCCAGATGCTTGCAGGAACAAATGGCGAATGTTCACACCTGCATACTAAGCCATACTCGATGTGTGGTCAAACTTTGGATTGCATGGTGAGATCCCTGATAGGAGCCAATAACGATGCTGGAACCTGTTACATCTTAATAGATAATGGGCGAAAACGAGAAGGACAAGAAAGGAGTCGGGGTCATGCACACATTAATTCAACAAATGTAGGTTCTATTGATAGGGTTAGGCATAATATCGGCAGCATGTGGTTCATATCCTCTGCAAAATTCTGCGCCTTGTTAAAATCATTACCTCAAAAATAGCAATTTCTGGAGATATCTTCAAATCGAATTTAGCATCAAATGTGGCAGCATTTGCATCTTGCCCATCCTCCGTATGCGAAAATTTTCCAAAGGGGAGGGGGGCAGTGGCGGCGGAACCAAGGGGGCTTGGGGGGCTCAGCCCCCCAATGAAAAAGTTGAGGGGGCAAATGCATGATAAGCCCCCCCAATATTTACCAAGGCTCCGAAACGCGCATCTGCCCATTTTCAATGCATACTTGTCGATCTGTCCGATGCACACGTATACTATATAGGTGTAATAATTTTAGTAAATGCTGGGGGGACCCTCGGCCCGTCCCCTGGCTATAGACCACAATATCACCCCAACCGCGTCTTCACGCCCCGTGAAAAGTGGAAGCAGTGAGTGTGAGTACCGGTAAGCGCAACACAACTTCGTCTTAGGCCAATGACTTGCTTCATTTCAGCCAGTTCTCCAACATCCCCTTACTACACTCAAAAACGTCTTTGCGAGTACACTACGAGTCATCGAATATACAAATAACTATGTTTTTACAGACTCTTACGTGCAATCTGAGAAATTGCAGGCTTGAGACCCATATTTTAGGGCTAGGTATTTGCAGCATAAAACACTTGGGAAGTGCCGTTTCCGGCCATCTGGGTGTTTGAAAAAACCCAAAATTTTCTTGTACGCTCCGCGCCAATCGATGGTGGCGCTCCGCTTAGATAGTCTCTACACATTAGCTCCACCCCCCCAATAATTTTCCCGTTCCGCCGCGCCTGGAGGGGCACCCCTCCCCTTAGACCCCTCCCCCAGGACGGCGATCCGTATCAACCTAAGTGCCCCCCATCAAATGCTGGTGCCCCCCTGTGCCCCCCCCGACTGAAAAGTCTGGTGACGCCACTGATCACACAGTCACAGTCCCGATGCAAGGGGACTGGGGTTGAGAGCGCATCAGTCGTTCGGTAGTTTGGTTTTCGTGCCCATGTTCTTTCCTGGGCGACTTTTCCTTAAAAAAAGTATCTTCCGACGCTTCAAAAGAGAATCATTCGTCATATTTCGTTTGCTTCCTTAAATGATCACACCAGCAAGCTATTTTTCTTCTCACAATCTCCTTATCCTTCCTAACCTTAATAATGTTCACATTGCTACTTTAAATTACCATTCTATTAATATAATCATAAACATCTTGTTTTCAGAGGATATTTTACGACAAATAAAGATATACATAATCATAATACGAGGCAGGCTGGTTACATGCACAAACCACGTCCATGGAACTATTATGCAGAGCTAAGGTTATTTAGCTAATACTTATGGGAATTATAATTTACGTCATTTACGTAATGAATGGCGGCTTACTGTGAATTTGTGGTATTAAGCTATACCTATTGGAATTATAATTTACCTACTTCACGTAATCAACGGCGGCTTACTGTGTATTGTGGTTAGGCCTTAGGAGCCAATTTTCAAAGTGAGCGTATTCAGTCCTACAGAAAACGGTTAACTTAATGATCGAATACTAGATAGTTTTTAGGTTACTGAACTACAAAAATTGTCTTTGATCCATGCCTCCGTTATTCCTTTTATTGTTTTTCCTTTTGGGGAGTGGATCTACTCGTTAAGTATATTAAGGTTTTTTTAAAACCACTTCCTCTCCCTTTGTACATTTCAATTATAGAAGCATACATAATTACCTATATTGTATGTATATAGAAGCATACATATTCAACCTATATTGTATGTATAAAGAAGCATACATATTTAACTTATATTGTATGTTAATAGAAGCATACATAATTACCTATATTGTATGTATATAGAAGCATACATGTTCAACCTATATTGTATGTATATAGAAGCATACATATTCAACCTATATTGTATGCATATAGAAGCATACATATGCAACCTATATTGTATGTATATAGAGAAACAACCAAATAAATGAAATGAAAGTGGAATGAAAATGAAATGTTGTTACTTTATTCGTCTGTCCATGTATATAAGCAATACAACACTTTATTTCCAGAAGATTGCAATCAATATAACCCAGTCTACTATAGGTTTCGGCGTATATGAATTCTAAAGAATAGGTTTTGAAAGATATGACGATTATTTTGTAGTGGTTTCAGAGACATACTGGCAAGCAAAACCAATCCGCATGGATAGACACTGTCACTTGAAAGAATGTCTCTTATAAAATACAAATTAACATGGAAAGGAATCAAGTAATATATAAATCAAACAAAATGGCCTATTCTAGAGTAGACATCTACATGCATACCAATATTTAACTCGAGTAACGTTCTGAGCGATTACCCACTTACTCCTAATGTAGAAACAAGAAATATAAATACCAAGGGACCAAATTCCCTATATGTAGTGGTTACTGGTAGGTAAGTAAGTTAACTAAGACCAACTTTGATAGGAATTACTACACACACCATGATGCTTTTTTTGGAACTCCCTGAACTTGAAGGAGAAACAATCTCGACCATTATTATTAATCATTCATATTTGTACAAAACAATCCAAAGTATTATAGTTTCGTAAGAAAAAAATAGAAGGATGATTGGAACTGCATGGTCGGAATTACCTCACGCATGCAGTAATTCAACGGATGATTTTACTTAGTAACAACAATAACCTGCCACTCGGTGACTAGCAGTATTTGGTCGCCATTTTGGATGGCACCTTCCCGCATGTACGACAGCACTTCCTCGACAAAACTCGGTGGTCCTGATTCTTGTAGTTTGACGTTATTGATAAAATCCGCCAATAACACACCGTCCTGGTTCCCAGCTTCATAGCAACAAGTAATGTCGACCGTAGAATTTTCCGTGAAAGCTTCAAATTTTAATTGACATTTTTCTAATATCTTACGAATGGTCTCAGAGCTGACCAATTGTTGAGCATCGCTTAGAAAACGTTTATGTTGACGAATGCCACCATCATTCTCTGAAAAACAGAATCGGGAATATTCTTTGCGTTAGTACAACTATATAACCATTGTTAATATTCACAAAATTGACTTCTGCGGGATCCCATTCTGTGTGCTTATGGAAAACAATTCCGGCCTAAAAGGTTAGCGTACATAAGAGCGTGAGAAATTGGATGAGCGAAACTGTCACCTGAGAACTGAGGAGGGGAGGGGTGGGGTGGGGGGGGGGCAGAGACACACTCCTATTATGATATTATGATAATGATATGGGTGAAGACACCGCCTTTGTCACCCCTTATCCTACTGTATATATCACTGCTCATCGTTCGGTATCTATGCTATGCTAGCTTTTTGTGTTATGTACTGAGTATTAATTCAACCACCGAAACTTTGAAACAGTTTGCGGTGAATAAGCTAACCTGAAATTAAAACCAGCAATAGAATCCCTCCTTCGTCTAGGCAGCTAACTATATCCAAAATTGTGGCCTCTGGATCTTCGACGTAATACAAAGAATGAATAGCGCTGATGAAATGAAACTTCTTGACTTTGTTGGGCTGCTGACACTCTTTATAATATTCCTGCCACGTCTGCTGCCGCCAATTAAAATCGACATCACTACCGAAGCTTTTACTGTCCACCAACTTCTTATACTCAACGATGTGGTCTGGATTTGGTTCTACGACTGTGTTGGATATCGAAGGGAATTTCTTCAACAGTTGAGCTATCATTTTAAAGTCCAAATCACCTGCAAGATAAAACAGAAGGGTGATCGAAAGAATCGCTCTCATTAGACAATTGAGATTATGGAAAGCGGAGAAATAGGTGAGGAGGGGAAATCAAAGTAAGTTTAAAGGAGATAGTATGGAGTTGGAAGAGTTATGGAAAAGGGAGAAATAGGGAATAAATATGGAGATGTAGGGGAAACGGAACAAGTGTGGGAGAATCTATGTGAGATTGATGAGACACGGAAGAAGTTTGGGAGATTTAAGGGAGAATGATGAAACACGGGAGAAGTGTGGGGGAATTAAGGGAGAGGTTATTTTATTTATTTTATTGTACTTGTTAAATGTTTTTTTTTCTAACATTGACCAACAGTGCAGACCCTAAGACTTTATAGTAATAGCAACTTCTCTGCGAAATGACGGTCTATTCGCCGTTGGCCAAACAATTTGTACCAACGAAGTCTTCGGCCGCTTTGAGGACATCGTTTCAGTATGTTGTCGTGTTGGACGAATATATCCGTAACAGTGATAAAGGGCTTTGCAATCCGCGTTATAGTCATTTTCGACTTTGCAAAGTGTGTAAGAGAGACCCCAGTTTCCCTTTAGGGAAACCCCCCAACAAATTGCTGGGTTTCTTTTACTAGTCTTCAAGAAAGTATGCAGACAAACGATCATGAAAATGATAAATTAGATAGCATGGACGAGGGGAAATTATAGAGGGATGGGGGGGTGGCAAACAGAGGAGGGGAAATTATTGAGGGATGGGTGAGGACTAAGGGAGATATAAGGAGCTGTAAAGGAGAAAGTATGGGAGCATAAAGGAAGAAAAAAGGGACGGAATAGGGAAAATTAAGGCCGAAAGGAAAATTATGGGAATTTAAGGGATATAAAAGAATTATGGGAGAAATGAAGAGAGTATTAAGGAAGACTAAAGAGAAAACTGAGGTTGCATTAACTGCGGTTGTAAAGAGAGTTATGAGAGAAATAAGTAATGGTTAAATGACATTTGAGGTGTAGTTACGGGAGGGTTAATTACAACAGGTGTCACATTAGAATAGTATAATTTAGTTAATTTGAATTTTTATGACAGAAGAAGTCAATCTGTCAGCTGTTAATTTTAGAAAGTTTTTTCAAGTAACTTTTACTTTAGTCAACCCTGGTTGTTGTTGTTGGAAAGTAAGATTCAGGGATGTAGGACAATTTACATAAGCCCTAATCCCTCCATTCACTACAACAGTACAGGGTAGCATAGCATAGCTAGTGCACACAAAGGAAACCTACCAGGGCAGGAAATAGTCAAGATGACAATGTATTGTATTGCCAAGTTATGCAAATTGATGCACTAGTAGTTTATGCGTGACATCACATCCAGCCAGTGAAGTGAGTGTTGGATAAGATTTTTATTCACTCTCCAAAATACTCAGAATTCACTTTTTTTTTAGATAAATGTTAAATCAGAATTTCATGATGTAAAAGGGGGGAAAGCTCTTCAGACTAGAAGAGGTAATCTCATTCTTTTGTAGAGTAAAGAATATCCTATATATATATATATATATATATATATATATATATATATATATATATATATATATATATATATATATATATATTAAGACTAAATTTATACGTACCAGTTTGCTCTCTCGCAATTGAAAAAGATCTAGGGGTATCAAAACTTTGGAAAGTCTTAAACTTTTCAGTAGTTAAGCTAAATCTAGCATATGTCATCCTCTGGTAAAGATTGCGCCAAAGCAATCCGTTATCTATAAGTATTCAGGAGTCATATGTGTTCTTAAGCAGTATTACAGAACGTTGTAACCTTTATTTTTCCATGTTCTCTTTTTTTTTTATTTTAAGGAGAAAGTTCCTCCTCAATAAATACATATTCACTTAAGAAGTTGAATTTATAAAACTTGTTCTGTATCATTAGTTGGTTGGAGTATTTCTTTTTAACATTGCATATTGATTTTGGATAGCCGCTAGGCGAATGTGTCGCATTGCCACTTGCATTCTTTTTGTGGGTGACAACAGGAGGAGGTATTGACAAAATGAGAAATGACTGAGAACAAAAGAAGATAGTGGGAGAATGGATACATCCTAACATGACTAACCTGTTCCACTTCCAAATCCCAGTATCTCAAGTTTCTTCTCTCGGTTGTGCTTACTAATCGGGATCTTTTCGACAACTGTCCGAGGGAATATTGTTTCAGCCCAAGTAGTTATCATCTGGTGCTCTGTGGAATGTCGAACGAAGACGTTGAAGGCCTTGGAATAATAGCTTGGATCATGTGAGATATCTTTCACCGAAATTTCAGACGATGACTCCATTCTGATACGTAATTATCCACTGAGTGGGAGACTGCTTTAGAAAATACCTGCATAATAGAAAGCAATGACACAATGATATGTATATCAGTTCATATATACCGGTATTTTGTTTATAAAATGAATAGTATATGTCACTTCTGTGCTATGATCGCTTCATCCCGACCAATTCATTCAGATCATGTGTAGAATCAGTAGGTATATAGCACAATACGGAAGTTTGGTGGCTAGGTCTCTTACTTACGTACACAGTTTGACTTGCAGCGTGTAATTCTACCCTAGACTATCACCTGTTTTGAATTTTTACTATGTTACATCTTTATGCAAGTCATTGAACTTGCAAATGCCATGATTTTCTCCCATATGGATTATTGCAATGGTCTTTTTATCAACCTCCCGGCCTCCACACTTCATCCTCTACAAAGGATCCCAAATTACACGGCTAAAATTATTCTCGGCAGATCAAAATATGACAGTGCCTCCGCAGCATTGAAGGAGCTGCATATCCTCCCCGTCAATGTCCGTGCCGAGTACAAGATCCTCCTCCTCGTTTATAAGTGTATACATAAATCAGCACCAGCTTATCTGTCCGAGTTGCTGGAAATTAAGACACCTGGTCTTTCAACACGCTCGTCAAAGGGCATCCTTCTCAAGGTTCCTTTCTCAAGGCATCCGAACTGTTGCCTACTCTCCATTGCTTTGTGTTTACACTGTGTATTCATTTTACTGCAATGTTTTTGAAAATGTGTTTTCTTTTGTTATTAAGCGCTATGATCTTCTTTGGAATAGCGCTATATCAAGCATTGTATTTATTATTTATCATTATTCCGGGATCTCGTGAAGTGAGTCGATGCACTGTATCACTGTATATATACAGTGGCGTTGCTAGGATTTTTTGAGTGGGGAGGGCATGGGGGGCTGTTCTTTCTTGTGGGGGGCCGGAGGTTACTATCTAAGCGGAGCGCCACCTTGATTGGCGCGGAGCGTACAGAGAAAATTTGAGATTTCAGCACCCCTCAAATCGCAGGAGATGGCACCTGTGAGGCAAAATAGCAACCAAAAAGATGTGCAACTTTGGTGACAGAAATGCAAAAAAAGTTTTTTCTCTTTCATGCTGACTGGCCTTGCCAACTCAGCCAGACTTTTAACTTGAGGGAAGTTGGCATCATTTGTCGTTTCAAGGTGTCAAGGCCTTTCTCCCAACTCAGACCCCTGTGGGCTACCGGTAGGTTTGCAGGATATGCCCACACGTGAACTTAAATAGCATTAGAGGAAGGGGATGGAAGACTAACACGCATCGATGTTTCGGTAATGGTCCACATTGGTGGCTCGGTGCTAATTAGGCCATTTATTGGGTTTCTTGAGGCAGCTGTCATCAGAATCTGGGTTTTTGTGCCAATCGATGACCGATAACATGTATTGGTATGTAAATTTCTTCTTCATATATCTAGCAACACTCTAAAAACAAATGAGTGGATTTCATTCCATTGGAGTGATCACTCGGCGCACTTCAAATTAAGAGTGAAATTTAACTCTATTGGAGTTAACCCTCACTCCTAATATGAGTGAATATAACTCTATTAGGAGTTAAGATTTACTCCAATGGAGTGGAAATTCACTATTATACCGGAATGTGCTCAGTGATCACTCCCATTAGGTGATTATGATCCCGACACCTCAGCCCTAGCCGGACTGTTGTTAATGTCCAGACTACGGGGGCCAGTGCTGCCTGGAGCTTGTGCAGTTGTGGCCATCCGAACTCTCTGAGTACTCGGACTACCTCCTACCTAGCAAGCGGATTCAATTATTCCTGCCTAGAGAAGGAACCAACATGCTGTACATGGAGTTTGAATCTGACAAACAAGAAGGGTCATTATTCTCCAATATGGATATTGTAGTATTGTTAATAGACTGATGAAACATTGAACTTGAGCTCATAACCATTGTATGTTAATTATCTAACAATTTTCAACTGTCAGATTTGATTAGCAGTGCCAAAACTATTTCCCAATTGTGGGGCGCTGTTTTTTTTTACAACATTTTTTTTACCCCATTCCCAGTGGGGGGCAGTTGGGGGGGCAGCCGATTTCATGGGGGCCGGCCCCAGGCCCCCCGGTGCTACGCCAGTGTATATATTTGTATATATATGTCTGATGATCGCTCAACGCGTGAAACTCTGAGTTACAACTACTAGTGTTCCACTAGTCTCAACTAGTCTCAACATATATTCCGCTCTGTCCACCGGACATAGAGCACTCTGCGCCAAGATAGACGCCAACCAACCAACTCTATATATTTATATATATATATATGTTTATATATATATATATATATATTTGCAGAGTCTACATGTACTACGGAAGAAATTACAATAGAGAGACACCTTGGTATCGAAAATCTGAAACTTTAGACCATTTGTATGAGACGATCATATTGTACACGTGCTTTCAAAGTGCATCTTCTCTTCACCTGTAAAATATGCGGACAGTTATAGCCGTTAGTTCTTAAACATATATATATATATATATTTTTATTTTTATTTTTATTTTTTATTTTTTGCCACAAAAGTACAAATTGGAGGAAGTCTTCCATAAAGCTTAAAAGCTTAACAATGTGGAAGACTCCCTGAAGAAAGAAAAGAAAAGAAAAAACAAAATATATATATATGTGTATGAATACATACATAGATATAAATACAAATTAAATGTTCAATATATATGTATATAGTAATTACATACAGGTATAATTTAGTTTTAGTCAGTAACTAGCTATTATTTCCTTACAAAACCACTTCTTAAAGGATGTGACTGACTTGTTACCCTTTAAATCGTTCATTAGAAGAGTCCATGTTTTTGTTGCACGGTTTTGTAGGCTTAAAGTTCCAATGGTGGTATTGTAGAGATTATAGTGGGCATGATTAGCATGCCTCGTGTTATGATTATGTACATCTCTGTTACTGGTTAAAAAATTGTCAAAGGCAGCTGGTAGTAATCCATTCCAGGTCTTGTAGGCAAATAATGCAAGCTTAACTTTAATGAGATCGTTTCAATTTTAGTAAGTTGAGTTTCGTAAATAGGGGACTGGTGTGCTCACGTGGGGCTGAGTGTGTTATGTGGCGAATGGCTGCCTTTTGGAGTATTATAAGATTGTTTAGGTTGGTGTTGTATGTACCAGACCAAATAATGGAACAATAAGTGAGATGCGGGACAATCAGGGTCTGGTATAGTGTTCTGAGTATGTTTTCCGATAGATAATATTTCAACTTAGATAATATGTCAACATTCCGTGCAATTATACTGCAAATAGTTGAAATATGGTTGCGCCAGCTAAGATTACAATCAATATTAGATAGATAGATAGATAGATAGATAGATAGATAGATAGATAGATAGATAGATAGATAGATAGATAGATAGATAGATAGATAGATAGATAGATAGATAGATAGATAGATAGATAGATAGATAGATAGATAGATAGATAGATAGATAGATAGATAGATAGATAGATAGATAGATAGATAGATAGATAGATAGATAGATAGATAGATAGATAGATAGATAGATAGATAGATAGATAGATAGATAGATAGATAGATAGATAGATAGATAGATAGATAGATAGATAGATAGATAGATAGATAGATAGATAGATAGATAGATAGATAGATAGATAGATAGATAGATAGATAGATAGATAGATAGATAGATAGATAGATAGATAGATAGATAGATAGATAGATAGATAGATAGATAGATAGATAGATAGATAGATAGATAGATAGATAGATAGATAGATAGATAGATAGATAGATAGATAGATAGATAGATAGATAGATAGATAGATAGATAGATAGATAGATAGATAGATAGATAGATAGATAGATAGATAGATAGATAGATAGATAGATAGATAGATAGATAGATAGATAGATAGATAGATAGATAGATAGATAGATAGATAGATAGATAGATAGATAGATAGATAGATAGATAGATAGATAGATAGATAGATAGATAGATAGATAGATAGATAGATAGATAGATAGATAGATAGATAGATAGATAGATAGATAGATAGATAGATAGATAGATAGATAGATAGATAGATAGATAGATAGATAGATAGATAGATAGATAGATAGATAGATAGATAGATAGATAGATAGATAGATAGATAGATAGATAGATAGATAGATAGATAGATAGATAGATAGATAGATAGATAGATAGATAGATAGATAGATAGATAGATAGATAGATAGATAGATAGATAGATAGATAGATAGATAGATAGATAGATAGATAGATAGATAGATAGATAGATAGATAGATAGATAGATAGATAGATAGATAGATAGATAGATAGATAGATAGATAGATAGATAGATAGATAGATAGATAGATAGATAGATATTTATTTCGTCCATAAGATATGGAAATTTGTCGCCCTGCAGCAAAACACATAAAAAATCAAAGTTTTAAAGTTACATTCAGAATACAGTAAAATTTTAGTATAAACAAAACTCAGAGAAGTTGAATGAAAAGGTAAGAATATCAACAGCAACAATATCCATACATGTGAGAAAAATATACACATATATACATATATAAACAAGATTATAAAACAAAAGAAAAAGAGAAACAGAATTGGGTACAAAAGAAAACCTGAATCTGTTGTGCTTAGACCGTGGCATGCGAAGTCTGCTGCCTGAACGGCAGAATACATAGTTTTCGAAAAGAGGATGTGTATGGTCTTTTAATATTCCATGGGTTTTCTGGTGCACCATATCAATGTAGAGTTTATAAATAGTTTTTAAACAAATATCCCTCCCAATAGTACGGCTGGCAGCCCTTACAACCTTCTCTAATTTAATCGAAGACTCCTTTGTAAGCAGCCAGTGAAAACAAATAATACTAAAAGTTAGCACGCTTTGTATCACTGACTGGTAAAAAAGTAAAAGAACAGTGTTGTCGACATTAAAATATTTCAGTTTACGTAAAAAGTACAATCGTTGGCAAGCTTTTGATCTAATTGCATCAACCTGGTCTTTGAAGTTAAGTTTACAGTCAATGATAGTACCTAGATATTTATAGTGGTGCACCTTTTCGACAATCTCATCATTAACCCTGATTTGAGCATGATCATGTGGCTGTTTTCTGAAGTCAAATACTATCTCCCATTCAATTTTAGGTAGTTTTGGTTGCACCAAGTAACAAGTATTACGAGTATTAAAGACAATGTAATTACTTTTTTGTAATATTACCGTATTACTAAACAAAGTTTGGTTTTTACCTAATTAACGGTTTCTCACTTTTAATAGTTTTAGCGGTTGAAGTCATGAGAATCGAGTGTGCGCTGATATTTTCTACTTACCGGTGTCCCCGCTATAATGATTCGCCAGTCGTATGTAGGCTATATAGGCCTAGTACGTAATTCACGCGCAATTCGCCGTACCTGTGTTCCTGCCGGGGCCTGTCAAGTAAAAAACGTTTCGATATTTTTGGAGTATCCTGTGTTATGTTCTCAGAAACAGCTCAACGATTCCCCAAACAGCCAAGGCCAATTATCGGACTAAGCGAAAACCTGTTACACCGTTTATGTCAAAATCTCTATTAAACATATACCAACATTCCTAAACTCAAATAAATTTAGTCTTTTAGTGAACATCGGTTTCTGTGGTTACTGGTAAAGTTGCTGGTATGTTCTGTGGTAGTGAGCCAGCGCTAATTAACAATGTTCTTTTTTGCATGTACTTCGCCCTTGAAAAATTTTGGTTATATTTTTCGGGCAAGTCGTTACAGCCCCCAAATCCAATTGGGCTCCTACGCCTTTGACTACACACATAGACAGTTTTGAGGCTGTTCATTTTTGAACATGCATTTTCATGCTCACTGATATTATGTGATGTCTGCTCTTTGCTTTACAAATTCGAACAGGCGTGTAGCGAGTAATTTGCCAACGGAAGGGCGAAGCCTGTAGGCAAACTATCTAAGCGAAGCGCCACCATGAGTTGGCGCGAAGCGTACAAGAAATTTTTGGCCGAAAAAGCCTCCCAGATCGCTGGAAATGACACTTCCCAGGCCTTGTAAGTTGCATCTAAGCATTGTCTATTTTTAAATTACTAGCGATATCATAGAGAAAATTTGCTCGGGGGGGGGGCGGTCGCCCCTTCCCGATATGCGTCATGTTCCCCGACGATTCGGTCGAGTTCAAGACCAGCCACAGTTGAACAATTGTTCAAGGCGTCCACACACACACACGCGTTATGCTAGACCATATATAGTATATATATAGATACATTAGTGAGAGAGGAAAAATGGAAACGTCAACTAGAGCACCAATGGTGCAGAAGCTCATACCTTTTCGAGCTTAAAAATGTAGGGCCCATAAAACTTTATGGCCCACCAAATTTCAGGCCATTTTTCAGATTCCACCAATTTTGGGCCCATGAGGGATACCCCCCCCCCTCCGTTAGCAGAATACTGGCCACACCACTGGCTATAATTCCTATTTTCCCCCTTTAAATCCTGTTTTACCCACTCTCTCAAACAATACCACTGACCTACCCTATTAAACTTTCTCCCCTCTACCTGAGCAGACCTGAAGTATGGAACGCGAAAAGGGCAACCGTATTTCGTTGCCTAAACTAAGTTTGTTTCGTTGCCTAAACTAAGTTTGTTGCTGTCTAAACTAAAGCTGTTGCTGCTAGTTTACCATGTTGCTGTTGTTCGTTGATGTCTAAACTTAACGTTGATGTCTAAAGTCACGTTGACGACTAAACGCGCCTTAATGTCTAAACTCACGTTGATTTATAAACCTTACGGTTGATGTCTAAACTCACGTTGATGTCTAAAACTTTCGTTGCTAAGTTAACT
Source organism: Apostichopus japonicus (assembly GCF_037975245.1). Lineage (NCBI taxonomy): Eukaryota > Metazoa > Echinodermata > Holothuroidea > Aspidochirotida > Stichopodidae > Apostichopus > Apostichopus japonicus. The sequence goes on from NC_092577.1 coordinate 35,378,264, forward strand.
TACGGTTGATGTCTAAACTCACGTTGATATCTACACTTTCGTTGCTATCTAAAGTTCCGTTGTGAACACATTGTGAACGAACATCATTCTTTCTTTTCCAAAAAATTATAACAATCAACCGCAAGTTGCTTCCGTGCAGTGCTAACAACATATCTATTACAGAGATTTTCATGCTAAATACAGCCAATGATGTTTTCTCAAATTTCCCGAGATTTGTTTGGTTAATAGTCCCTTACCCATTGTCTGCAAACATGCTTGCATCTTCAGTGCTCAATGAACGCAAAGTATGATGGTTTAACTATGTAACGCGAAAGGGGGGGGGGGGGGTAATCGTTAATGTCATGCCGGATTTGTAGCAACAGCCATGTAAATATCCTTAACAACCTGATTTGTCGAACAAATCACGTTGTTAACGATATTTACATGATAGTTGATACAACTCCGAGGACGTTATTTACATTTATATTGTTAATGTCATATTTGAATAATTGTTTTATCACAGAAAGTTATGAGTTGAGACAATCTATGAATTTTGCGGGAAGCTACCACAACATCTCTGATACTGAAAAGGACTTTAAATCTCACAGTATGTTATGTTCTCTCTCTCCCTTTTGAGAGTTGACAATGTAAAATGTGCATTTATACCACAGTTATTTCTTCGTTGCAAACTTGCGTAAAGTTTTGCGGTCCCTTTGACCACGTGCTTCAAGTCATGATTCTGGTGCAACACTAATTCGTGTGCATAAACTACTGCAGTCATACATCGTCAAAAGTAGTCATTGAAGTTTCGACATTGCGTAAAAATGTTATTTAAATACTATAATTTTCGTGGAGTTGGTTGTTTCCAAATACTGAAAAGCATCCAGGGTAAATGTTGGATCAGTTGCTCTATGGTTGGATGTAGTCTGCGCTTCGTGAGTAACAAGAGGGGCACAGTATTGAAGTACGTAGGCAATATGACTCACAGAACTAGTTTACTAAACCCGCCAAGCAAGTTCATTCGTAACACCAATCCAGTTCGGAGTTTCGATTTGCGAAAGGGATTGTGTTGTAAATGGAATATACACAAACCTCGCTCAGCATTGTTAAGAATTTTAGACAAAAAAACCCGCTAACATGTTATGCAAGAAACGAATCATCCAAGATACACTCGAGTTTTGACTAGAGCTATGTGTTGTAGGTAAGGTGATATGATCTTTTATCCACAAATTTTCAGGATATGCGCATGTGCAGTTGAAACTCCGCAGTTTGAACAGGCCTAATGCAAATTGCGTGGAATTTAGCGAGATATGCACACTACATTTGCTGGGATATTTTAAGAGTTGGGGTAGCTGGTGAAATCGCTGCAGGTCAAAGCATCGAGGTACTATATACGGAGTTGGAGAGGAGGAAAGAATGGCAAGGCAGGCGAAATGAAGGTCGGACGGCCGCCTTTGTAAAACAGCGAAGCTAGGGCACTGGCCATATATATATATTGTGTAGAGCATTCACAAAGTACAGGCAGTGATAAGATCGCATCTTCTCAACTATAAACGCTAGTAAAAGTATAGGTCATATAATAAACGCAATTGGTGTTCGATCGGGACGAAAACATGTGTCTTTAGTAATATTACTGTCATTCGTTTTACTTGATTGCCGACATTCACAACATATCCAGACATCATGTAATGGTTCAATAATTCAATTTTAAGTACAGTATTTTATGCTGGCATTTTGTCTCGACACTCGTTTTACTTGATTACCGACATTCCCAGATTATCTCCACACATTGTTGGAGGGGCTCAATGAAATCAGTTTAAAAGTGCAGTATTTTTATGCTGGTACTTTGTCTAGACACTCGACGTTGTACTTGATTTCCGACATTCACAGCGTATATGCATAGCCTATAAGTATAACATTATAACATTTTAAAAGTTGTTTACCGTGCAGCCTCCTATTCGTATGAGTTGTACTAACGCACATGTTATCTGATAGGCTGGCTGTGGGAGATACGGTAGCTTATAAAACAAGGTTTCCACAAGTTTGCGTTTGGTGACTCCAAATGGACTTGGACCTCCAAGACCCCTATTGGTTTTGGTGCAGGTGTGTATAGTACAATAGACTGACCTGTGTTTATTTAATGTATCAAAATGGTGGTTCGGGCCATTTCTATAGTAACAGCTAGTTCTGCTTATACTAACACCTTTCTAGTGTACTGAAGTCATCGAAACCTCAATGCATTTTGCATTCTGGTTTACATTACGCGGTTGAGCAATTTTGAACAGCGCCGATAGCAACAACGTAAGTTTAGACAACGACGTATGTTTAGACAACGGAAGTTAAAATAACAACGTGAGTTTGAGCAACAACGTGGTAAAATAGCAGCAACAACTTTAGTTTAGACTGCAACAAACTTAGTTTAGACAACGAAATATGGTTTCCCTTTTCGCGTTCCATAGTTAAAATAACAACGTGAGTTTGAGCAACAACGTGGTAAAACAGTAGCAACAACTTTAGTTTAGACTGCAACAAACTTAGTTTAGACAACGAAATATGGTTGCCCTTTTCGCGGTCCATATCCGTCTTGCTTTGTCATTTTTGGTCACGCATTTGTCTACGAGGGCTTTCTGCTGTTTGTACCTATACAGTATACTTCTACACATACAGCAAGTAACAGTTTTACTTGGGTAAATCAATTGAAGTTAAACGTTCATCATGCCAGACAACACAGGCAAACTGACGTTACAAGGGCAGCCTGTTTGAAGTCCTTACTTTTCCTGAAGTATATATTAGAGATATGAAACTAAATAAACTAAATTTATATTTTATTCCATGTTTTCTCAGGGTTTTACACCCCCCCCCCCCACCCCCCTCCTCTCGCTAAGCTTTCGTAGACGAAGGATTGAATCTAAGGATATCTATAGTCATCTACACTACAGTTAGTCGCAAAGTGATTCTCAAGTTGAGTGGGGTATGTCAATTGGAGAGGGCATGCAGCTGAGGGGTACAGGTGCTCGATACAATGTGTATGTTTTCAAGAGTTTCGTCCAAACGTTTCTCTTGGACGAAATCGCTGAAAGTCCTGTAGCCCTGTCGTCAAAACGTACGTGAATACGACACCGCTGCCGTCTCCCCACTGGCTGCTCCCCCTGTGTTGCTGATCGGGACGTCAGGTACTTACCCGTGGGGGAGGGGGTCGGGCGGAGAGAAGTAGGAATGGAGTGAAGGAGAGAGAAAGAAGCAGCTAACCATTCTCTGTGTATAGAATTTTGCTAAAAATAGCAGATGGGACAATTATTAAAAGCCTACTGTTCCTGTTGAGAGAACCAGTCACAATTTACACTGGATAGGCTCATAACTACTATATCCTATTCTTTGATACCGCCCTTCCATTTAATATAACAAACAATGCCTCTGTCACTTCTGTGGCTTCCGGGAGGGGTGGGGAATAAGTATGGCGCCAACAATTTTAAGAGCAATGAATTTAACTTTTATTAGCACAGTTTGACAAGTTCAAATAAAATTAGGTTGGCCTACAGGTATGTCAACATACAATAGTCTAGTACTGTAGTACTAAATGAATTTAACAAGTTGGTCGCACAGTATAGGGGACACTTTCAACACCACTGCACACTGGTCTGAAGACTCCTTACACCCCGCCACCCAAATCTCAACCATTTCTGAACCTCCAAATCTAACCAGGTATTCATTTTGAAAGAAAAACATATAACCTTAAGAGATATATTCTATGGTCTAAATATAGTCTATATGTATTATTCAATTCAAGCACCAGTACTTTCCACGTCCTTTACTTCTAATTATGTTTAAAAAATTCTTTAAATTGTTTCCTTTTATTAGCACAGTATGACAAGTTCAAATAAAATTAGGTTGGCCTACAGGTATGTCAACATACAATAGTCAAGTACTGTAGTACTATGGTTAACGTTGATTAAAACCGTTGATACTTTCATGTAATATATGGCTATGCAGGACGGATAACTTTGGATAACTTTGATACAATCAAAACGATAGGTGGAATTCCTTGCAATGTTATGCACTGTTCGTTATGCCATACGACCCGAATATTTAGGTCCATGTATAGGTCCATATATATTACCCCTCTCCTCAAATGAATCATATATGAAAGTCCTGCAGAACCAGTACGCCATAAGTGATTGAAAGAGGGCATTGACGTTTTGTCTTAACATGGGAAAACTCCAGGGTTTAAATGCGCAGCCGCATAAATTACACCACTTTTCTGTTCCCGTCATAACAATTTCAAGTACATCTTGGCGATGACTATAGTTATGAAATGTTTAGTTTTTTCCTGCAAACTTCTCAGCAATTGTTGGATAAAGAATTTACAGTTTGAATCTCTTATATATAGTAAAGAACATGTAAATCAGTCGTTATCGAGATATTGCAGGGCCATGCATATGCTGTATTGTGTCATGTACCGACATATATAGACAGACACACACGCAGACAGTTATGCACCTATATATGGGTAAACTGATACAGACGGGATGTAGCTATTTCCTTCCTTGGTGACATCCTTTGTATTCACGATGAAAGGTGTACTCGGGACTTAAATCAACTTTTTGATACTATTATTAAGTCTGTCGAATAATGTCATCGTTTATTGACATATAAAACGATACAGAGTATGTTAGTATATGTTACAACTTTTGTTGCCATAGTTACCAAGGTTGGCGAGTACATTGGAACGGAAACAGGCCAACTTGACAAAAGATGGTAGTTAAGGATCTCCAAGAGTGTTTTCTCAACAGTATAACAACTTAACATTCTTGCACTGCGTTCCCTTATGACCTTCTCTAAGGTCATAAACTACAATTAAGAAGCCTGACACGCTCGTTTCCTCAAGATTTTCCATCTTTCAAATCTCGTCTGCTCGCCGGGAATTGATTCTTTACGTAGATTTTCTGAAACGAGACGGAATATTTGCTTTACCTATAGTTTGTTCCAGCAAGGAATGCTTCTTGTTTGCTTCACTGTATAGTCACTTTAACAATGATCGTGTTTTTTCAGTAGCCATCCACGACACTTTGAGAGGAAGGAACTCAACTCATTCGTTTGAATGCTCGGATATCCGATTACCCGACTTAAGGACGTTTGATAGCACATAATTCAATGTTTTCTGTGGGTTAAGGCACGGTTAGATGCACCCCCAACCACCCCACCAGCCCCCCCTCCCCAACAGCCACCACCTACAGAATCCCTGTATGGAGCATGCGCATTGTACTGTATACCTATATCAAATATCCATATTATATTTTTCCTTTTCTCTTTCTTTGTAGAGCGAATTTCGAGCCCAGGATCAATCTTTGATGCGACAATTCATGGAAATTCAAGGCAAAATTAGAAACTTGAAAGTCCAGCAACAACAACGACAAAAGCAAAACTTGATGATGAGGAAACAAAAGCAACAAGCGAAACAACTTTTATCTGGCGATAATTCTTCTGATCTCCTTGGAAACCATCGATTTTCCTGGGAACTTGATTCCTTGTACGAAGAGGATGAATATTATGACTATGACACCGAGGACGATTTAGATGACGATGAGAATTTACCTACTTCGGGAGCTACTGGATATTCATGATGATACTGCAACAATATGAATATGCAACAATATAAATATGCATATTTTACCAGAACGTGCGCTATCCTAATAAAAGACGGACATTCATGAATATGTGCACACGTTGAGGAAAGCGTCGTGTCAATGAGCCCATCACTTGACTCGTCAATAAGAGTTGAAGCTTGCCGTCTGCTCGCAAAAGCGAATTAGAATCTTCTATAAATTGTGGAAATGACCAAAACAAATGGAAACATTTTTTTTCAGGTGTTAAGAAAGTGTCATCGATGGGTGTGAAATCTCTTTCTCTCACTTTCCTTTTTGGTGGTGGTGAAAGTGCGCAATGGACATAATTTCAGTGCAATGGACGAATGGATTATTTAAAGGGCAAAAACAAATAGCGGGAAAACTAATCGCTTGTAGGAATACCTACTGAATTTCACTCGTGAATAAGGGTGTGTGTTCGAGTTTTTGCTTGCTTGGTGTTTGACCATCATTATTTTCGTTCCTTTCAACGACCTCTATGTTACTTTTAGGAATTTTGTATATGTATGAAAATCAGTGCAATTATTTAAAAATGGTTCTTCTGCTTAGTGAGGAAACAAGAAGTATTTAAATTAACAGCGCAATTAGGCTATTGTTAGCTATGGTACATGACTGCGCTTTTGGTACAATAAGATGTAGGCATCTATGAACTATACAAAAGTAACCGTAGAAGGTAACTTTTCAAAAGTTAGAATCTTTATTTGCAACAACTGTCCATAATTCTTGGTTGTTAAACGCGTGACCATGGGGAACCATAATTTGAATTTCTAGATTATTTGGTTAAGTGTTTTTGTGTATGTGTGTGAGGGGGGCATGTTTAGGGAGTGGGGGTGGGGGATGGTAGGGGAGGGTAGGGGGAGGGTAGGGGAGGGTTGGGGGAGGGTAGGGGAGGGGGCTAGGGGAGGGTATGGGAGGGTAGGGGAGGGTAGGGGAGGGTAGGGGGAGGGTATGGGAGGGTAGGGGTATCTATTTATTGCTTTCAAAACGAGTGAACATTCTTTACTATAATACTAATACAGCAACTGACGGAATAATTATAACAAATTCATAACATTTAATCTTCAACTGATCAACTTAATCTTAGTCTAAGCAAAGTGAATAATTAAAATGTAAGGCTTTTTGGTGTTGGTGTAAACATACAGCCTAATGACAGACATACAGACAGACAGACCTAGACAAACATGGACGTCTATATAGACAGACTGTCTGCTTCAGTGGTACTAATAATCTTTTAATCTAAGATAAGATAAAAACAAATGCTCAAACATTATGTCCTGAATATTAGCCAATATGATAATCCATATCGGGTATTTATCATCATTTACATCAAACCGTTGTTGAATCTGACGGTAGATTTTTTACGGTCAACGCAATATTGAAAATCTTTAAATGATAAGTCTAATATACTGATGCAATTATATCATTTGGATCACTTCCGCTAAATATGCACGGGTGCATAAGTTTAAGTCACATACCTTTCCTGTCAACATCGGCATATCGATATGGTTAAATGGAATTACTTTCATATATATGTGTTTTCGTCATCAGTCAGTGACGTCATCAAGCTTTAGGCTCGTTCAAAGAGACAAAAATTCCATCATTTGGAAAAGGTACAATTAAATGGTTGCCTGATCGAGTGGTTGTGTGTATGGATGATACATTCTGCCAGTTAAACCATTTCGTTGCACTTTGGCAATGTAGCCTACTTTGCTTCATGCAGTATGTGACCTATCCTTCGCTGTTTTCTGTGGTGTCATATGAATTTTACTAATTTTATGTGGGAGGGGGGAGGGATATTTTAGGGGGTCTGACATTTATACGGTAGTTCGGAGAGTGTGTTTTACAGATGATAATAATGCTGTACTGTAAACATGTTTTACAAGCCGAGTAGCTTTGGTAGGCGAACTATCGTCTTAGGTAAAAGGCCCTCCTTCCCTCTCTCGCACTAGTCCCACTATAGTGACGTCATAGGCTGGTCATATAGTCCAAAGTATGATAAATCTACTTTGTCTAATGGTGTGGTTAGTTCAAACAGTTTGAACGCACTGGAATCTTGACAAGTCACATGAATGCATGATTACATCGATACAAATCTGAAAGTGCGCCACCATTTAAATGTGAATTTGAAAACTCTAAATGATAAGCTGAAAACGCACGACCTAAATTGTAAAATACTGAATGGAGATGGGTAACAACTGGTCTCAGATACAATGAGTGTAATGGACACACTGTATTTGTCATGACTGTTCATCCTTGTTATTCTCCAGAATGAACAAACTTTTCAAGGACATCCTTTTTTTTCTTCAGCTAGCCTTTACACTGTGTAATGTCTGCACATAATCCTATTTCCGTGTGTACGTTTGGTAACGTCATTTGATTTTTGACGAGTAGCGTTAATTTGTGAAAATAATGATTGTACCAGGAACCTTGCCTAAGCCATGTATGATCTCCTCTATACTCTCTCTCTCTCCTTTTCTCATTTCAACATAATCCAAGCCGGGTTTTGTGACAAAGCTTAGAATTCCTGAGTTTTAACTCTTCTTCTGATCGTGTAGCTAAGATTATCTATAAACCTTCTGTTATTCAGAAGCTATTTATTTCATCAAGGTCATCAAATCTTTTAAAAAGTATTGAATACATTCGAACAGAATACTCAATAGAGTTTTAAGGCCTTAATTGTCATCGACTAAACGGGCTATTGTGAGACATCTACTGCACGAACAGGTCAAAAATGGATAACAACCTAATGACGACAGAGGGAATGTTCACTTAAATCTCAATAATTGTCCAATTCAACAATTACCGGTTAACCTTGCGTGGACATACAGTACGCAAATGCTTATCTATACATATAGTATATATGTGCAATTAATCGACGCACCATGTCAATATAATTAATGGTTTTCCACTTGTGTTCCAAAACTGCTAGAAGGTTCAATAATGGTCACTAATGTTTGGACGTGCCTTGCGTATATACTTCATGCACAAGTTTGTTGATTTCTGCGTATATAGTTTGTTTGTTTCGCAGAAGAAGAAGAAGAATGAGTCAGTTATTAGCAGTTAAGATGTGATCACTGAATCAAGGCAATAAAATCAGTTATATTCCTGTTTGTTGACAGGGTCATTTGTGCTTTTCAGTATTCTCTCGACCATAAAGCCAGCCCAATAGGCAAATTCCTCACCTTGAATGGTGTTTTGAGCCATGGTCCTATATACTGGTCCTATACAGTGTACAATATATATGTGCTTCTAAAGAAAGGTTACGAACTTAATTCAGGGACAAGTGTTTACACCTTACCGTATAACTTATCAAGTCCTTTAACGTCTTTTAACGATCACAGCTCATTGCACGTGTTGTTGTTGTTATTGGATGGAATTAATCTGTGAAAAGTTAAGCAAAAACAAGAAAACATCTGGAAAGAAAGTTTCCTTCTCAAGAACTTAATTTATTTCAGGTGAAAGATCATCTAGGGTTGTTCCAATGTTTATAGATCATTAATATGTAGCATTACTTAATGTATATCGCACATATGGTGAAACTATATAGTAACTCGTGGTGGTGAATTCATATACGCGCAAACTCATATGAATCCGTGTATGCGCATGCTCATTGGAGAGACGATATAGCTAAGAACTGCGTCAATACATTCAATTAACTAAACGGGGAATTAATGTCTAAAAATATTCAAAATATGAGCACAGTTCACAGGAACACGCGTTTTTAAATCAGATATTTGTTATCAGATTATCAGGCGGCCATTTTGAGTTGTGTTAGAGATCTTAATACATTATGACGCCCTCAACTTTTCAATTTGAAAATCTTTCATCTATATGTTACAGTGTTATGGGCTATCGCTACCATTTTCAAATGTTTCCCAGATTATGATCAAAGTGACGAAAGATCTTTATAGATTATAGGGAAGTAACACAAAAGTACATGACGGTACAGTGTATGACAACATAATAAATGAACTACAAGACCAAAATAAAAATATAGCCTTATAAAATAGTGATAGACAGATAAATATTATGCTTAGGTCTACTGATCAAGAAGTAAGCTTTTGAACGCAATAATTTATTCCATTATTATAATTTAGTATAACTTTTTCATCACACAAATTAAACAGATGGGAGCATGGAAACATATGAAGACGAACGAGATAAGAAAGGGCAGCAGGGACGGAAAATGAGAAAAATTAAACTTGCCATTTCATTTAAGTTAATTTTAAGCCATTAATTGTTCATGAATATCAGCTGAGACGCACATATGTAGGGGTGAATAAAACATTATATGCATTAACAATGAGCTTCATGTAGTTTTTTATTAGCGTATTGCCAGTTAATATCATACGAGTTGGTTACGATGGCAATGTTCCCGCTAAATATCCAGGGCAAGGACACTTTTGAAAAAAAAAATACCTTTTCCCCCAAGTTTGTAAGTAAAAAGTGTCTTTTTGGTCTTAAATAAAATAAATTTGTCATTAAGTTGTCTTGCAGGCTGTTGAATATACGACTCAGCCGGCCCTCTAATAGCCAGCTTACCCGAGAGGGCAAATAACCTTCCATATTTTTATGATCTCAGAAAGTTCTTAAAAGAAACTCTTGAGGTATAAATATCTATACAGATACGTTGAACCAGTAAAAAAAAGTGTTATTATTATCGATAATGTAGTAGTCGTTGTTGCAGTAACAAATCATATTGAAGTAATAATCATACATACTATATCAACGCTGTGAATATTCATTATGTTAAGTATAATTGAATAAATATTTATTGAAATACTTTATTTTTCAATCATATATTGCTTAAATTCGGATATAAGTCACTTTAATTAATTGCAGTTATTTTTTGTTATGTCTTGCTAAAAAAGGTAAAAATTAAATTTCATTACTGCTGTTGTTATTTTCGGAATATGACGTAATCGATATGATTGAAGGTATGGTCGGACCTGCAAATGGAATAAAATGTTATTGTTTAATAGTAATTATTTAATAATAATAATATTAATAATTAGAAAAAAAAGTATGTTCACACCTTTTGTTAACTTAATCTTGAAATTTGTTAGTAATAAAAAACATTAATAGACGGTATCCAATTAGCTTTAACGCTTTAAATTATGATTTTTATATAAAAAAGACAAATAAAACATGACATTTGTCGATAATAATAAGTCTTCCTTTGACAATGAATTGATTCTGTTTTGTATTTTCTTTTTTTCAATGTCTTGATATTGTGTGTTTTCGGTAAATATTTAATCTACAATTGCATTTTCCTAACTGACAAGAAATCACAGTGTAAAACACATCAATATACAACATTAATGTGCAATACAATCTAAACAGTCGAAAATGGTTTCAAAAGCTGCGAAATTTAGACTTAGCACAATTTTGCATCGCCGTAAGCATCCATCCATTTACTAAAATTTCTGAAAGGGGCCAAAGGTACCCCTCCCCTTATACCCCTTCTCTGTTCAACATAACATCTTACACCCCACATCCACCACTACAAAGATGGCGATTGCGTCCCTGGTGTGTAGAGAGAGTAGCTGTTTCGTTCAATTATTATAATTAATAAAAGTTGTGAGTTATTTTCTTTGATTTCAAGTTCCAGAAAGTGGCGCTACGTGGGTGGGTGGGAGGGTGGGGGAGTTCCCCATCCGGAATTCCCCTTGGCCCCCAGTACCCCTTTAACCAGATCTGGTATCCAAAATAGAGAGAGCTATGGCTAATCGTTTGTTATGGAAACAGCTTCCAATGCAAGGAAGCATTATTTTTATTCATGCCCCCGTCTTGTTTCCCAACCCATATCTGGTACTCATCCAAAATAATAGGCAAAATATAGGATTCCAACGGGGGGGGGGGGGGGGTATTATGATTTTGGTGTATTTATTTTTTAAACTTGATACTTGATACTTCAATCAAGTCGACCGCTAAAACATTGTTTTATTGGCTCAAAGCCGCGCAGCTCATTTTGTCAAACTTCGAAAACAATTCTTGCTCGCCATAAATTGCAATATTTTAGGAAGACTAGATATGTGAAAATGGTCAAGTGATAGCACAATTTTGCGTCTAAGTCATTTTACTTGTAGAACATCCCCTCCCATAGACCCCACCCCATTTCAGTGTTATATTTTTGCCCCCCCCCCCAATATTCCCCTAGTGGCCCCCACCCCAGATTGCCTAGGCTGACGCCGCCACTGGTTTCGGTGATTAACGAGACCAAACATAAATGAAGACGTCCTACATATTTCATGTAGATTTCCCTTCATTGGATCAAGATAAGTGAAGCTGGGGGGGGATGGGGGAGGGGTCAGTAGAGTTGTTTATTCCGAGTGTTACTGAGAAGTAAGTTCAGTGATTTATCAAGCGGGTACGATAAAGGCGTGGTTTATTTCTATGGGATTTTGTAACCGATTTTTCAATCTCATGTTTAATACCTATAACTTTCGCGTGAACGGGTGTGTGTACAGTGTACACGCCAGGTTTAAAGCCGCCACAGATATCAAATCTTGGCGTGAACGCTGCCTATGCCGGACGGGGGCGCTCTTTATTTATAGTAACAATAAGAATATTATAAACCAACGTTTGTTAGTTAATCAAATTTGGGGCACTTGCATGCATGTAAAAACACCTTGCGTTACACCTAAGTTTTGCGAATAACATTTGCTTAACAACTGAAGAATATGAATGGTTATATAGATATTTTGTCAAACATTTTGATACATGTATTCCTGCTTCTCGATGTGTCTCTTACTACTGTAGTGTATGGCCGAGGATCCTACATAGGCCTAGTCCTATAATACGGGTGTGTGTGGGGTTCTTACCCAGAAAACAAAGACGCATTCTGAGAATATTTTGACTATAATTAGGTTCAGTTCACACTGTTTGTGCTACATTTATCACATATAGGCTAGACCTATTAACTACAATTAAAATTTGTCTATATTGGCACTGGTACGTAACCTTAAAGATATGGAAAAAACAACGAAAGAACAATTGGAAAATGATTGAAAGAACAAAATATATGAACGGAGATCCATGTCAGTGTTAGGTATCAATGTTGGTTGAAACTTTGAAAAATTAGCACCAAAGATTCTATAACATCTGTCTATCACAGATAAAGCAGCAACAGCAACTTAAATTACATTTATTGTTATCAATATACAAACCCTAAACCTCTACAGCAACAATAACAACAAGATCATCAGCAACAATAAACACGACAACAACAAAGATGGCAACAACAGCAACAACAATTAGAACATATAAAACATATAAAATCAACACCAACAATAACACCAACGACAACAACAACAGCAGAAACAGCAACAACAAAAACAGCAACAATAATATAAATGACAAGAAAAACAACACGGAAAACAACAGCAACACAACAACAACAAGATCATCGACAAAAAGATAAACGACAACAAAAATAACAACAAAAGCAACCGCAACAATAACAATAACAACAGTATCATCAGCAACAATATAAACAACAACAAAACAACAAAAACAACAAAATCATCGACAACAAGATAAACGACAACAAAAATAACAACAAAAACAATATCAGTAGCAACAATAACAACAAGATCATCAGCAACAATATAAAAAACAACAAAAACAACAAAAACAACAAAATCATCGATAACAACAATATACACGACAACAACAAAGATGGCAACAGCAAAGTAAAGAAGAAGAAAGACCAGAAATGAATGACAGTAAACGTTCTAAAGTTAATCGCGACTCGACGTTATATGTTAGACTTCAGTACTAACACTATATGTTATCATATACAGCCTTCGAATTGTCCTGAGTCCGTACTAATACTCCCATTGTACCACTGTTGTCGAGCCCTCAGGAATTTGTACTCGTATTCTAGTATATATTTGACTGTACTGATACGAGTCCCCTCATTGATTTGTACTCGTATTCTAGTATATATTTGTCTGTACTGATACGAGTCGCCTAATTGAGTTGTACTCGTATTCAGTATATATTTATCTGTACTGGTATGAGTCCCCTCATTGATTTGTTCTCGTATTCTAGTATATAGTTGTCTGTACTGGTACGAGTCCCCTCATTGATTTGTATTGGTATTCTAGTATATAGTTGTCTGTACTGGTACGAGTCCCCTCATTGATTTGTTGGTATTCTAGTATATATTTGACTGTACTGATACAAGTCCCCTCATTGATTTGTACTCGTATTCTAGTATATAGTTGTCTGTACTGGTACGAGTCCCCTCATTGAGTTGTACTCGTATTCTAGTATATATTTATCTGTACTGGTACGAGTCCCCTTATTGATTTGTTCTCGTATTCTAGTATATAGTTGTCTGTACTGGTACGAGTCCCCTCATTGATTTGTACTGGTATTCTAGTATATAGTTGTCTGTACCGGTACGAGTCCCCTCATTGATTTGTAATGGTATTCTAGTATATAGTTGACTGTACTGACACGAGTCCCCTTATTGATTTGTATTGGTATTCTAGTATATAGTTGTCTGTACTGGTACGAGTCCCCTCATTGATTTGTATTGATATTCTAGTATATAGTTGACTGTACTGACACGAGTTACCTCATTGATTTGTTCTCGTATTCTAGTACATATTTATCTGTACTGGTACGAGTCCCCTCATTGATTTGTACTCATATTGTAGTATATAGTTGTCTGTACTGGTTTGTACACAGTCATACCAGTAGTCGTCGTCGCATGTTTGGTATAGTAGTATAAGATAGGCCCAGCTACTAGTACACTAAATTAGATACTCATACTCGAGCTTAGTTACTTATAATTCCGTGTACTTTCTCGGTCCTCGTGCACTCGTATTACATAATTTATGATAAGAGTGCGCAAATCTAATAATCCTCGAAGAACTAAAATATTTGTTATTGACGTAGGGTTTCATTTAATTTTACATCACATATGTTATAGGGATTTCTAAACTTCGTGATTATTCGCTTGCGCAATGGATTTGCATAAATTTAGATCCAAAGTACGTGACTAATGATATATTACGATAATGGTATTATGTTCATGGTAAACGCGTGGGTAGTGGGGAGTGGAAAAGTCGTATCTAGCTTTGGAGATATACATATATAAGTAGTGTACAAATGCTGCACTTAGATAAAACAAAACAGAAATTATGGTATGTTATGAATATTTTACATTACAGTTGATTGTTGTACTTTGCTGTTTATATTCTTTTCATCCCTTGCAGCCGAGAATTAAGGTCACTCACAACTTAACTTGCCTTAATAATTAATATGCAATCACTACTAAGCTAGCTGAATCTGTTCACGAGTGAGAAATAAGGATTTATATTATCTCGCTATTTCGGAGTTAGTATTTACAGTGAACTTTCTAGAAGCAAAAACCTTGGAATTAATGTAGAAATGTGATTAAATAATCAAACAGGTTAATTAAATGAGCGTTCCTATATGCATCTTCACAGAGATTGTTGCCTTAAACTTAGTCTTTGTTTCAGTCGTTCATACAATTGAGAACACTCGGTTCGAAACTTAGGGTTCAAAAATCCATACAGTAACGGATTCAGCGCATGGTTAAGAAGCCCCGTTAACCTTAGCAGAGCAATAATGGTATAACCTACACTGTCACGTGACAGACCACTTGTGAAAGGGGTCATAATATACGTCACCAAGGTAACCATCCACGTAATAACAAAGATAACTGTAACAGATAGAAGCATCTGACTGACACGAGACAAAGTTCGTTTAGATTTGACGCCATGTTGACTCGATCGAGTTCGGGTAACTTCTCCGCTATATGTCTTATTAGTGACGTCAGAATGACGAATGACGTCGTCGGACTTACGTACTTTGGTAAAAAGTTTGTTCCCACGTGATTGGGTATGATCATTCATCTCCGTGTCGATAGAATGTTGAAACGTCGACTCGTTCGGCATCACTTTCAAGATGGCGCCTTCCCAACGGGCCGGACCAACGTCTAGCTGTTGGTCTCGTGTACGTCTACAGTCGATGGAAGATGCCGATCTCCCAGCGTGCATTCCACTCCATGTATGTCGTACTTGTGACACCGTTAAAACGTTTGCACCAACACCAATATTATTACGCTGTGCCTTCACTGTCCTCCAGAGTTTTAAATATAAGCAAATGACCACCACAAAACAAGACAGGAAACATAAATATTGAGGTACTGTCGCTAGGATAAAGAGAACATTTCCGACTTTTGAACCAAATTGGTAACATATCGTTACGTTAAGCATTCTAGTGTTAGGTTGCGCCACCGTTACAGTTGCAGGGAGGGTACCACTCGTAAATGGCACAAGAACGTTCACACTTAATGCGATAAACACACACAAGCAGCTGACCTTGATCGCTATTCGACGGGACCACCTACCGTTGAAAGGTTTACAGACCGCTAGATATCTGTCCCACGCAATGGCTGTCGTAACACAAGCCGATATATACCATCCAATTCCTTCCCACGTGAAGAAAATTTTGCAGAGTAGATCATTATGAAAATCAAGTTCGAACCACCAGTAATACTGCTCTAATGGAAGAATAAGGCACGAGTATAGATCACAAAGAGCAAGGGCTTGGATGAAAACTTGAGCACTTCCAAGAATATTTTTGTTCCAATAAACCGCGATTATCAACAAGTTGCCAGGTATGCCAACCAAGGTAACAATTAATCTATATATAGAGACAACCCATGTATACAGAAACCTTAGCTCACTCATTGCTGAGATAATCTTAGTTACACCTGTATTAAGAATTAGCTTAAAAAAGGATAAGCGATATAAACTGAGAGAATTCCATCACAATAAATATTGGAAATTGAATAACTCTTTCCCTACGATTAATAAAAATCCACATTAGTTACTTTGATTATCGAAGGAAATCAAAATGCTCTTCTTCTCCAAGGATTAAAATGTGTCTCGTTTTTTGGTTAAGAGAAACGCTCAAACTGCAATAATAAATTCAAAAAGCTCTACAGTATATAGAATACGGTTATTTCCTTTCGAAATCAAAAATATGCCGGCGTATATACATCCAGAGTATCACAGTAACTTATATACCGATACTTAAATAAATGAGTATTTAATTTTGTGTTCATCTACGTAAGATTATCCACGCTTTTCTGCTAACATGTAAGACGATTTAGTCTTCCAAAATGACTGAAATTAAACTTGTGATTAGTTTTTCTTGACCCACATAATTTTCTATGGATGATGAATTACCGAAGTATAAAGGTACTGTCGGTGGATATGATCAAGCTTTGTCACGGCTTTGATGTGTTTTATATACTTCCATACTTCCATATAGTCATGTAACACGATCTGGGAAATCGTGTCTCTCACAGTCTGACGAAGAAACACCTTTATCCTTGTTTGTTCTTATGTTTTCATTTCGAGAGAGGGAAAGAGCGAAGGGGGGGGGGGGGGGTAGAGCGAGAGAGAGATAAACTCTTGCTTCATTTAATCTAATATCAAAGCAGGAAACACGTTCTAACTTGATAAGCCTGTGATAACTGTTGAATGATAGATGAGGTTTCATAAGGTTATAAAAAAAACTAAACGAGGCATTCGATAATGAAGTGCAATGCGATTATCAATTATCGTGCACCAAACTAGAAACAAATAGTAAATAATTCCACGCTAATTAGCAGATTGTATTCAGTGCATCAAAGCCCATGAAGATGCATGAAGAAGGTTTATCGATTCTGGTTTTTTTCGATAAGCGAATATTTTCGCGTAACCACTGACCACGGACTTATGACGTACCGGGTCACATATGATGAGTTTAAGATGAGCTCCTCCGCGTTAATTTCCTCCTGACCGCCATTGTCAATAGTCAACGCGAAGATTCCTAAGTACGTATTCTTCTTATTAGTCGTTGAAACAAGCGGGAACATTCGGTTCTAAACTTAGAGTTGATGAAACTATAGAGAAAAGGATTAACTGCGTGATTTAAAAGCCCTGTTAATCTTAACACCGCGATAACAGCATAGCCGAAACTGTCACGTGATATACCGAGAGAGGTCGTTGAGAACATGTACATAATTAAGGTCATAGACCACGTGAGCACAAAAAAGACCGTTACCAAGAATAGCATCTGACTTAAACGAGACATTAACCTTGGACGCTGCTGTACCACGCTCGCTCGGCTTCGTGACTTCGTAGCCCAACAACTGCCTAACTTATTATGGCCGCTTCGGCACTTCTCGCTGTCAACTCGAAGACCACCGGGTATTGGGACGTCACACGTGATAAATGTAGTTGTCGTTGCATGTGACGACGAAGAGGGTGTAGCGGCGTCGCTTGAACTGTTTGTGTCTTTCGTTCCAAGCACATGGTTACCAAAGTGATATGGTACTCTCAGACTTCCCAACATGCTTTGCGTTTCATCGGGTTTTCGGCCAGCGTAGGAATGGCTCGTATATGATGGTGAAGGCACCTGTAGACCACTGGACACTCGCTGCGTTTCATCAGTAGCCGGTGACCTTCTCAATGTTTGCAATTCAATAGTAGATGGACCGTTTACGTATGAAACCGATGCGACATTTGAAGCAGATAAAACACTTTGTCTTGTCTTCATGTTCTTCCAAAGTCTGACGTATAAGTAAATGACGACAATAAACGCAAATAGAAAACACGAGTATTGCGGTACGGTTGTCAGGACGAACAGAACACTACCAACATCTTCTCCATATTGATAACAAATTGTTAAATTATGGATAGTTATATTGGAGTCTACCACGACTTCGCTCAATATCGTACCACTGACAAATGGTACCAAAATATTGACAAGTAATGCTATCAAAAGGCATAAGTGACATACCTTAACTGCTTTCTTGCGGGACCACCGACCGTTGTGCGGTTTGCAGACCGCCAGATATCTATCCCACGCGATAGCAGCGGTTAGACAGGTAGAGAAGTACCAACCGATACTCTCCCATGTATAAAAAACTTTACATAGAATGTCACTGTGAAAATCGAATTCGTAGAGCCAATAATAAACTTCTAAAGGTAATATCAAACAAGCAAAACAGTCACAAATGGCGATGGCTTTAATAAAAATCTGTGCGCTTCCCAAAACATTTTCATTCCAGTAAACCGTGAGAATTATCAAATTGCCCGGTATCCCGATAGACGTCACAATGGAACGAAAAACGACCACAACCCAAGTGTATAGAAATCTTGGTGCAGCCATGATGAAAGTTTCGGCAGAAATAAGCCGATACGTCGCAATGTCGCTTTACGTTCTACATTGTTTTTTACCCTCATACCAATAATGCTCTCTACCGCAGTGTAGGCAATTAATTACAACATCCTAAATTGTTGTTTAACCCCCATACCAATAATGCTCTCTGCCGGAGTGCGTGCAAGCAAGTCATATCATTCGAGAGCAGACGATACTCATATCTTACCTTAGTTATTGTACCAGCTATGATAATCAGTTGCCGATAGCTATCTTTTTTTTTTAATTATTAACGCTTCTCATTCTATTAGTATTGCTTTAATAGCTCCATGTTATAAACTGTCAAACTATTGCAAAGTTTAACGATGGTACAGTACGGTGTCTGAGCAAAATTATTGACACTTGTTCTAATATCCATCTTACTGTGATCTATACAGCAGTGACGTGCACATGATATAACAGACCGCTTCTCGTCCTTTTGGCTAAGGTCATGAGTAGTGTCTGTTACCTCTTCGAGGGGAATGGTGATACTCACCCTACGACGATCACACAGTCACAGTCCCGCTGCAAGGAGACTGGGATTGAGAGCGTATCAGTCGTTCGGTAGTTTGGGTTTCGTGCCCAGGTTCCTTCCTGGGTGACTTTTCTTAAAAAGTATCACAGTTAGGGGTTAGGCTTTTTAATTACGATAAAAAATAGCTATCTGCACTGTTAGGATAGTTGGTCGAGTAAGCAATTCACTGGTATGTCTGGCTTGTGTCTGAAGGGTAAAAGTTCTACTTGCCTTAACTACAGCGTAAACATGCGAAAGGTATAATAGGAGTATACGGTCACATTTTAGAAGATTTCCAACTGTTTGAAAGTATCGAAAGGGTTGTGTAATTTTAAGAATATTTTAGTTTCCATGGCGCTAACATTATAAAAATAATTTTAGGTTACAAATTTTGCTATTGTCTACACCTACGCGGCATTCCTTCAAACACTTGATCAATTCTGTTCAAAAACAAGTTTTTATGGATCTATATAGTTCTCATTTCTTGGGGCAATAACAAGTATTACTGAAAGCAAGAGTAATTCATTAAGGAACCAAAAACACCTTACAAGATATGTTCTCAACATTAAGTGTTAATAAGTAATTAGTTGACCCATTTTATGGCACGTCTCGTTTCATATACAATACAGATAAAACATAAAATTATTAATCACCCCATTCAATTATAAAAAAAATCGTAAGGATTTAATTAATATATCAAAAAGAAAAGGAGAAGAAGAAGAAGAAAAGGCTATCAGAAATTCTTTGTGGTGAAACTATGAATTATATTCACGCTATCCTAACAAACTGTCTTATATAATCCAATTAGGATCGGTTAGTGTCACAAGGTTAATGCTAATAACACTAAAGTGCAACTTTTCTTCGTGTTTTATTAAATCAGGTTTCCAAGGACACGTCAACTTTGCAATTAAGAAGGGTTTTATCATTAATTTCATTGATTTTTTTGGGTCAGTTCCAAAGAGCAAGAAAACATTTCACCTTATTCTGCATTGACTACGATTTAGATGCGTGCGTGCCATAGTTACGTACGTACGTAGTAATATGTCATCTGTGCGTACGTGCGTACGTAGGTCTATGCGTGTATACGTGCGGGTCATACGTACGTAGTTCCTCTATAGTAGGCGTATTTGAGTTTTTATTTGAACTTATAATATTTTGATGTATTTAAGTAGAAGTATTCAAAGGGATTACGCCCCTAGATGTTTCATAGAACACGCCCCTATAGATATGTGTTGTAACCACTATGGAATCTCATTTCCAATACGTAAGTTCTGTCCATTTGCAAACGAATTTCTCGTTTTACAATCCCCGCCCACTCTTTCCCACCCCTCGGTACGCTGTTTTAGTAACTCATTGAAATTTACTGTGACTTAAAACTGCAGTTGTTTTTGAATTGTTAATGATTCATTCGAAAGGCTACACTCGATAATACGAGGATTACTCGACGTTATTGAGCCTCAATTTCAAGATTAAGAATATTTAACTAATAGATCAATGTATCAGTTACCTACTTCGATTCATCCCCCGAAGCAAGTATAACCAGCTCAGTTGTAACGGATCGAAATCTACAGTCATCTAAACATGCAACCTTTCTTGAATATGTTAATTATTCATTCGAAAGGCTGCACTCTATAATACGGGGATTAAGTGACGCAATGAATGGTTTCCCAGCCTTAACTCAAAGAATAAGACTATATGAACAATAGATCAAAGTATCAGCAATTTATTCGCTTCAATTCCCCGAAGCAAATATAATCACACCGACATATCAGTGTATGTTTGTCTATATAGTAAACTATGTCAGTACACATTAAAATGCATGGTTAGGAAACTTAATCACGAAAATAAGAATCATCTAGATGATGTAACAAAAGAAATATAAGAAAAACAAAGACAAAGATTTATCTGCTTAAAACTGAATCAAAGGCTCATCAATTATGGTAGATGTTTTTACATCGCTTACGGGAATTTAGAGATCTCTTCAGTAGTGTTGTTAGTTAAACAACATACAATCAGGGGATAAATCTATGTGTGGTATAATTTACGATGAAAAACATTGGTAGCAATTTTAATGTGTGGGTTATCACGTGATGAAAGTATATTGAACTTTAAATTCAATGGACAACTAGAATCTTGACATTGTGACAGTGATGTAGTTTAATGAGCTTGATATATATATATATATATATATATATATATATATATATATATATATATATAAATATATATATATATATATATATATATATATATATGTATATATATATATATATATATATATATATTTATATATATATATATATATATATATATATATATATATATATATGTATATATATATATATATATATATATATATATATATATATATATATATAAATATAAATATATATATATTGGGTGGGGGGGGCAAATGGAAGGAGGATGGGGAACTAATGAATTGTTGATTACCTTCACTGACCAGTCGTTTATGCAGAACACCTTTATCGATGACAAAAAGTTTTCTTTCACTTTATAAATATACGATATATTACTCCAGTGATTTCTATTTCTCCATTTATGTCAGCAGATTATTGCGTTAATTAATTCGCAATAATCTGGAGGTGAATATATGTAGATATCTTGTTGTGGTGTTTGGTACTAAAAGATTATGATATTTGGAAAAGAACTTTTTAGCATATTTTTGATTAACCTGGTACTTCATCTTCTCGTCACATTGCATGTTAGCCCATGCATCTTCGGTTGATAGAATATATCTTAAAAGAGCAGATTATACAACGTTTCTAAGGGGTTACTATTGAGTCTGGCTTGACGTGGAATAATCGCATTAATTCAATCTCTACAAAGATTGCCCGAGGTGTTGGGATTCTCTCTAATTTAAAGCATTCAACTACCGAGACAAGTTCTCCGCGTTCTTTACATTTTACTCTTATTCATCCCCATCTCACTTATTGCATGAGAGTTTACTCCGGTATACGATGTATTCTAATATCAAGAATCGCTTCTCGCTTCTCGGCCTTTTGGCTAAGATCTTGTGTAGTATCTGTTCCCTTTCGAGGGGAATGGTGATGCACAACCCGACGATGATCACACAGTCACAGTCCCGATGCAAGGGGACTGGGGTTGAGAGCGGATCAGTCGTTCGGTAGTTTGGTTTTC
Source organism: Apostichopus japonicus (assembly GCF_037975245.1). Classification (NCBI taxonomy): domain Eukaryota; kingdom Metazoa; phylum Echinodermata; class Holothuroidea; order Aspidochirotida; family Stichopodidae; genus Apostichopus; species Apostichopus japonicus. The sequence continues at coordinate 35,400,791 of NC_092577.1, forward strand.
GTGCCCAGGTTCTTTCCTGGGCGACCTATCCTTAAAAAAGTATTTTCTGACGCTTCAAAAGAGGTCATTCGTCATATTTCGTTTGCTTCCTTAAAATGATCACACCAGCAAGCTATGTTGCTTCTCACAATCTCCTTAACCTTCCTAACCTTAATAATTATCACATTGCTACTTTTAATTACCATTCTATTAATAATCATAAACCTCTTGTTTTCAGAGGTTATAATGTAAAATAAAGATATACATAATCATAATATGAGGCAGGCTGGTTACATGCACAAACCACGTCCATGGAACTATTATGCAGAGCTTAGGTTATTAAGCTAATACGTATGGGAATTATAATTTACGTCATTTACGTAATGAATGGCGGCTTACTGTGCATTGTGGTATTAAGCTAATACTTATTGGAATTATAATTTACGTACTTCACGTAATCAACGGCGGCTTACTGTGCATTGTGGTTAGGCCTTAGGAGCCAATTTTCAAAGTGAGCGTATTCAGTCCTACAGAAAACGGTTAACTTAAAAATCGAATACCAGATAGTTTTTAGGTTACTGAACAACAAAAATTGTCTTTGATCCCTGCCTCCGTTATTCCTTTTATTGTTTTTCCTTTTGGGGAGTGGATCTACTCGTTAAGCAAGTTAAGGTTTTTTTAAACCACTTCCTTTCCCTTTGTACATTTCAATTATATTTATTGTATAGAAGCATACATAATTACATATATTGTATGTATATAGAAGCATACATATTCAACCTATATTGTATGTATATAGAAGCATACGTATTCAACCTATATTGTATGTATATAGAAGCATACATATGCAACCTATATTGTATGTATATAGAAGCACACATATTCAACCTCTATTGTATATATATAGAAGCATACATATTCAACCTATATTGTATGTATATAGAAGCATACATATTCAACCTATATTGTATGTATATAGAAGCATACGTATTCAACCTATATTGTATGTATATAGAAGCATACATATTCAACCTATATTGTATGTATATAGAAGCACACATATTCAACCTATATTGTATATATATAGAAGCATACATATTCAACCTATATTGTATGTATATAGAAGCATACATATGCAACCTATATTGTATGTATATAGAAGCATACATATGCAACCTATATTGTATGTATATAGAAGCACACATATTCAACCTATATTGTATATATATAGAAGCATACATATTCAGCCTATATTGTATGTATATAGAAGCATACATATTCAACCTATATTGTATATATATATATAGAAGCATACATATTCAACCTATATTGTATATATATATATAGAGGCATACATATTCAACCTATATTGTGAGTATATAGAGAAACAACCAAATAAATGAAATGAAAGTGGAATGTAAATGAAATGTTGTTACTTTATTCGTCTGTCCGTGTATATAAGCAATACAACACTTTATTTCCAGAAGATTGTAATCAATATAACCCAGTCTACTATAGGTTTCGGCGTATATGAATTCTAAAGAATAGGTTTTGAAAGATATGACGATGATTTTGTAGTGGTTTCAGAGACATACTGGCAAGCAAAACCAATCCGCATGGATAGACACTGTCACTTGAAAGAATATCTCTTATAAAATACAAATTAACATGGAAAGGAATCAAGTAATATAGAAATCAAACAAAATGGCCTATTCTAGAGTAGACATCTACATGCATACCAATATTTAACTCGAGTAACGTTCTGAGCGATTACCCACTTTCTCCTAATTGTTAGAAACAAGAAATATAAATACCAAGGGACCAAATTCCCTATATGTAGTGGTTACTGGTAGGTAAGTAAGTTAACTAAGACCAACTTTGATAGGAAGTACTACACACACCATGATGCTTTTTTTGGAACTCCCTGAACTTGAAGGAGAAACAATCCCGACCAGTATTATTAATCGTGCATATTTGTACGAAACAATCCAAAGTATTATAGTTTCGTAAGAAAAAAATAGAAGGATGATTGGAACTGCATGGTCGGAATTACCTCACGCATGCAGTAATTCAACGGATGCTTTTACTTAGTAACAACAATAACCTGCCACTCGGTTTCTAACAGTATTTGGTCGCCATTTTGGATGGCACCTTCCCGCATGTACGACAGCACTTCCTCGACAAAACTCGGTGGTCCTGATTCTTGTAGTTTGACGTTATTGATAAAATCCGCCAATAACACACCGTCCTGGTTCCCAGCTTCATAGCAACAGGCAATGTCGATCGTAGAATTTTCCGTGAAAGCTTCAAATTTTAATTGACATTTTTGTAATATCTTACAAATGGTCTCAGAGCCCACCACTCGTTGAGCATCGCTTAGAAAACGTTTATGTTGACGAATGACACCACCATTCTCTGAAAAACAGAATCGGGAAAATTCTTTGCGTTAGTACAACTATATAACCATTGTTAATATTCACAAAATTGACTTCTGCGGGATCCCATTTTGTGTGCTTATGGAAAACAATTCCGGCCTAAAAGGTTAGCGTACATAGGAGCTTTGGGAACTGGATGAGCGAAACCGTCGCCTGAGAACTGAGGAGGGGAGGGTGTGGGGAGGGGGCAGAGACACACTCTATAATGATATGGGTGAAGACACCCCCTTTGTCACCCCTTATCCTACCGTATATATCACTGATCATCGTTCGGTATATGCTATGTTAGCTTTGTGTGGTGTACTGAGTATTAATTCAACCACCGAAAGAAACAGTGTGCGGTGAAATAAGCCATAGTTGATGTCGAAGATCCACAGCGCAACGCGCGGTATTGAATTTAACTCTTCGGCTGCCGAGCAGAGCGGACAATTGCCTCTGGCGTCACTCTAGATTCTGCTGATTAACTAATATACGTTGCAAGGCTCCAAACCCCCAACTGGTTATCCCCCCTGCGCCCTCTTCTATTGATAGCTAACTGCGCCCCTTTGGTATATTTGGTTTGAGACTACAACAACAAAATGGTTCAGAAACAACTTTAATATACCCATGGCTGCAATGCAGTGAGTGATGTTTAATGAGGTGACCTTACCTATCCAATTATTCTAAAAGTGGTCAGGTCCTGAGGTACACTCTCGACCGTTAGATGGGGACGTTAGGTGGCGGTCCCGGGAGCAGGAACGATTCAATGCGACAAATACCACTGCCTCGTAATTCTCTTAACACTCACCGAAAAGATGTTTGACATAAGCTTCTGTTGGATTCTGAGTGGCAAGCACAAGGGGAGGGGGAGGGAGAGGGGGGATTGAACTTTCTTTCAATCTTCAGTCGCGCAAAAAAAGTCCAGTCCTGGAAGTTCTTATATTCAGTCGGGGATACATTAGACAATGCCTTGCGTTTTCGAAGGCGCCCCTCGAGCCCCTACATGGAATTGGGCCACACGGCCTCTCTTAACATATTTTGAATCTCCCCCCGTTTCTGCCATAAAGGTTCCTGTCTGGCGAATGTGGGGTGGGACGGGTGGGGGGGGGTGGTCGCAACCTCCAACATTTTTTATCTCTTGCACACCACTATCGCTTCCTAACCATTTGCGATCCACCTAACTTAAATTAAACGGTAAGTTTAGTGAATAAGCTAACCTGAAATTAAAACGAGCAATAGAATCCCTCCTTCGTCTAGGCAGCTAATTATATCCAAAATTGTGGATTCTGGATTTTCGACGTAATACAAAGAATGAATAGCGCTGATGAAATGAAACTTCTTGATTTTGTTGAGCTGCTGACACTCTTGATAATATTCCTGCCACGTCTGCTGCCGCCAATTAAAATCGACATCACTACCGAAGCTTTTACTGGCCACCAACTTCTTATACTCAACGATGTGGTCTGGATTTGGTTCTACGACTGTGTTGGATATCGAAGGGAATTTCTTCAACAGTTGAGCTATCATTTTAAAGTCCAAATCACCTGCAAGATAAAACAGAAGGGTGATCGAAAGAATCGCTCTCATTAGACAATTGAGAGAATGGAAAGCGGAGAAATAGTTGAGGAGGGGAAATCAAAGTAAGTTTAAAGGAGATTGTATGGAGTTGGAAGAGTTATGGAAAAGGGAGAAATAGGGAATAAATATGGAGATGTAGGGGAAACGGAACAAGTGTGGGAGAATCTATGGGAGATTGATGAGACACGGAAGAAGTTTGGGAGATTTAAGGGAGAATGATGAAACACGGAAGAAGTGTGGGGGAATTAAGGGAGAGGTTATTTTATTTATTTTATTCTACTTGTTAAATGTCTTTTTCTAACATTGACCAACATAGTGCAGACCCTACGACTTTAGTAATAGCACCTTTTCTGAGAAATGACGGTCTATTCGTCGTTGGCCAAACAATTTGTACCAACGAAGTCTTTGGCTTTGAGGACATCGTTTCAGTATGTTGTCGTGTTGGACGAATATATCCGTAACAGTGATACAGGGCTTTGCAATCCGCGTTATAGTCATTTTCGACTTTGCAAAGTGTGTAAGAGAGACCCCAGTTTCCCTTTCGGGAAACCAAAAAAAAAAGGTGCTGGGTTTCTTATAGTCTTCAAGAAAGTATGCAGACAAACGATCATGAAAATGATAAATTATATAGCATGGACGAGGGGAAATTATAGAGGGATGGGGGGGGGGGTGGCAAACAGAGGAGGGGAAATTATTGAGGGATGGGTGAGGACTAAGGGAGATATAAGGAGCTGTAAGGGAGAAAGTATGGGAGCATAAAGGATGATAAAAGAGACGGAATAGGGAAAATTAAGGTCTAAATAGAAAGGAAAATTATGGGAATTTAAGGGATATAAAAGAATTATGGGAGAAATGAAGAGAGTATTAAGAAAGACTAAAGAGAAAACTGAGGTTGCATTAACTGCGGTTGTAAAGAGAGTTATGAGAGAAATAAGTAATGGTTAAATGACATTTGAGGTGTAGTTACGGGAGGGTTAATTACAACAGGAGGTATTGACAAAATGAGAAATGACTGAGAACAAAAGAAGATAGTGGCAGAATGGATACATCCTAACATGACTTACCTGTTCCACTTCCAAATCCCAGTATTTCTAGTTTCTTCTCTTGGCTATGCTTACTAATGGTGATCTTTTCGACAACCGTTCGAGGGAATATTGTTTCAACCCAAGTAGCTAACATCTGGTGCTCTGTGGAATGTCGAACGAAGACGTTGAAGGCCTTGGAATAATAGCTTGGATCATGTGAGATATCTTTCACCGAAATTTCAGACGATGACTCCATTCTGATACGTAATTATCCCCTGAGTGGGAGACTGCTTTAGAAAATACCTGCATAATAGAAAGCAATGACACAATGACATGTTTCAGTTCATATATGCCGGTATTTTGTTTATAAAATGCATGGTATATGTCACTTCTGTGCTATGATAGCTTCATCCCGACCAATTCATTCAGATCATGTGTAGAATCAGTAGGTATATAGAGCACAATACGGAAGTTTGGTGGATAGGTCTCTTACTTACGTACATAGTTTGACTTGCAGCGTGTAATTCTACACTAGACTATCACCTGTTTTGAATTTGTTACTATGTTACATCTTTATGCAAGTCATTGAACTTCTTTTTATGGAACATATCAAGATTCCGGAGGTTTATATTGATCAAGATACCCGCATTACCATCATGCGAGCCCAAGTTGTTCTGTCGAAATTGGACTATACAAACTCCCTCTGTCATGGATGCAAGAAGGCTGACATTCTTGCAATTGCAACGACTCCAAAACAAAGCCGATCGGATAATCTTTCAGGTCCCAAAAATTCATTCTGCATCCGAACTGTTGACTACTCTCCATTGCTCCCAATAGACAAGCGGATTGTTTCCAAGACACTTTTGTTCATCTACAAGTCCCTAAATGGGTCTTGCAGTTGCACCCACCTACCTCCAATTCGATCTCCATATTCACACCATCTAGGAAGGGACTCTGATCATCGCAGGCGCGTAGCCAAGGGGGGGGGGGGGGGGGGGCGAAGTGGGCAACCGCCCCCCCCCCCCCTTGAGCATATCTTCTTTTGTATACGTTTTGCTGATATCGCTAGTAATGTCAAGGCCTGGGAAGTGTCATTTCCTGCGATCTGGGAGGCATTTTCAGTCAATTTTTTTCTTGTACGCTTCGCGCCAATTGTGGTGGCGCTATACGCTTAGATAGTTTTCAATGCAGAATCTACGGCTCTGATAGTTTGCCTACAGATTCGCCCCCCCCCCCCCCCCTTTGACAAATTCCTGGCTTCGCGCCTGCCTGGATCATCGATGGATGCTGTTTGTCTTGATGTTCCCAGGAGTATCAGAAAGGTTGGTGCCGGATCATTCAGCATGCAAGGACAAAAACTCTGGAACAATGTCACTCTAACTATCCGGTCATCTCCCACTGTTACTACTTTCAAAAGTTATCTCAAAACTCATATTTTCTAAGGTCATTCTGATCTTTGTATTTACACTGTGTTTTCATTTTCTGCAATGGTTTTGACAATGCGTTTTCTGTTGTTGTTAAGCGCTATGATCTTATTTGGAATAGCGCTATATCAAGCATTGTATTTATTATTATTTATCATTATTCCGGGATCTCGTGAAAGTGAGTCGATGCACTGTATCACTGCCTCTACCGCTTCCCAGAGTTATATATATATATATATATATATATATATATATATATATATATATATATATATATATAAATATAAATAAATATATATATATATATATACATATATATATTATATATATATATATTATATATATATATATATACATATATATATACATACATATATATATATATATATATATATATATATATAAATATATATATAAATTCATTTGCAGAGTCTACATGTACTACGGAAGAAATTACAATAGAGAGACACCTTGGTATCGAAAATCTGAAACTTTAGACCATTTGTATGAGATGATCATATTGTACCCTTGCTTTCAAAGTGCATCTTCTCTTCACCTGTAAAATATGCGGACAGTTATAGCCGTTAGTTCTAAAACATATGTTACCGTATTACTAAACAAAGTTTGGTTTATACCTAATTAACGGTTCCCCACCTTTAATAGTTTTAGGGGTTGAAGTTATGAGAAACGAGTGTGCGCTGGTATTTCCTACTTACCGGTGTCCCCGCTATAATGATTCGCCAGTCCTATGTAGGCTATATAGGCCTAGTACGTAATTCACGCGCAATTCGCCGTACCTGTGTTCCTGCCGGGGCCTGTCAAGTAAAATACGTTTGGATATTTTTGTAGTATCCTGTGTTATATTCTCAGAAACAGCTCGACGATTCCCCAGGACACTGTTAACTAACAGCTAAAGCCAATTATCGGACTAAGCGTAAACCTGTTACACCGTTTATGTCAATGTCTCGATGAAACATATACCAATATTCCTAAACTCAAATAAATTTAGACTTTTAGTGAACACCGATTTCTGTGGTTACTGGTCAAGTTGCTGGTATGTTCTGTGGTATTGAGCCAGCGCTAATTTACAATATTCTTTTCTTCATGTACTTTTGATGCTTTTTTAATATATATGTTGTTTTAATATAATATTACGACCCGCCTTGGCAACACATCTGCGCGTGTTACACCGGAAGAAAAATTCTCGTATGGTCTTAAGCCATTGTGCATCCACCTCTGTTCACATGCACTTTGGAAGTTTGGAGAGGAGGAAAAAACTATTTCAATATCTGAGGTTGTAAATGAAGTACAGAATAATTTCACATAGAAAAATATAATTAGTATAGTAATAGCAACAATAACAATAATAAAAACAATTATATTAATAGTAACAATACTAACTGAATAATATTAATAATAATACTAATATCTTCAAAGAATTTTCAAATTTCAATGGGATTTCCAACACATAACGTTAAGTCCACATTACCACAAACAAATGTTATCATTGACCAGCAAGTGCAGACAGTCAAACATACCACCACCAAAGTCATCAAGAAGGCCAAGTCCGACACGCGTGCACCTCGCTATGCTATGCCTTTGTATGCACAACCTCCATTGGTAACCATGCACTTACCGTGTTCGGGAGAACTGTTGTGTCCAACAGGAATATAAGATCAAGCCTACCGGTACAAATCACAAACACCCAACCGAACCGAGACAAACAGGATGAATGCACAACAGAGTCAGCAAAATGCAAATTTGGTCATGCACGCAAGAGAGCTCCCACCAGGTCAAACCAGAGAGTTGTTATGAAAACAACTCTCTGGTCAAACCTTTCGAGCGAAAGACCCTCACCTCTGCAGGCTAATGGAAGCCAGCCTACATTCTAACAGGGAGTTGTTACGGAATGGATTTCTGTCATCAGATATTTTATCACCATGTCCTTAAAACCACCTCAGCAGGGAGTTGTTATGGAAAGTGACCCTCAGCAGTACTTCTCTCTTACAAACTGGACCAGAATGCGAAACGCATTGAGGTTTCGATGACTTTTGTTACACTACATTTCTGAGATATTGTAAACGGTATTATGCACTTTCGAAGTTCGTGTTATTGAACCGTTTGCCACTTGCAGGCTCCGGTCTCTTGGCAGCCCGCCTTCCGAGTGATTACTCAAAAAAAAAGAAAAAAAAAAAATCCGGAAAACTTTAAAGAAGTGTCTTGTCGTTATTTGAATAATTCCGATCCTCATACTTAGCCGGTAACATGACAAATGGTAGGACGCTATATGTTATGATCATATTATGATTGTTTACTACTTAGTCACAATGATTGCCTGCCAATCGTTGTTAAACAATAATTGGTCGCCATTTTGAACTGTGCAATCTTCTCCTCGCATGTACGACAACACTTCATCGACGAAACTTTGTGACGAACATTCGCGCAAGTTTACCACATGATTCAAGAAATCCGTCAATAACACCCCGTCCTGGTTACCGTCTTCATAGCAACACGTGATATCCACCCGAGATTCTTGCGTGATGGCTTTATAACCGATTTGGTGAGTATCCAAGATTCTGCGAATGTCACCAGAATTGATTTGTCTGTAAAGATCGTCAGCAAACATGGGGAAACGTTTCCAAAGACGCCAAAAGCCACTGTCATCTGTCGAAAAGACAGACAAATGGACAAGTCAATTGGTGTAACACATGATGAAGACGATGGAGTCTGCTATTATAAGGGGCGGGGCAAGGGGGGGGGTGGAGTTTATCCTCTTCTTTCCATAAAATCAGTTGGTGCCCAAAGATATACCAACAACCTGACGAGACTTGTCATTAAAAGGCTCGTTTTATAAATACAATATCTATGAGATAGAAAATGATATGGAGAAACTCCCCGCCCGTCTTCCCGAATGTCGGATACAGGACAGCCCATACATAAACCCTATAAACAGTCTCGAATATCTCGATTAAGTCACAAATGAGCTAACGTTTGGTCTGGTAGTCATTCATGGCCGGTAACTAAATACTAATAAATCCATCGAACAGTTTCCATAGTGTATTTTTACAATTACTTATATAGCGAAAAAGGTTATTATTCGATATTTATAATAAACATGAAATATCTGGGAAGAAATATATATAAAGAATATTATGGTAATATCTTATTATTTTTGTTTTAAAATGGTGTTGGGGTAGGGGAAGACATCTTATTGATAAGTTGGAAACAGTACAGTGTCTCTCCTTCTTCAATAGTATTAATAAAGCGGGCCAGGTTTCGAATTAATGAGTGATTATGTTTACATTTTTAAGAACACAATATTGCTCTGTTACTAAATTGCCTTCTTTATACCATATAGACAGTATGGTCATGTAAGGAGTTCCCGAGCTCCTTAATATTTTCTTGTTCCTTTTCGCGAGTAATATTTATGTATGACACAGACATGTTAAGCAACGATACACAACAATCATACTCATTAATCATAGTCATTAATCATACTCATTAATAATAGTCATTAATCACACTCATTAATCATACTCATTGATCATACTTTATACCTGATACTGCGATCATCAACAGAACCCCTCCTTCTTCCAGGCAATTGATTAAATCCAAGATGGTGGACTCCAGATCTTCGACGTAATACAAGGAATGAATAGCGCTGATGAAATGAAACTTTTTTGATTTGGTTGACCTGCTTACATTCCTTATAATATTCATCCCAAGTCTGCTGCCGCCAATTAAAATCGACATCGCTACCGAAGCCATTACTCTCCAGCAACTTCTTATATTCCTCGATGTGGTCTGCAGCTGGCTCTAAGACTGTATTAGCTATCGAAGGGAATTTCTTCAACAGTTGAGTTATCATATTACAGTCCATTCCACCTGGAAAAAATGTAATTGTTCGGGTTTAAAAGTAACCATTCTATGCCATGTTGGATCGATATACTTATCTAACGTGACAGTCATGTACAGGACTGCAAAGGCGAGAGGGGGGGGGAGGAGGGGGTGTCCGGGGGTGATACTAACTACCTTAGTTAGGGGCATGACGGGTAATACGTCCATAAAATGAAAATAATTCTTGATTTCTGATTGGTTATTGATTACACAATGTGAAGAAATTTATCCGATAAGTGAGTGATACAGTCACGTGATTAACTTTGAGTTAAGTTGAAATTAATTGCATATTAATATATAATTAATGTAATATTAACATAACTAACCTGTCCCGCTTCCAATTCCAAGTATTTTCAGTTTTTCTTCTGCGTCACTGACAGGCGAGAGTTTATCCACGATCACCGAAGGAAAAACTGTATCGGTCCAGGTGGCTAACACCTGGTACTTGGCGGACAGTCGGGCGTAAACGCTGAACGTCTTGGCGTAATGACTCGGATCATGGGTCAGGCTTTTCGTGGTAAGTTTAGAGGACGCCATGTTTAGTTTGTGACTTTCCTATCAATCCTGGACGAAACGAAAACAACATATGAAGAATAATTAAATACTGAATCGCATATGTATACTTACCTGAACTTTGAAAAAATGATTCCCAACTGTGCCATACAGTACTATATTTGCTTAATCACATTGTATGTTTAGACAGACGTTTAGAAAATCGCAATAGGCTTGGTTTTAGAAGGGGAAGGGGACGGGGAGGGAAGGACCTTTGTAGGATGGGAGTAATAGGAGTTTGTGGCACGGACGTTTAAGAGGATTAATTTTGTCGGGAAATTTTTGGGTTCTCCCCTTCCTGTGCTCAAATCAATGTCATAACATCGACTGACCCTCGAAGTGTGTTCACTCCCTCTCTTCTCCACATGCATTCAGTTACCTTTCGTGGTCATTAATGAAGAACATGACGGTGTTACGAATTTGTTTAATCTAGCAGTGGAATGTCAGGAGTGGACAAGGAGGGGTGTGGTCACTGACGTAGACTCGCATGAAGGGGAGTCTGGGGTCCTCCTTCAGAAAGTAAGTAACATTTAGAGTTGTGTAACGGTGCGTTTTAAGGCATATTTGGAATCGCGTCGGAATATTATTATTATTATTATTATTATTAAGCACAAGTAGAGTTACTTCACGTTGCCATATTTGAACACTTGTCTGGTACCAATGTTGGCTGAAACTTGTGGTTTAACTCAGGAGCTGAGTGAATTAGACAGCTAGAATAAAAAGTTTGACCAATTTAATTATCAAAATATGAATAAATTACTGCTCAAAAATATTATCAAACCATCTTTAGAAACCGTTTAATTAGGCAAATGTTTACCCCAAAGATTGGTCGGTTACGTATACTTATCCTGCATGGGGTGTTAGATGAACTAGTCTCCCATACAACCATTTACCTATAGTTGCCAAAAACGAGAACTTACCGTTACCTGATACTCCTGGTAAAACAACATCAGTAAATAAAGCGACTGCATAAATAACAAGAAATATCTATGTTCCTAAAACTTTCTATGTGTTGACGACGATATAGTCAAATCACTTTCATGAGTATTATGAACGTCATCAGAAGACGCAGACGACAATGTTCTATGTTTAATATCCAATCGTATGTATAGTATATTGCCATATAGTCAAACAGGCGTTGGGCTACTCTAGTATTGACATTATGTGCAATTGATTTTCGTATTCCATCCACCTCCCGCCGTCAAGGAGATTCAATGGTCCGAACTCATCCAAAGGTAAAAATCAATGACGCATGCGCGAAGCCTAACAGCGCAGACTATAGGACTGCAGTGAAATGCGAGGATAAAATTGTATCGAAAAGTTGTGTACCAATCAATGAACTTCTAGCAGCTTAATCGATCAAGTTGAACTTAAATTGATGACGTCAGTGCAGCGCATGTCGTGTATGCTAAAACGAAAACAGGGCCATGATTGACAAATGAATCCCTGAAATAAAGAACGCAAAATACAGCACGGTATAAATCTATAGCTGACTTAGGCCCCTGAGGAAATATATCAACAAATGCCTACACACGCGCCCCACCCCCATCCCCAACAACACACATCACAGACTAAACAAATATACCATTAAGTGTGTCAGGAACCATCATCGAGTCCAGGTAGTCCCGGGTCCGAATCCAAAACCATCTAGTCCAAATTGGAGTCCGAGTCCAGTAATTAGTGGGCTCGAGCCCAAAACCTCCTCTCAGAGTTAAAGCTGAACTCGATCGAGTTCAGCTTTAACTCTGAGAGGAGGTTTTAACCCCACAACTAATTTAGAAAGCCTTATGGAGGCTAATGGATGTGACCTGGTCATTCCGTCCCCTATTTCCTCACATCCACCCTGGATTTAAAAACCTATATAGCAATGGTAGGGGAAGAGGAGGGACATGATAGGATGAGAAGGAAGGGGAAGAGAGGGGAAGGTAGGGTAGGGGTAGGGGCCGTACTGTTGAACTTTAACATCACGTAGCTACAATCAATGTGTGCTGTGAAGATTTGTCTTAGATGAACAGTGAATTAACATCGTTAGATTTAAAAGAATTAATAAGTATTCTTGGACTGATCGAGGAACTCCCAACTGCACAAACCTGGTTCTAAAAGGGACATTTCAGATATTTTTTGTACTATCTTTTATAGATGAAACTCTAGATATAAAACCAGCATAGCTATTGTCTAGAAGGATCGGGTATACCTGTACACAATTTTTTTTCTTCATAACAGTGAAATGTTAACAGTATAAAAATATTGTAGTTTTGTCACCAAATGTCTGCACTTGCATGCACAGAACAGCTGACTAATGATAATATACCAAGTTGAAGTATGTATACGGCAGCAACTTCCTGAAGCAGCCCTGGACGGTTTGGGCAGTAACATAGTCGCATAACCCACCTAAATATGGTACGCCAATACCCATATTCTAAAACATTATTGGATAAAGACGTAAATAAGTGAATGATGGAGGAATGTTTGACATCAAAATGTCATCAATAAGAAGGAATCTTTAACTTACCAATAGGATAAACTGTAAACGACTTTTTAAGCTTATTTTGGTCTGGTAAATCTGAAAACCACCTCCCGATGTAGATGTAAGCTACAGCTGTTTAACACATGCAATGTCCCAATGTTCTTGGGTGAGGCTTACTACATATGCGGGCTTTCACGAACAGTCTATGTGACGTGGCAACACTGAGCTTACCACCTATAATTTCATTATATAATGCATGTTGAGTTGTAATTCAATCATGATACAGGCTACAACCACTATTCCAGGTACTCAATAAGTATGTTTAGACATAGGCCTACTGTGTTTACATACTGCTTGAAATATTAGTACACATTGCAATTGTGTGGGTCTTTTAAGATCATGTCAGAAAAGGTCATCATCACGTGACTGTGAACATTGCCAATCTCGTAGAGAGTTACTGATGCCATATTCGTAGACCATGAATATTGAAAGGCGCACGTAAAGTAATACAGGGGCGTATCCAGGATTTTCTAACCCGCGGGGGGGGGGGGGCGAATTACTATCTAAGCGGAGCGCCACCATCGGTTAGCGCGGGGCGTACAAGAAAATTTCTGGTTTTGATACCCCCAGATCACCGGAAATGGCACTTTTGCCTGAGAACCAAGTATTTCCCAACAGTTTTTTCCCCATCCATAACCTTTTTGAAGATTGTCACCAGTCACACATCATGTTCGACCCCATTGCATGTCCTGTGGATCATTGCTCTTGTAGGTGATTCTACGTCACGGCCCACAATATCCGAAAGCCTCACTTTTCAAGGTTTTAAGCCCATTATTTGTTCAGAATTTGCAAATTCACATTTCTCGTTAATACAATCACTTCAAAACATGCCCACAATGTTGCACAAAATTCAATCTATGGACAACCAATATAGAAAAACCTTCCTAAACCCCTAACAGACAGGTCAAAATTGCACGAGAAGAGGGAAGTTTGATGAAGAATGTTGGTCAGGAAATTTTCGAAAATTCAGACACATTTATTAGTGTAGAAATATTAAAACCTTTTGTAACGGCTGTTATAAAACTTTGTTAAAGGAAATGAAAAATACCAGATATTTCATAAAAAAGCAATCATTCGACCATTAATCAAAAAGCATGGCGTGGGCTTACATTTGTCAAACTACAGACCAGTAAGTAATCTCCCTTTTCTTTCCAAAGTAGTCGAAAAAGTGGTACTTGGACAGTTGAATTCGCACTTTCAGTCATCGGCTCCTCTTCCATCATATCAATCTGCATACCGAGCTAATTTCAGCTGTGAGACTGCTCTCGTAAGCTTATTGGACGACTTGTTATGGGCCATGGAGAAACAGCAAGTGACACAAATGTGCTTGATGGACCTTTCGGCTGCGTTTGATACTGTAGACCACAAAGTGTTATTGGAGGTGCTAGGAAATGATTATGGGCTTGGTAAAATTTCTTTAGAATGGTTTGCAAATTATCTCTCTGACAGACAATGTTGTGTAAATATCAATGCGTCATTATCATCTTCCAAAAGACTGGATTTCAGTGTCCCACAAGGAAGTCTGTTAGGACCTGTTTTGTACTCGGCATATGCAAGCACATTGCGATACGTCATTCCGGATTCATTCCAATTACATGGGTATGCGGATGATCATGCAATTAAACAATCGCATAAACCAACCTTCGATGAGGCAAACACAGTCAGAAATGAAATTTCAACAACTATGAGGGATGTGAAAGTTTGGATGGACCAGAATAGACTAAAACTGAACGAAACTAAAACTGAATATATACAAGTTGGATCGAAGAAATTATTATCTAAGTGTGCTTTAGACAGTATTTGTATCAATAACACTACCGTAAATAGTTCAAATTGTGTAAAATATTTAGGCGCATATCTGGACTCTCATTTAACGTTGAAGACTCACATTGCTGCCAAGTGTAGAGCTGCCATGGCAGGACTTCGACTTGTAAGAAACATTAGACATTTACTAACCAAGGATGCATGCCATACTATTGTTTTAGGACTAGTGATAAGTCACTTAGATTATGCTAACTCCCTCTATGCTAATCTACCAAATGTTGTTATTATGATGCTTCAGAGAATTCAAAACATGGCTGCCAAACTTGTTCTGAAAAGAGGAAAGGAGGATAGTGCTTCTGAAGCTTTAAAGGAGTTGCATTGGCTTCCCATCAGACAAAGAATTCTGCACAAAATATTAACGCTGGTCTTTAAATGCGTTGTTGATAAATCTGCTCCTCAATATCTTATATCTAGATTCACTTTAGCACCACAATCTAGTAGGTCTCTACGTTCAAATAATATTCTTTATAAACTGATCATTCCACGAACACAGAGGGCCACTTTTGCTTCAAGAGCAATAAGTGTATTTGGCGCCGAGCAATGGAATAAATTACCTAACCATGTCAAACATTCTGAGAATCTTGCAATTTTTAAAAGAAAACTCAAAACATATTTATTTCCTGGCTAATCACTTTTATATTCAATTTTTCAATTTTTGTATTCTTTATATTTCATATTTTTGAATTTCTCTTTTACATTTTATATAACATTTTGCATTTTCTATTTTTCTCTTTGAATTTCAAGCAATTGTATATTTTTGTACATTCATCTAGTATATTTTTCTACGCCATTTGAGATCTTATTTTCTTATGAATGGTTTTTCTATCTTTGTATTTTGATGTTAAGCGCAACCGAAAACTTTGTTGGGGTTGCGCTATATGAAATTCAATAAATAATAATAATAATAATTTCCGATATCAGATATTTCGAAACCGAACACTACACACATAGGCGTAGGAGGCGGGGCTGCAGCCCCCCCCCCCCAACCAAATTTTTCCCCCTGAAAATTCGTGCAATATGCTGAGAATTTTTCCGGCACCTACTGAAAGAAAAATAAATAGCAATGTAGCTTAAGGAAATGAATTGTTTAAACATTATCTCCTTGGTAATTAAAATAAAGTTGTAAGCTTGGCCGACTAATTCGCAATTACTACTGTGAAAGAGAGTTTTGATATAATTGGACCTGTATGCTTTTTCTCCATCTACATGAGACATTTCGTTGTTTACATTAGCATCCGGTGGTATACTGCTAAAGGTTCTCCTTTGATAATTTTGGTTTTCGAAAAGGGCTTAGATGCAAATTGGTGCTATCATTCCACTTTTTAAACTACATTAGTGTACTAAAATTTTACTCTTTTTGGTACAAAAACTTTACAAATTTTGAGAACTTAAGAAAAAATAATGTGCGCACCTGCGGGGTTGAAAACCATCCGGTTATCACATATTGAAAAAAAATATATGTAAATAACAAATATATGGCCTCTCAGAGAGACACTGCAACCGCGCGCATAGCTCACATATTTTGAGGTGACTTAACAATACATTCTCTTTAGTAGTTAACCCCCCCCCATCATCGGCCCCATGCCCCAGGTTAGTGAACATTAAAAAAAATTGTTGGCTCCCTTTGATTTTTCACCGGCGCCAATCACGTCCCCACAAATTTATGTGGTGCCCGGCTGGATATGCCACTATACAAATGTTGGCTTATGTCCGTCTCTTGAGGAGGGATCAAAGACGACTGCTCTAAGGGGAGGGGCTTGGAAAAGTTGTATTTGGTTACGGGATGCTTATTGATGGAAATGGTGCTATCCTGTGAATCGTTTTAGCTACATTGGAAGAAAGTTCGAATTTTTTGAGGGAGAGTACTGCTCAGCCACGAAGCTCCCCCGTGGATACGGCTCTGATGTAGAACGCATATATCCAGGGGCATATATCCAAGTGAGGGTCAAACAGAGTAAAGATGGGGACGGGATGTGCGGGGAGGGGACAGGTTAGAACAGGAAAGAATGGAGTCCACTGACTCTCACATCTATTATTTTTTATTACACCAAACCAAAAACAGCAAAATAAAATTGTTATAGCACAACTTTAATATTTATTACTCTGTTTACATATATAAATAAATTTCAAAAGCAGCACCCATGTGGAAAAACTTGATCAAAACACTATAAACAAACCAAGAAACACAATAAACAGACCAAATCATGTAAAAAGGACACCTAATGAGTATCATAACATAAATATTGACACAATATATAAGATATGTATTAAAAAATTGAAAATGGAAAAATATGTTTTTGTTACAATGCATTTCATTAGCATTCATAAGTTGCTAAGCAACCAAAGTAAATGAGCCTGAAATGTTGACCTGGTGTCACTGACAAAGGTTCACAGTTCTTAGGCCATCATGAAACAGTTATAGGCTACCCATAAAAAACAATCATTCGAATGAATTGTTCTGCAAATTTAAATTCGATTGGCTGCCTTCTCATCTCCACCAATTTTAATTTGAGAAGGGGAGGGGGAGGTTGGGTGGGGGGGGTTGGGTGGCTGACAAAAAGTCAGAGGGAAACAGAAGACCTAGCTCACATATATCATAAATAATTCAACTTATCTTGCATTTTCGTTTGCTCAAGGGTGAGAAAAAAACCCAAAATGTTGACAAAATCTGGCATTTTATGAATTATAAGACATCCCTCCCCTTCTCAGAAAACCCACGAATTCTACTACAACCTCTATTGCAAATCTTTCCTAGAGAAACACTGGCATCACTTTCTGTTACTGAACAGGTTTACACTGATGGCTCAGTATTCAAATTGGGAAGGGGGGGAGGGGGTTGGAGGCGGGAGGGTATATTCCGGTATACATATGCACGATGGCAAACTGAATTTCATTTAAAATTTGATAGTTTGGTATTTTGTTGCTTAAACAACCTCTTTCGATAATTTCTGTACTGTTTCTTCTCCTCCACCAGCTCCTTCGACTAACGGATGTAACCATAGAAACACATAGTATGAAGTCATGTTGACAAGCAGGCTATTGAGAAAAATTAAAAAAAAAAAATTGAGGTGCAATTGCAGTATTTCGTTTCAAACTGCAGAGAATCAGTAAAGTTACAAATGGTGTTTAAAGCAGCATTTTGCGTTAGGTCGCTTTTTTCCACCTTTTTAACATGTGCATCGATTTTTTTAGATGTATCAATCATAAAACAGCAAACTAAGATACCATCCAAGTTTCACCCTGCCAAGAGCGTTAATTAGCGAGTAATTAACGATTTATGTCGATAACGAGTAAAAGTGTCCTCGACAAAGTTTTCATATCTCCAAATCCACTAGTTTGAATTCCACCAATCAGTGAATAGTATGTTTATTCATGAGCATTTTGCGTTTGGTCGCCGTTTTCTACTTTTTTGACATGTCCATCGAGTTTCTTACATACATCAAATCACAAAACAGCAAATTAAGATATTAGCCAAGTTTTTCCCTGCCAAAAACGTTAATTGGCGAGTATTCCACATACAAAATTAATCGCATTCAGTTCCCAAACCCACTAGTTTGAATTCAACCAATCAGAGATGCTGGTTTAGTTATGAGCCGTGGCTAAAAATAGATTCAAGACTTTGCGTTGGTACAACCAGGGAGTTGTGATGCAACTGCCTGGTACAACTGCCATATAGACTGTACACAAATCAAGCGTGGTGTTATATTACGTATCTGTCAATGACGTTCGTAGTGTTTAAATATTCATATTATGGGCGAGGTTTATTGGGTTCCCAACGGAAAATATCTTGGAGAACAACAAAGTTGAAAGTTGCAATTTTTTCGACTTTTATGCCACCATTTGAAGTAAAATATAAATAGATAAGCTAGTTATGTATGTCGTTATGGCATAGTGGAGTCAGTGAGGTTGAGAAAAATCATAGAAAAGGACGCAAAATGCTGCTTTAATGCACTAAATGGAATTTGGATGTAAACCAAATTATTTTCAAATCTAGTAACTCTCTGACTTGTTGGATTTTGTTAATAGGCTGCATTTTCTTTGTGAGAGAATAAGACACTGATTGAGACAATATCTAAGTAGTACTCATGCCATGAATCACCAATTGCGAAACAAAAACCCCCAGTAAGTAGTCAAAGAGTACTGACTGAATATCCACTGAGTACCCAATAAGTACCAACTGAGTACGCACTGAGTACCACAATGTGCATGATATAAGAATGTCTATCAGTACTAGAGAAGACCCTTGTACATCAGCGTTTTGTTCTTGCACAGAATCAGCATGGTGTAAGTCAGAAACTGCAAAAGTTTCAACCTGTGAAATGGACTTGTAGTAAGTTTATAAAGTTTAATAAAGTTACTTGACATAACTCTAAACAAAATAATAACTGGCAGTGACTACTACAACCAGACCTTCGAAATTTGCAGGAGTTATTTCCAATTGCAATTTTTTAAGAATATTTTCCCTTTTCTAACAAATTGTCTGAGTATAATCAATAATACCCTTACTCACCAAAACCTGAAATCACTGGTCAATGATGTTTCAAAGAGATGTTGTGACAGGACAATGAGGATGCTCTTAGACAACGCCAAGGCAACAGGCATGACATCTGCATCTGTGCCCTTCATGTGAATGACAGTTAAGTTTAGAAGCACTCCTAAAAGGCCACTGGAAGAAATAAAAAAACACAAATAATGAACATATTGTCCGGTGCTGTGACCGAGTGGATAAAGGCGGTGATATTTGAAGCAATGAGGCTTAAGCCATCGGGAGGTTCTGGGTTTAATACCCCACCGGGTCATAGTAAGGTGGGTTTTTCATCCAAGAGCAATCTACGGTTTTCCCATCTGAAATGACTTTCTAAATTGGAAAGATTCCAAATTTGAATTGACTTGTTGAACTCCCAATGGACAACTATAATAAAGGTGAAAGGAGACATTTTTAAAATCAAACGCTCATCTTTCCCACTCGAACCAATGAACCGCACACTTGAGGAAAATAAAATTGATACAAGAACGTACTAAAGATCACAAATCGACGAAGTGACTTAATATGCCATTTGCCGTCTATAGGAGCTTGTCTGATTGCTAAACATCCTACACTCTTCCATTCTAGATAATCAGAAAAAACAAAGATATCAGAAAAACAAAAGATAGCGAAAGGGAAAGAAGGGTACCTCAGAATACAACCCACGTAAAATTTCATGCTGTACCAATTGGTGAAGTAAAAGGCATCTGTTAAATCTCCTGAAAAACACAAAGGAATACATATAGAGATACTGTGAGAGCAGACACAGCCGACACGTTGCTGACTCAGACTTAAAAAATCTAGGCTATATTACTGCTTAAAATGCCAGTAGACTTTGCTGTTTAACATTGGGGGGAAAAAAGGCACTAGCAGTTTTCTACCAGTAAACATTAACAACATATTAATCACATCTGGTAACAATTGTCAGTCAAAACATTTGAATGATTTTCCAAGCTCCATATTACTGCTTATTATCAGCAAATATTATATGTATATACAGACTTGAAAACTTGATAAAACCTGACAATCTCACCAAGTAAAAAGCTTCCAGGAGTAAATATTACCACACTGATGAGATATTGATATAGAAGGCAATCCACATCACTGAGAATAAAGAAAAATGAAGGTAAGGCCACGAAGGAATGCAATAACAGGGATGTAAAAAGTAAATAGAAATACTATGTATGAGAGCATTGTGCTCAAGTGGTTTAAGGCAATGGACTTGTGATCTAAGGATTGCAGGTTCAAGTCCTGGCTTTGGGCAAGGACACTATATCTCCATTGCTTCTCTTCACCAAGGTGTATAAATAGACACAGATATGTGAAACACTGTAATAACCCATGAACATCTGTTTGAATTGTGCACACTTGGGTGTGACAAGTTGTAAAGTCATGTGAGAAGGGCCCTGGACTTTTGACAAGACTGTTAGAGGAGGTTTAATGGTTCCACACGAATTGCTAAATTATATGTAATGAATTGTTCCATGAAGTCATGTTGGACAAATCTACCCATCCCTCCCTCCCCCTCCCTCCCCCTCCCTCCCCCTCCCTCCCCACCTCACTAGAAACTGGGAGAGCAAAATTTGTCCTTCTTTTCTCATCTCTAATATCTTATTTAAAGGAGTTATGTTAAAGCAACAGGTCTTGAGTAGCTCCTCAACCCCCCCCCCCCCTTTTCCTCTTCCTCAGACACAAATCAGTAATGGATCATTTGACCCTTTTATATATGACCATGCTGGAACCCAGTGGCAGAGCATCCATACAGTCAGAGGGGACGGACTCAAATGGACTGCTGGCGCCCTTTTCAGCTTTTTCCACTTTTTACATATTCGCGATTATTGACTTTTTTATTGCTCTCTCAAATACCTATTGACATTTGTCACATTTTGTTGGGGTAATTTTCTGACAAAATGGCGATGACACCTATTTATTCTTTGTTTATCTGCAAATTAGCAAGGCCCGGAAAGGGTCATTTCCGGCGATCTATCTTTACTCAAAAAATTCTGTACCCCCTGTGCCAACCTGTGGTGGCGCTCCGCTTAGAGAGTGTCAAAAGCGCCCCTACAGACCATTCTCGCCCCCCCTGACCAATACCCCTAGCTCTGCCACTGCTGGAACCCAGTAATATCTTGCAACTCCTGTCTCACCAATCAGAAACTCTGATTGGTTCCCCTTGTACTGTAGGAATACAACTAACCTGAATGATGCAGGCTTCAGCCATTTCTGAGATAGAATCAGTAAAACAGTGGACACAATATGAGTCATCATCCAGCTGTACCCGCTCGAGAGATTCTTGGAAGATGGAGTAATAAAGAGGTCAAATATTAACAGGAACACACACAATTTATTAATTTTATTGATTGGAGAAAAACAGGAATGTTGCTATAGAAATACCTATTTATTCAAATTAGGTTTAAATGTTAAAAATAACACTCTCTTTCAATATACTGTACATGTTGCTTCACTAAAAGGTGAAATTTTAACTTGAAAAAAAAAAATTTTTAGGGCAAGTACTCTGAATGGCGCTATTTCCTTTTTCGGCATGCACCTGGTGTAAACTTTATTTAAAATTTTTAGAATGAAATTCTCAGTCAATGTAAAGGGACTACATTGTAAGTGACAGAATCAAAACGAGGCATCTTTTCTCATGGTGACAAGATTCAGCTTGTTAAGTGCATTTTGCTTTGTAGATTGGAAAAGTGCACTAGTTAGTCTGATAGTGTCACTATGGCAACAGTATAAACACAGATGGTTTCTAAAAGTACAATGATCATCCTTCAGTTCAACAGAAAATGTTTGTGTTCAATTTTCATAAATTTCTTGGACATATTTAGCAAAATTTGGGGTGACTGTACCATGACATAAACTGACATATTGACTTAGGGCCTACAGTATTAAAGGATTTTGAACACCAAAACAGAATCAAAACATCACAAAAATTAATAAAAAATATCGCTCCACGACCTGCCCCGTTTCTCTGCTCCATATATCGGTATATGCCTATATTGTATATCCGATTCAGACGTTTAACAATGTTAACTGATGTATTTACACCTTTAATACATTTAAAAGCTCATTATGCATTCCATATTAACTATCATCAAATTAATCTTGTAATTATACAATTGTGTAGTAAATAATCACGAAATCATGATGATGCACTGTTTTGCCAAAAGTTGGTGTAGCCTGCATTTTTTTCCTTCTGTTTTACCAAAAAAAGTAAAGAAAAGAATTTGGAAAGAGAGTAGTGTCAGTAGTTGGTACGTTTGTTTTTATAATGGAATGAATAAATAGACCTTAACATACTCTTACTTGTTTGCCACTGTTGGCAAATTGAAAGAGTGTAGTGTCAGGAGTTGGTATGTTTGTTTTTATAATGGAATGAATAAATAGACCTTAACATACTCTTACTTGTTTGCCACTGTTGTCAAATTTAAAGAGTGTAGTGTCAGGAGTTGGTATGTTTGTTTTTATAATGGAATGAATAAATAGACCTTAACATACTCTTACTTGTTTGCCACTGTTGTCAAATTTAAAGAGTGTAGTGTCAGGAGTTGGTATGTTTGTTTTTATAATGGAATGAATAAATAGACCTTAACATACTCTTACTTGTTTGCCACTGTTGGCAAATTTAAAGAGTGTAGTGTCAGGAGTTGGTATGTTTGTGTTGGTACTTTTGTGTTTATAATGGAAATGCATAATGAGACCTCACAGTAAACTTACTTGTTCGCCACTGTTGGCAAGCGAATAGGCTGCTACAAGAACCATAATTGCACTGGAAAAGAAAACATAAAAGGAAACAAGAAAACGATAAACAGAGAAATGTATTAATTAATGTATTAGAACATGTAACAGTACATTATCTCATTGAAATTAAATCCACAAAAGAAGTCAAACAGGTATTTAATGTTAACAAACTTTCAACGTTGTGTTTGTATTAAGTAACTATTGCACATTTTTTCAATACATATTTGGAATTTACGATTAAATTGAATCTTTTTGTCTTCATCTAATT
This sequence comes from Apostichopus japonicus, assembly GCF_037975245.1. Taxonomy (NCBI): domain Eukaryota; kingdom Metazoa; phylum Echinodermata; class Holothuroidea; order Aspidochirotida; family Stichopodidae; genus Apostichopus; species Apostichopus japonicus. The sequence goes on from NC_092577.1 coordinate 35,424,551, forward strand.
AAATTGTCAAACAATTAAACAGAAATATATTATGGGAGGGCTCTATTAGACAAGCCCTCTGGGTTTTTTGGAGTGCTTACTTTCAACAAATTTCCCTGTTGTTGATATGTTTTGTCACTTAGTTAACTTCTCTGTATTTATATTGTGAAGAAACAAATAAAGGAAATGAAATGAAACATTAAAAATAAAAAAATAAAAATAATAATGAAAAAAAAAAAAAAAATGAACTTTAATATATGGAAGAAGAATGGATAATTCATAGCTACCTTATAACTACTGCAGCATTGCCCAGTCTCTTCGTTTGAGTTGTTTGGAACACGTAAACTAACACATCAACCGTATTCTGAAGAGCAATAAATGCTGGAATGGGCTGAAAAAGAAAAATATCACCAAAGGATAATTCTATGGCTGATGGTGACTGCTTTATAAAAGTGCAGGAATTTCTTTGAACAAACCCACATTATCATAGAATTTGGTTTATTTTATATATGCATCTGTTTTATTTTTATTTATTATTATTTATTTTCATTAAGGCATCTTGCAACAGCATGGTGAATGATGTCATCACTGAAATTCACTTGAAAATGTTTTGTTTTCCTTTATGTATCTTCTTCACTGAGAAACACAGATTTTGTTTTAACAGTTTCTTTCTTGGAGAAATTCTTACTACAGAAATATTGACAGCTATTAAAGCAAACTTTCCAAATGTTTTACAATTCAAGGATAAATCAATAAAAAGATTAAAACAGAAAAGGAAAGCTACTGACGAACATTTTACCGTGATGGCCATCACAGATCACATACTGTGATGCACTCCTAGGAAGAATCCAGGATTTAACCCCTCAAAACATACAATCAATCAATCATGTTTAGAACAAGGAACTATATATTGATATCAGGTTTTCACCACATATTTTTTTTTTCATTTTTCTCTTTAAGATATAACTGAGACAGATTGTTTGCAATATCCCTTTAAAGTATCTTCTTGCATTATTTAGTCCACAATTTTTACCAATCCTACCCAGGTGGTTTTAATCAAAATGAGATTGCTTAAATTGTTCTAACCAAGACACACACCTCCTAGTCGGATTTCAATCAAAGGCTTTGAAGAAGATCCTGCTAGGATCGAAACGTCAGGCCAACTTACTTTTACACATTAATATATATCCAGTCATAACATTTCGCTTTTGGTTTGAAGGATCACTTTTATATCCGCCAATTTTGTGCATTAATTAGATTAATTAGTTTCTTAGGATACTTACAAGAATTGACAGAGCTTTTGATCCTGAGAAGATACTGATGATGAAGAAGAAGACACCATGACACCATTTCAAAATCTCTCTCCTGACAGGACAAAGGGAAGGAAGAAAAGCAATAAAAACAAGGCAATTGCAGCATAATTGTTTCATCTTGTATTGAGTAGCAACATGTTATGCAACATGACCAAAATTGCCACAGAAATGCAATTATTATTGTATACAGGTTACATTTCACTATAAGTTTCTTGAAGATGCTGTAGACACATGGCATTATTTACCTCAAAATGCTGTTTGCAAGTAAAATGTCGCCACTGCATACACTAAATTATTAGGGAAGGCTCGCAAATTTAACGGCGGCGATGATCGAAGGCCCAGCCAGCAGCACACCACTGCTCATTATGCAGCCTGCATATCGCTCACGCTTGAGTGCACACACCCACGGTAACTCCGTGAAAGTAATGAGCATTGAGCTCCCAACACAGAAGCGCTGCTATTGTTTGTAAACAAACGCGGTACTTGCCTTTTCCTGGTCTGTGGTTTTTACGTAACAATGGCACTCTGACCACAGTAGAAGGAGATTTATTTCAAGAACGAGTTGAAATCTTCATGAACTATTTTCGTATCGAATGTTTCAAAAATACTTTCAGACTTCTTTTCCTGTACAAAGTATTTTCATTCTCTAACACTGATCCATCTCTCTTTTCTCTACTCGAACAGTAAGTTGGTACACCTTTCAAATTTTACGAAAGATCGAGCAAAATACTTTCGAAAAATTCACGCGAAAACTGGCATAACGCGCTAAATGCAACAAATGTCATGTAAACAAGGCTCTAGTACACCCATTTATGAATAAACCATACGACCACATCTGCTGTTAAGCGGGGGAAAAAGAAAGTATTTTCTAGAATTTCCACAAAAAAAAGAAAAAATACTTATCCTACCATAGTTAAGAGTATAGTACATAGCCTAACCACTTCGTCGGTTACGGATCTCACGTAACAACAAAAACACAACTTATTGTACTTTGCGAAGTTGACGTTTTCTACAAGGACATGGAAACAATATTGAGCATAGAGAAATTAACAATTGTGTACGAACAGTAAGTTGGTACACCTTTCAAATTTTACGAAAGATCGAGCAAAATACTTTCGAAAAATTCACGCGAAACTGGCATATCGTGCTAAATGCAACAAATGTCATGTAAACAAGGCTCTAGTACACCCATTTATGAATAAACCATACGACCACATCTGCTGTTAAGCGGGGGAAAAAGAAAGTATTTTCTAGAATATCCACACAAAAAAGGAAAAATAATTATCCTACCATAGTTAAGAGTATTGTACATAGCCTAACCACTTCGTCGGTTACGGATCTCACGTAACAACAAAAACACAACTTATTGTATTTTGCGAAGTTGACGTTTTCTACAAGGACATGGAAAAAATATTGAGCATTTAGTTAATCATGCCAAGTGGCCTAAAACATGGGATTGCAAGGTTTACTTTGATAAAGATGGCCATACTGTAGCTATTGGGGCCTTGATATCGTGCTATGTCTGTATGGTATAGACTGTGCCTCGTGTATCACGGGGAACAGATTGTTTTGTTCATGCGGATGAGTCGGTTAGCTTGAGGTGTGTTTTATATACATCCATGGTTTTACTTTGTTACGGGGATATAAATTTTCTTGAACGTCTAAGATAATATTTCGCATAACTTTACCGATCCTTTACTAACTGACCTAATTAATTCTAGAGTGGAGTCAAAATAGTTTACTCCATGAAAAGTTTTTTGGAAACGTGCCAAAAATGTTAACCAACAGGTGTTAGACAGGGGGTTGTTTGGCAATTAAGGTACCTGGGAAAATCCGCAGCACATGTACAGTAGCCTACCGTGATATTTAAGTAGGGGTAAACACTGCAGTTAACTTGTAGACTGATGTACGTATAAAGCACGCTGTTTATTGTTAGGCAGTCTAGAAACGGGGCTTTGCCGAACGTAGTTTGTTTCATATTATCGTCAGTTTTGTAAGTTAAACTTTTTAAAGATTGTAAGACAGGTTAAATCTCTTTTCATTTTATCACATAATATAGCTACTCTAACTTGTCTCTAACAGCAGACTGTTATTTTTGCCTGGCTCTGATGAAATACTACTATCTCAAGTAACGTTGGCAAGTTGCCAAGAAATAAATGTCACGCAATGTCACACAATTGTGTAGTAACTCAATGCTGTTACAGTAGCCTATATGTAGTAGCTTTATTAATAAACAATTCTCCAACCTGCAGAGAAAATTCTATAACCCTTTTGTGTACATCCTGGACGAAAGTGACCAGTTCATTGTCTGGTCTTCTTTTGTGCATAAGAGGCTTAATTTGTGGTCTCATAGTCAAGTGCATACAACTGTCCACCGACTCTTGGAAGGCAGGAAATGTGTGCGTTCAAGCATGACTCATTACCAGCTGGTTGCTGTGCTCATTACACTGGCTAGCAACGGTTGGGCCTTCGATCATCGCCGGTTAAATTTGCGAGCCTTCCCTTATGTGATACAGCAAACGGTTGTATTTATATCTTATAAAAAACAAAACATTTGGAAAGTATGAAAAATGAATGATTTGTCAACTTTGGAACTGAAATACAAGTGCCTTAAAAAGGACAAACTCTGCTAAAAATGTGACCAGATACTGTAATATGCGCAGACTTGCGGCAGAGTGTGTACAAGTACATGGAAAAGTTGATGTGTAGATCAGGTTTTCCCTAACTTTATGCCCCCACGAACCCCCTGTGGATAATCAGAGTTGTCCACGAACCCCTAACTTTTCGAGACACGATCTGAATCATTATTATAATATAATACATATAACAGTGCTTCGTAAAAGATCAAGTTCATAGTGTAATATTGTAATGAAGAAAACTGTCTGTTTCATAATCCAGTTATTTATCACATGCACAGTACGGTACTACTATGGCAACATATGTGTATGGAACGCGAAAAGAGTTTGTCAATAGGTACGACTGTTGTACATTACTAAATATTTCAGATTTTCGTTCAACAGAAAGTACTCTAGTTTGACTTTCAGAAACGTCTCACGAACCCCCTGGGATGGACTCACGCACCCCCTGGGGTTCATGCACCCCAGTTAGGGAACCCCTGCTCTAGATGAAAGCTGCTTCTAATAGCTGCTTTTGGTGTTGAGTTGCAACTTGTCCATATTCTGATCAAACCATGTGATATTCAAACATCACCAGCTAGCTAAACCCATACCTATGGATAACTCTAGATAAGAATTACAGTACAAACTACTTTAGCTATATATACAACAAAACTTAACTTATAAAAAGTGATTACTTATATATTAGCTAACACCACCTGCAACTGTTTGAAATTGATGCCAAATTCCATAATTTCTGATGCAAAGTTTGGTTTCAACACCAAATTTGCAGAAAATATGTTAAGCAACCTTATCTTGAAATATATTTGCTGAATTTGGTAGTCCTGGACTAAGTATTTGAAAAAAAACCTCTTTTTATAATTCATATGTAAATATCTGATCTCGAAAAGAAAAAAAAAAAACAGTTGGAGGAAAAAAAATAAAGAGAAGCAAAGAGACATGTTATTGTTCATTTAATTGTCAGAGTATGATTCCTATAAGCTCAACAGGAGTTGCAGTTAATTAAATATTCTATTTAATATTCTGAAATCTACTGTACTTTGATCTGCTGTTGATCTGTAGAAAGTTGCATCCACTGCATATCAGCACCACCACCAATCCAAACGCTGTCTGCCATCCTTGGAATATTGTAGGAAAAGTAAACCTTAGTACTGAGAGGACATACTGAAGTGGAACAGAAAAAATGAAATTTCGAGTGAATTAATGCTGTTTTGAAATAATGACTTGAAATTAGTTGAAATGCATGAAAATATTATTGCAGATAAAAATGAGGTAATATGCGATGGATATAGGTTTATTTATCTTTGAAAAACAACAAAACATATAGGTCCCTACATATACATATAATAAAGAAATCCATGTATAGTCCAAAAGAAAATATTATTAGAAAAAAGCATATAAATAAGATATAATTGACAAATATAATAATAATTGACAAATAAGGAGTATTGTTTTAGAAATTATATTGGAATTTTTGGTCCCCCTGGGACCTTTGTCAGCAAAACTTGGCAGTAGAATGAAAAGAACTAAATGTAACACAATGAAAGTAAGACGCTAGGTAAGTGTAAGTGGCATTGGTAGAATTAGAACCAAATAAACAATGACTATACAGGAAGCGGGTTAAGGAGCCAAGAACGGATTATATATATTTGTAAAACTGATAGTTGTTAAGGGTCTCAAGTCTTTGTTGAGGCTGGTGATGTGAGACTTAATACGAAAGATCGGTTTTTTAGTTTATGTTCAGTTGTGAGTTTGAAGTTCGAGGCAATTAAAATACATTTTAGGTATACGTTTGGTTGGTTGGCGTCTACCTTGGTGCAGAGTGCTCTATGTCTGGTGGACAGAGTGAAGTACAGGTGAGAATTAGTTGAGACTACTGGAACTTTGTTACTCAGAGTTTCAGACAACTATGTCTTGCATATATTTTCCAAAATGACTTGTGCTTTCTACTGACCAGAAATAACATGTCATGCCATTTAAAAAATACCAAATCTTAGATATGTGGCGTATGGATCATGGCAGCGTTGTTATAAATAGTTTATGGTACTTTTTGACTGCATGATCATTAGTGAAAGCTTTGGCAGAGTACTGGGTCTGACTATTGCCATGAGTTTCTTTTAAATTTGGAACTGCTTTTTGCAATGTCTCTACGTTAAGTATTTCATCCTGATGCATGCATATAGTTTCTATTGAAAATGGGTTGCTAAGCTAGGCCTATTTATATTTTGCTTTCTTTCGCTATTGTTTTCATTTGTACCTAGCACCATCGAATTCTGTATTTTTACTTATCTTTTTTAAAGAAGACACAGGTAATATTCAACTTCACAAGCTCTGGTTAACCGATGTATAGTGCGATATATTTGCTTGAATTTCAAGAAAAATTTCAAATGTAGTGGAATAGGTCCATACGATACAAGTTGTCGTTCAATTTGCAGAATGACTCTCACTATTGAATTCAAAATATCCACTGAGAAAAACTAATTTTCACACTGCTCAACATTATCTTACCTTGTTCGTTATGCAAGTACCGACATAAAGGGCACAAAATATTGCTACAAATTGCCATGTTGCCATGTAGCCTAGATGATTTTGAGTAAGCAATGAGTTGTGTATGTGATCTGGAGTGAAGTTGTTGTGCCGTTCAAGGTACCGCGGCTAGACGTCTAGGGTTGTTTACTTTCCTGCCACGCATCACTTCCGTGATTTTTCAACATCCCTAATATTAGATAATATAGTCCTAGAGTAACAACGTTTGTCACTTTTAGACTTTAATATTAAGAAAGGTAAATAATTATATATTTTTTATGAAAGGAAATAAATATATTATGTTAACTAGTAACAAACTGATGGATTTAAAAGAATAAACAGAGAGAACATTTAATGCTATAAATGCAAACGGGGATACACTGTTACCGGCCGAAATTGTACACATGGCATTATCCCCAAAACTTCGTACTTTTGGAGAGGTCACTTTATATTACAACTAGTGCCAGTGGCGGTCTACTAAGCGTAAATTCAACTGGAAACTTGTGAACCTGCAAGTTGTGTAAACTGATATTAAAAATCAGCGGGGAAAGTTGCATATGTTTCATTCACCAGGAAAGACGCAAAACGTTTTCAGGTGAGAATGATTTTGATTAATGTGTAACCCTTAGCCTTTCTAACTGAACTAAGAAGCCATAGGCTAGCCTACATCATATGTAACTACACCTAACATTAAGTAACAGCCATTGATTTGGCCAACTACTGCTAGGTACTAGTGGCCTGGGTATGCTCTAGTGTTTAACATAAACAATGTATTAGAAGGCTATTGTAGGCCTATTTTGTCAATGTTACACCTAAGACAAACTTAGAAAAGGAGAATAGCCAGGATAATGCCTAAGCCTTCAAGTTCAAGGCTACAGTAAATATGTGTACAGTACTCAGTAGCCTAGGCCAAGTCTAACTTTAGGGCGAATGTCCTTTTGCAATTTGGTGCTGCCGTGTGTGAAACAGTTAACACGATCACTAGTGTTTATGTAACTACAATTTCGGAAGCAAAACTGAACAGCCCTCAGCTAGTCTAGTAAAGAATCCCACATTTATATAAAATTCTATGAAACACAATGTAAGTTGGAGCAAATTCAAGATTAATAATTCATGATAACAAAAAACGTGAATGAGTACTCGACTCTCATAACTTGGATGCATAAGTACTGTAGATAGGGGAGGGGGAAAGGATGGAAAAAAATAACCATAAATACCTGATATTCCTGAGGAGCTATAACTACATCATTCACACTACTATGAAGAACTTGGCTATCTTACTATCATCCTTGAATCTACATGAATTTGCATGTCACATGTACAGACCTTTGGTTTGACAAAGCCCACGTCCAAAATGCGTCCAACTCATCTAATAAATGTTAACTCGTGCCTGAATAAGAATTGTCGATTCTGAATCCAACAGACATGCCCCGTCCCCATGGGTTCTAGGTGAGGCTGTTGCTCTTTAAAAAGGTGTAAGATCAAGGGCGGCGGAACCGGGGGGGTACAGGGGGCACGTGCCCCCCCACTTTTCCTCAGGTTAAAAATGTGCCCTTTTTCTACATAAAAATTGAGGTGTCTCAAGTTAGCAAGAGGCCAGGGAACCAGAATGAACACTCGAGAAGGGCCGTTTCCGGCCATCTGAGGGGTTTGTAAAACCAAAAATTTTCTTGTACGCTCCGCGCCAACCGATGGTGGCGCTCCGCTCAGATAGTCGTGCATATAACTTTGCAAATCCTGGCTACGCCTGTGGGTCAAACTCAAAGCTATTTCGAATGGAAAAAAATTGTTAAGATATTAACAAGAAATAAACTCTAATTCAGAAGATTCCTACATTAGCAACTAGCATGATGTCACCTCATTTTGTCTCAAAAGAAAACTTGTTCCTTGTTTCCCAATTTGCACATTGGATATTGCAGTGCTAGTATGCATTTTTCCTTGGGGGAGGGGGGGCGTTGATGGAGTGATGTGTATACGCAAATAAGATAATACAATAAGAGTTATAAAGGGTACTAAATATAAGGCTGCATCAGTCCAATCGAATTTCTGCAAAGTGCCCTTTGATGTCGGTGCCCCCCAGATTAAAAGTGCTTCCGCCGCCCTTGTGTAAGATCAACAACTTCATTAACATTTTCCCCAATTCTATAATTAATAAGATTATTTCCATCTCATACTTTATATCCAAGCTGCCGACAACAACAGAGGCCTAAAGGATTTACAAGATGGATTTCTTATCAGCCCTCTCAGCAGTCGCCACTGTTTCAACAATTCTCTTGTTTCTAACTGGAGTGTAAGTGTATAACGACTTATATTTCCTTTTTGGATGGTGAAGGATGTGGGGAGGGATGCGGGAGATATATTTAACTGTTTTATAAGTATGAACTATTTTTACATTTGTTGTTTACAAAGTCGTGCGCGCAACAAGTTTTAATGTTAAATGTGTCAGTATCGCCTGAATCGATAGAATGTCAGATAACTTGGTCAGCTATGCTCAAATTGCAACAAAAATTAAGTGGACACACTTTTCATCCACACTGAGGTATTTAAGTACTGCGATGGGCTAGATTTGAGTAATCCTCAATAGATAGGAATAAATTGAAGGATCAGACCCTCTAGTAAATAATTTATTGTTCAAATTTATAGCAGTTTTGAAAGTCTCTGAATTTGTTCTCTTTCTAAGTATATATACTAAATTGTTTTATGTGGACAAAACTCCTAGATGCAACTTGGCTTGTGTAGGAATTTACCAATATACAGTTCTGTATAACATTTAGTGATGCATGACGTCGATAAAATATTCGCCGGCCACTGGAAAAGTACTTTTGAAAACTTATAGCAGTTTTTAGGACTGTGCTAAACTTTGGTACCAATACTGATGATTAATTTATACTACGCATATATACGGAAGTTTATAAAATGTTTTTGACAATACTATCTGTGATATTCGTATCCTGCAAAAGTTTCATAACTTCTAAGTGCCGTGAAGAATTTATGAATATGAAAAACAAATTTATAAAGCAAATAATGCAGGAAACCCACAGTACTTGTCAATACTTGCAATCTATACTTATACTGTTGTATTGAGAAAGCACTCACATATAGGGGGCCACCAGTCAACTAATTGGATTGTGGAAGGCAAAAGAGATCAGCCTGAAACTGAAGAAACAGCTGGTGAAATCTCTTGTGTGGAGTGTAGCTCTCTATGGTGCAGAAAGTTGGGCATTAAAACAGAATGACATGAAGAAAATAGAATCATTTGAGCTGTGGGTGTGGCGTAGAATGCTTCAGGTCAACTGTAAAGATAGAAAGACAAATGCTTGGATCCGCCAAAGGGTAGGAGTTTCAGAAGAGGAAGGTCTACTTGTCCAGTTAAGGAAGAGGAAGCTGTCCATGTATGGACATTGGAAGCGCCGATCAGATTGCCTAATTCAGATGACAGTAGAAGGAGAAGTAGAAGGGAAGGCCAGGCCAGGACGTAGGAAAACAGGATGGATCGATAACATCAAGAAGTGGACAGATGGAGGAATGGCCGTGGCAAGAGCAAAGGCAAACAGGAGAATGCCGACGGTTCTATGAGGACTATGGCAAAACAGCAGCAGCAGCATAGGGGTTAGAATTCATACAGTTACTTGCACAACCAACTGCTCAATAATTTTGTATGTCAATACTTGGATGCATCCATGAAAAAGCCTTTGTTCAATAACATGTGCATACTGTACAGTAGACAAGGGACCCATGATATAATTTTAGTATTTTCCATATTCCAAATATATAATTTATCTTTATTGACAGTACTAATATTTACCAGCGAACAAAAGCCCACATCTTGTTATAAAATACAGTGACAATATTGTTTGATGTCTGCTTGTCGGTTTGATTTCAACTACTGTGCCAGGTTTTACTGACATTCACTCTTTAGAGCTTACAGCAGTGTTTCCTTTGAACAATTTGTTTTTATTTATAAGTATGTACTTTCATGTATTTATACTGGATTTTTAATAAACTTGAAACTTGAAAACTTGAACCATTTTCACTAAGTAATATTGCCACCCTTTAACTGGCTAGAATTGGGTTCATGAAACTTTAACTTGTAAACTTAAAGGGCTACTGTATGTGGAGGCGTCTGGGTACTGTATGGTTATGGATTATCAAATGGGTGTTCCATCTTGCGGCAGATACTGCATCCATTTTTTTCATGAAGTCAAACTGTTGTGGTGGGTCGCCCAAAGTTGGGAAAGAGTACAGTATTTCTAACATTGCCGATACTTGTAGCAAACAGTAGAAGCTCTTGCATGTAAAATACTTCTGCCAAACTTTGCAAACTACTGTACAGTATATCACCATTTTACAAGTAAGCACCCTTTAATACTCATTACATATTTTTTTCAAATGTGAGTGAGAATACCTTAATCCCATTGGTCCCCTTTCCCAGGCCACAACATTTCCCACTGGTTGGTTGGCAAGATGATAATAGTGAAGATTGGTGTCATCAAGCAAAAAAAAAAATGTTTGAATACTAGGTCAGGTTCATAAATCGAGACTTCATCAATCCTGTTAACATGTCAAATTCTCTGCAGTTTGTTTCCGGCATATTTCAGTAAATTTAAAACTTAGCTGTGCAATAGATCTAAGAATTTAAAAGTTTAAAGATACATTCATAGTATACTATCTCACTGTTAATCTTCTCAAACTAGTATATATTTGACATGTCACAGGATATACCTGTATCCATTGGTGATTGAGACTATTAAACTTAGCATTAATATGAACCCTCTTCCTGGCCTCTCCTTCGATCCCTTCCTTTAGAGCACAGTACAGAAGGTCGATGTTCCATTAAGGTCACCTGTTCCAAATCATTGTGTATATTACTCAAGAAGATCAGGTTGAAATTAATCAAGTAATTAATCAATGAACCCCCCTCTCCCGTCCCATTAGAATTCTTCACCTAATTAATCGAGATACTTATTAACAAAAAAATTTCATATCTTTCCATTGTGTCAAGAAACACATTATAGAAATACCTGGAATGATACCATTACAGTAGCAATGTTTTATATACCGTAGACAACGTTCAGGATCAAACTTAATTTTGTGTTTTTATTTATCCTTTAAGGATGAAAATCCCTTTTTCATTACTGATTATTTTCCACTTATTGTCATGGAGATTACATGAAAAAGTGCATGACATACAGTACTACTGTAGAAATACAGGGACTTAATTTGTATCCTTATTTTCATTGAATCATTTAAATATGTTAATAATGTCATTTGTCTTTTTCTTCCCTACAGTCCAATCTGTAAAAATATCAGTCAACAGGGTAACACCAAGAATATACCAATTTTTCCATTTTTATCCATGTGTGTGAGGTATGTACTATAAATATATGATTACTCCATAAATGGAGTACTGTAATATACTGTAGAACTCAGGAAACTGTTGCCATAGTGACATGTTTGTACAGTAACTTAAAACTATGATAAATAATAATAATAAATATGATTTATATAGCGTCAAATACAAAAGTTTCTAAGCGCTTTACAAAGGAATATAGAAACAAAGCAAATAAACACTAAGAAGAAAAAATAAACAATTTAAGCTGTCTTTTGAAACATTAAAGGTGTGGGGGAAACTATAAAACTGGCCATTATACAGTCAGCTCATTAGCAAAATAGTAGCTAAAAGTACACTGTATTAGCTATTTACTGACTTCAGTGGTATACATGAATTATGCTAGAGACTCTAGAATATGGTTACTGGAAGTTTAAACAGCTTTTTGAGTTGAAATTGATAAATTTTGCAATGCTGTTCCCTAGCAACTCATTATGCTTTATATTCTCAAGGCACAAGTTTTATTTCAAGTAGTGTTGAGAATGAAATCAGTTGAGAATGAAATCAAATTCATTTATTCCTCACTCAATTACATTCATTTGATTAAAAACAAAAGACATCAGAGTAGGAGTTCATTGTCTATAGTACTAGTTAATTACAATCTAATTTTCAGAAATACTCATATATGTTTGGAACAGCTTTCTTCCAAACTCAAAAAACTTGTATCTGCATCTTTCTCTATTTACAGTGCAACCTTTTGGCTGAAGTACGGCATACTCAAAGAAGATAGTGTAATAATGATAGTGAACAGCACTGGAATGGTACTAGGGATGATGTATCTGGCAGTTTACTATTACTTCTGTACTAACAGGGTAAATACCTACAGTAGATATAATTGTATTCCTTAAGGTGTGTTGGATAACTTGCTTATTCCCTATATACAGATGTCCTATTAACTTACAGTACTCACTGAGTTGTAAAAGTAATTTGGTTTCTAAGTACTTGGAGAAATCCTCAACTAAAAGCTACCTTTGCACTGTGGGAGCTGACAAATTAGCTATTCATAGCACTGTCTCCATTTAAGTTAATAATAATAATAATAATAATAACTACAATAACAATAATAACAATAATAATAATAATAGTAATAATAATTAATTTCTTTTATAAAGCGTAAAATCCACAAAAGTGCTCTAAAACGTTACAGTATGTAACAGTAAATAAAAAAATATATGACACAAGTTGCAATGTCCAGAATTTTCACAACCACAAGAAACTTCCACCCACTAAATTTCACCTCTAAGCCTAAACAACCAAATTCTCTTCAGCTACTGTACATACCAAAAAGATATTGACATTTTCCTGTTTGGCCTTTGTCCTCAAAGAGAACATTAATTTTCAATTGGTAAAATTCATAAACAGCAGACTGTACATGGACTAGATGCCATTGCCCCAGATTGTAGAGTTGTAGAGGTGTAGAGTTGTAGAGGTGTAGAGTTGTAGAGGTGTTGAGGTGTAGAGTTGTAGAGCTGTAGAGTTGTAGGGTTGTAGAGTATTTTGTCAAACCATATCCTACCCTTCAATTGCAGTACTATCTTACAGATTTTGTTTCTTTCTCCTCCATTTTCTTTGTCAGGAATACGTCTTTAAGATGTTAAGCTACGCAGTGCTTGTGGTGTTTCCAGTTTTATGTTATGTTAAATTTTATGTACTTGACCTAGCCACAGCCATGAACCACCTTGGATTTGTTTGTAGCGTAGGAACGATCCTGATGTACGGATCTCCGTTAGTGTCTGTTGTAAGTCAAACTTTCTAATCTTATTCACTGACTAACTAAGATTTGCATCCATAGATTTCAGCTCAATCTGTAAAATTTTCCGAGCTCGTTTGCGTGTTTTCAAAACGAGGTGAATATTTAAAGTTGTTTTGCTTTAGTACTGTATTTTACATTAGAGGTGAGTATTAAAATCTTTGATGTAGGTTTGTCTTGAATGGTTTGGGTTACTTAAAGCAAAATGCTTCCTACAAATGTCAATTAAATAATTGTGTAATCTTGTAGAATTACTGAAACTTGCTCTCTTTGTAGTTTCTGTGAAGTAAAGAAAGTTTCTATCGATTTAGTAGAAAAGATCAAAATATAATATGATTGCATTAGCATTGGAGTAGGTTGAAATTAATCGTAGTTTTCTTTGAAGAATGCCCTAATGTTCGGCATTGAGCTTCCGTATTTCTAAATTTAATTGTCCTTTCTCCCTCCGCAGTCTCAAGTCGTTCGTAATAAAAGCACAGAGTACCTTTCGTTTCCATTATGCCTCGCCAACTTCCTGGTATCAGGGATGTGGTTTGTCTACGGACGAATGGTTGAAGATTTAGTTATGCAGGTAAATTTTCTCATTTTGCATCAAATTTGGAGGAATGCTTTATATCTATCTTCTTTTTGTCCAAGGCAAAGGATGGGAAACCAAAATTCCAACAATTGAGATTAATTTTATGGATAATGCTACTGTATATTTCTTGATATATCATAGGTGCAGCAAAACAGAAATAATTGATCACAGGTCATGCATGTATGTATATGTATGTATATTAGATCCTCCTACAAGCAGGAACTCGCGAAGAAGCCATCATTGGCTAAATCAAAGCCGCAAGCTGACCGAAGTCAGTCTCTTAGATTCATATTTTAACGTCCATGATTATGAATTTTCAATTGTCAACAACTCTGTAACTGGACGACATACATTAATCTTGGAGTGACTCGAACCGGGGACCTTGTGATTGGAAGGCACCGGCGTTAACCACTGAGCTAACACGCCACATGTGTCTCATATGGGACTTTAAGTAGCCTAATGTTTGTGTAAAACTGTTGTTAATAATTATTATTGCTGGCTCTTTGCCATTTCATTGCATCATTTTTGAAAAGCAGAGAACAAAACATGACTTTTGTACAGCATTGGCATGGACCACTGGAGTTGTGTACTCTACATAGTAGTTAAAGGTGATGCATGAAAGTTGTCTGAAGTTTGTAATGAAAATGAAACCAGCATCTTAAGTTCACAGCCTCTAACTCATGTTTGTGATTAGTCTTAATACTGTACCTGTGCTGGAGTTAGTCTCAGGAATAACATATGTCTCCAAAATAGTAAGGTTTTAAATCCACTAGACAAACATTGGCATGTACTCTGTACATAAAGCAACATGTCTGTGTAGGCTTAAAAGATTTGAGATGAAGTTAAAACCTTTTTGATGTGTTTACAGGTTGATATAAATCCCCACATAGACATAGCGTAGAATAAACCAGATGTTGTTAACAACCATGGATAGTAAATGTGAAGCACACATCTGAAATGCTAACGTAATGCCCGCCGATATGCTAGCATAGCTGCTTTCTCCCAAATTGCTTTGAACCTACCATGCAACCGGTCTGTGCGATTGTTTTGTAGTTTTTTAAGCATTGGTTAGTAGAGATTGCCTTCAACCTATTACACAGCTGAAAATGTTCGTTTGCAGAACACTCTTATATCTCAGGTCACTTTTATGATTTCCTGCTCCATCTGAAAAATTTGATACTCCTTCATGAACAATGAAGAGGCAAAAATCCAAAAGAAAAAAGCAAAAACACTGACAAGAAACCAGAACCATTGCAGTAAATGTTTTCTATAAAATCTTGACGCTGCTTGGTTAAGCTCTCAGAAGTTTTAATGTGATCTCTTCCCATCTTTATCGTTTTCTTTCAGGTTCCAAATTTCATCGGTTCCTTGTTGGGTCTAATTCAGGTGTCCTTATTTGCTCTGTATCCTTCTGGAGGTGCCAAGAAATACGACATGGGTGGATCAGGGAGTATAATATGAGGCTGGCTACATTTTCCTCAACTCTTCACAAAAGGCTTTCATAAAGAACTTCATATTTCTCGCTGCAACTGTAGATTGTCAGAGGTGGCGTGAAAATGGATACTATGTTTTAATAGTTGGGTACGAATGTGGGGTCATTGGTTTTTGACATTCCTTTTTTAAAAATTGAACTCATTGTATTCAGAAATGAAAGAGATAACCAGTGCCTTAGGTTTTGTGTTATATTTTGTGTCACTTCATCTACGGAAACGTAAGGTGACGTCAAAATGTAAAGATCCTTTTGTAAATATTGTAGACATTTTCAACAAATTGATCGTTCAGTAATATATTAACAGCTTGTAACAAAATGACAGATTAATTCAATCGGATGAGTGGAGAAATTCAATATTTTAAGTCTGCAAAATGATGAAATGATTAATTATCAAATGTAATCAATTGTTAACAATTTTCAGCAAAATGATATTTTGATAATTTATTATACAAATCTCGTCTATTCAACACTTCAACGGCAGAGTGATAAATTGCAGCTTAATTGTAGAGAGAGATATATTTCATATCTTGAATGTAGTTTAGCATTTCTATATAAAAACTGCTTTAGGGGAAGACATTAGTTAAGAAATTGTTGGCACCAATC
This sequence comes from Apostichopus japonicus, assembly GCF_037975245.1. Lineage (NCBI taxonomy): Eukaryota > Metazoa > Echinodermata > Holothuroidea > Aspidochirotida > Stichopodidae > Apostichopus > Apostichopus japonicus. The sequence continues at coordinate 35,440,816 of NC_092577.1, forward strand.
TTTTCCCACTGTTGCCACCTTCAAGTAATTTTTCAGGAAAATGCGATAATCTTTGTGATTTTGATAATGGTAAGGGTAAAGAGTAGGGTCATGATAGGAGGGTGTCTCAGGGACTGACGAGTGAGGTTTTCAAAGTCATCAGGCTTTTTGTATTCATTTATCTTGTGCAGGTCAAAACTTTCATGTATGGTCATAATCTGTTATTTGATCCAGTATATCTTAAAAGGTTGTGCTTGGGAGTGAAGTAAAGCCTTTCAGGTAGTTGTTGAAATTAGTACTAAAAACAGCATTGAGTAAGCAAATGTTAGTACAATGTAAGGAATACACACCAGACTACCCTGCTAAGTCCTTTGTCCATACCTAGTTGTGATAACAATTTTGCCAGTGAAAAGGATTTAAAGTGCACTTGTTCTAACTTCTAAGACTTTGGGGAGACAGTCTGAGACCTTTCAGTCCCCACACTAATGGCCTGCTAAGTACACAATAGCTCTGGTTTAGATTTTATTATCACCTGTGTAGATGTGATATTAACCAGAATGCATACAGCAAAGTTCATGATAATTTGAATGAACATATTGTGACAGTAACAATGGAACACATACCGACTAACAGGTACTTTAGTTTGGAGTTGCCCTAACACCCACACAAGCACAAAAAAAAACTTACTAATAGTTAAGTATTGTATTACAAAACAACAGGAAAAATTCTTACTTAACTGCTGAAAGGATTCTTTTACAAAGCCAGCTTGCTAGAAAGAAAATTTGATCAGCAAACTGCTGGTAGGTTTAGTCAGACACTATCTTTAAGCGTCGTTTTAATCTTCTAAAGACCAGTTTTGGCCATGTATTTTGTAGCTCCAAATGACTTGGTGACTATATTTAGGATCCTCCGAATATTTTTTGGTTTACATTGTCGAGAAGGATTAATTAAAAGGTGCTGATAGTTTAAAGGGAACCAACTAGCTACAGATCCCGGGCAATATTTTATCTAAATCTTATAATTTTTAAGTTGTAGCCATAGAAATCAAACAGTAATGAGAATTAAGGATGTGTGCGTAGAATCTCAAATCAGGAAACATAATTTGACTAATTGATTTGTTGTTTGCATCACCATGACAATAGTTTAAATAGTACAGTCTTTCTAGTCAAGAAACAGAAAAATAAACAAAAACCATGGTGCCATCTAGCATTAGAATATCTCTATAGGAAGTCAACTAATTGAGATTAAAATAAGTGCTTTAGTGGATAGTTGACATCATTGTTGAAAGATATCACAGGAATTTAGAAATATAAAAGAAGCATTTTTGGTTATTATTTTTGTAGAAATGCTATTCGTCATTTTTGTAAGTGAAAGAACATTCATATCTTGTCATATTTTGTATTTATAGTTGGCATGTTTTTTTTGTAAAATCTTCGTTTTTTTTTATACCATTTTCTGTTTGCTGCAATGTGGTCAAGTCTAGTTATTTTTGACCCATTTTGATATTAAACGGCTTGTAAATTTTTACATTGTCAGGAAATGACTAATTTTGTTAAAAGTGTCAAAGTTCTGTTCAGAAGAATCTTACTTTTATGGTAAATAGCTGTCATTTTCACACTTTACATATATTTATATGAGACTTTCTTTTAGCTAGAAGAATAAAGAGATGATATTTATTGACAAAATTTATGTGCCTAAGTCTTCTTCTCTCTGATGTTTCCAGGCACGTAGCCAGGAATTTGCCAAGGGAGGGGCAAAAATGTAGGCAAACTATCAGAGCCATAGATTCAGCATTGCAAACTATCTAAGCGTAGCGCCACCATGTGTTGGCGCGAAGCATACAAGAAAATTTTGGCCGAAAATGCCTCCCAGATCGCTGGAAATGGCACTTCCCAGGCCTTGTAAGTTGCATCTTAGCATTTTTGGTTCCTTGCTTTAGCAAAAGGAACCTATGCAGTCAGGTTGGCGTGTGTGTGTGTGTGTGTGTGTATGTGTGTATGTGTGTGTGTGTGTGCGTCTGTGACGCTTGGGTACGCTCTATCTCAATAAGGGAATGTTGGATTGAGGCCAAACTTGGACTATAGATCCGCCATATGGAGAAGGTGTGCCCTATTGTTTTTGGTGCTCACAAAGGTCACCAAAGGTCAGTTATGGTCCAAAAACCGAAAATATTAAAACTGCAATAACTCCCAGTGCCAATGTGCGACAAGGTTGATATTTTGGGACAAGTTGTAAACTGGTTAGGGGAACATTTTCAAACTTAACGGTCATGTGATCCGAGGTCACCAAAGGTCAATTAATGATAAAGAACTAGTATTTTTGCGATAACTTGAGAACGAATTGTCCGTTTGGGTTGGGAGTTGCCTCAATGTCATCCAATTGTCGACCCGCATCTTGGTGACCCTTGACCTCAATTTGACCTCTGGTGACCTTTTCGTGTTTTTGGGATTTTTACAGTTTCGATGCTATTTTCAGATGTCAAAGGTACCTTCTGATCATAAATGTCAATAGGTTGACCCCGTGTGACCTTTATGTGCGAAGTTATATGAGGTCAAAGTTTTTCGGTCGGAGTTAGGACGGTTGTACAGACTTTTCGTTTGTTTTTTGGAATCAGGAGATTAAACTACATCTGAAACCAAGGTCAAAAGGTCAAAGGTCACATTAGAAAAAATGTGCTTATTTTGGGAGGAAACGAGCAAAAAAGAAAATGTTTGGTTTTGATGCTAGATTTGGATATCAAAGGTACCTTCCGATCAAAAATGTCAATTGGTTGACACCCGTGTGACCTTCGTGTGCGAAGTTATACGAGGTCAAAGTTAATTTTCAGACATTTAATGCAACAACTCCCAGTTCCAAGGTGTGACATGGTTGATATTTTTGGACAAGTTGCAAATGGTATAGGGGAATATTTTCAAACTTAACGGTCATGTGATCCGAGGTCACCAAAGGTCAATTAATGTCAAAACACTAGTATTTTGGGGGTAGAAAATGGGCAAAGAAAAAAATGTTTGAATTTTTATAGTTTGATGCTCTAATTTAGGTCTCATCAATCAAAAATGTCAATAAGTTGACCCAAGGTGACCTTTGTACGTTAAGTTATATGAGGTCAAAGTTAATTTTCAGACATTTAGTGTAATAATTCCCAGTGCCAAGGTGTTACACAGTTGATATTTTGAGACAAGTTGCAAATGGTATAGGGGAATATTTTCAAACTTAACGGTCATGTGATCCGAGGTCACCAAAGGTCAATTAATGATAAAAAACTAGTATTTTTACGATAACTTGAGAACAAATTGTCCGTTAGGGTTGGGAGTTGCTTCAATGTAATCCAATTGTCGACCCGCATCTGGGTGACCCTTGACCTCAATTTGACCTCTGGTGACCTTTTTAGTGTTTTGTTGATTTTTACAGTTTCGATGCTATTTTCAGATGTTAAAGGTAACTTCTGATCATAAATGTCAATAGGTTGACCCCCGTGTGACCTTCGTGTGCGAAGTTATATGAGGTCAAAGTTAATTTTCAGACATTTAATGCAATAACTCCCAGTTCCAAGGTGTGACAAGGTTGATATTTTTGGAGTAGTTGCAAATGGTATAGGGGAATATTTTCAAATTTAACGGTTATGTGATACAAGGTCACCAAAGGTCAATTAATGATAAAAAACTAGTATTTTTGGGACAACTTGAGAACAAATTGTCCGTTAGGGTTGGGAGTTGCTTCAATGTAATCCAATTGCCGACCCGCATCTGGGTGACCCTTGACCTCAATTTGACCTCTGGTGACCTTTTCGTGTTTTGGGGATTTTTAGTTTCAATGCTATTTTCAGATGTTAAAGGTACCTTCTGATCATAAATGTCAATGGGTTGACCCCCATTTGACCTTCGTGTGCAAAGTTATTTGAGGTCAAAGTTAATTTTCACACATTTAATGCAATAACTCCCAGTGCCAAGGTGTGACAAGGTTGATTTTTTTGGACAAGTTGCAAATGGTATAGGGGAATATTTTCAAACTTAACGGTCATGTGATCCAAGGTCACCAAAGGTCAGCTAATGTTAAAAAAGTAGTATTATGGGGGGAGAAAATGGGCAAAGAAAAAATGTTTGAAATTTTTATATTTTGATGCTATATTCACGTCTCACTGATCAAAAATGTCAACATGTTGACCTCAGGGTGACCTTTGTGTTTTACGTTACATACAAGTTCAAAGTTAATTTTTTGACATTTAATGCAATTAAATCTCAATGCCAAGGTGTGACATGGTTGATATTTTGGGACAAGTTGTGAATGGAGTGGTGGAACATTTTGAAACTTAAAGGTCATGTCATCTGAGGTCACCATTGTTATCATATCTGTTGACACGCTTGTAGGTGTCTTATATTTCTTACACTTTCGACGCCATATTTAGATCTCAAAAGTGCCTTTTGATAAAAAAATCTGATCACATTTTGTGATCACAAAAGTGTTGGCTGTAGTGTTGGTTACTTTATGGGAACATGTAGGACCACAATTACTTGGACTTTTTCAGCCCAATCTTGCTTGATAATATTAATGTATATTGTCATATACCCCAAGCAAGGAACCACAGTGCCCTTGGGCTCTTCTTTCTTGTTTCTTTTGAAAATACTAGCGATATCATAAAAACATTAAATTTTTTTTTTAAAAATATGCTCAAGGGGGGGCGGCTGCCCCCTTTGCCCCCCCCTTAGCTATGCGCCTGGATGTTTCAGTCCTTACATACGAATATCCTTGTTTCCCCCTCTCCTGGGTGAGTTGTTTGGGGACCTAGGGTGAAAGGGACAATGGAGCGGCACAAGTATTTTAAAGGTGAATTCTCTTGAAAATCGGACTTACAGATATGTTTCTTTTCCCTTGGGCTATAACATTTCAAGAGTAAGATTCTGCCTGAAGTAATCTTGGAAGTGTGTCATACTCTATTATACAACACCTAATTATATTCCGGCCATTTGATTGGTCAATTGCTCGTCGATTGCATGCAAAATCCGCTCTATTGCACTCTATGATATAGAACCATGTGTTATACTTTTTTGATAGCACTTTTTTCAATGGTAAGAGAGCAGAGAAACCTGTCTGTTCAAAACAATCTGTTGCATGAGTGCATCTTACATCCAATTATATCCAAATTTGATGGTGTTGTATAAAAAATGGTTTCCATTCGTGCAATAGTGCAAATATTTCATTCGTTGAAAGATGTAATTTGTTCCATTAAACTCGGCTGCGCCTCGTTGAATGGAACATTCCATCTTTCAACTCAGGAAATATTTGCACTACTGCACTCATAACTATTCATTATTTGTATAATAGTCCAATCTACCATGCTACCTCTGCAATGACAGCAGTGGGGATAATCTTGTTTCTTGATCTTCATGTTGGAAAAGTTAACAGACTTTCTCCAGATTTTAAGCAACCATTCTCCCGATAAACTCACAAATTAATTCCAATTCTTGGCAGCGGATTAAGAGAAATTAAGCTGATACTTTTACACACATAAAGCGAACAAAAAAAAAACACAGTGAGATGTACTAATTTAGCAGCAGAAAAAGACAAATTTATTTTAGACTAACAGACAGTTGGAAGTAACGATAAACCCAAAGAAAAGAATAACATAATAATCCTTCATGTTCTCAAGCCACAGCTCAAACACTGCCCTGAAAGAGAAACAAACTAATAGATATTCAGTAACAAATTTGTTATTAAACTGACCAATTTACACTAGCATGATAATTTGCATTTAAAGAGAAGGAGGTTGTTTCTTTCTTTTCTAGACATGCCAAAGAGAGAAATATAAAATACATATTTCATTTTTCTCCAGCTTGTTACCAGCAGTAGAACCCTCGGACACTCGTATAAATTCTGTATCGTGGCTGGGGGGTGTTAACTTGAACCATGTCCAATACCAATATCAGATGCAATCTTAGACCCAAAAGTAACCTCGATAATACTGGACAATTACGAATTGATTAGTAATATTAACATTTTCGAAAATTTAATATTTTTACTGTTAAGTGAACTGACTAAAAGACACCTATGACCCTTCCAAAAGGTAATATTACCTATGTACAAATTATCTTAATGAAAACTGGAGACTAAATTGATCAAGAATTCCCAAAATGGAGTATGAATGTTATATTAGACAATTTTTTCTGTAATATTTTGTCACAAAATCAAAATGTCAAGTTTTCTTTCTCAAACATTGCTCTCTCGTTCTATATGATAGATATCAAAGAGGTGACTTTGTGAGAGCGTGAAACTTTTTTTTCAAAAGATTTCTTCAAAAATATGTGAAACCTGACTTAAAAATTAAAAAAAATCTTATTCTTTTAGCATAAAAGTGTTGTTTAACATGCATGTAAAGTGGTTATACTACTACTCATTAACATAAAAATATGGCATTCAAAAAACATGTCATTAACATAAAAAAGCACATCATTAACATAAACGGGTGATTTATAATGATCATTCATATAAAAATGTCATTAACACAAAACACATAAGGTTATATAAATTATCATTAACAAAAACATGCCATTTCATATTAATGTGACCATCAACGTACACATTAAACAACCAAACACACCCATAACATAATCATAAACCACTGAATTCATGGATGAACACAAGAAGGATTTATTTTACATGAAACATCAAAATGTATTTAGTTAATTAATGTAGGATAAAACAATTAACTCAGAAGCTTGAATTACCTATGAATAGGACCTCCACTTCCATTAAAAACTTGTTTCAAAGGAATAGTAAATATGACAGGGTTTTTCCCCTTCTCATTCCTAAAGCTTTGCTAAATTGAAACATAAAAATAATTTGTATTATAATTGCATACAATTTCATAACCATGTCAGGTGCAACAGAAAATGCTCATTAAAATACAGACCAATGGGTTAGTTGGACCTAGGTATCGCTAACATGCTTCTGCATATAACCTTTGACCTGCTTAGCATAAAATAAAATCAATCAAACTGATTGATAGCAAAAAACAAAATCTTCCATTTCGTAATTTTCTAGCCACGAACCCATGCACGCAACAAACACAATACTCTGCCTTTCATTTTATAAAAAGTTATCGCTCTTTTCATTGTAATTGCAAGTTATAAATTCCTGTAAGAGTACAGCCATTAAGTCAGTATTTAAGTTCTGAAAGGAATCACCTTACTTTTGCCTGTGAATCAAATCACACTCTCTCCCATATGATGCACTTTCATTTTTTTGGTCTTTTTGATTTTCTTACGGATTAAGAGATAGCAAAGAGGAAAAATAACAGACAAAAAATGGAGAGAGCAAACGAAAAAACAGAGACACCACCTACCAGAAGAAGAAACTTTGACAGCAGAACAGATAGTATTATCTTTCTACATTTATAGAGCATCAAACACTTTTTAAGAAGAAAAACTTAACTGCTTACTATTCTACCAGAAAAAACCATCATGGGAGTTTCCCCTCCCTTTGTTCAATTGATAATCATATTTTACATTTTTCCCCTTTCATTCCAAATTTGGTCCCAGACTTTTGATGTGAAAATCCCATAGGCTTGGTGAAAATGCTTATACGGAAAGTCTATAAAGTATTTTGTCGGTTGGAGTAACTTTCACCACATGACGAATATCAATCAGTCACACCATCGAAGTTCCATCTTAGTCGCTAAGCAGTGCTTAACTCTTCACTTTCTTTCTCTTTAATCTAACTTAAACAAACAATGTGAAACCAGAAATGTCAGTTTCTACCTAAATAACACCCCCCCCTTCCCCCCACCCGGTACATCTCAACAGGATCTGTATATCCTTACTAATCTTGATTGAAGTTTGAGTCATGTCTAAATATAAATTGCATTGCCAGTAGCCAGCCAGCAAGCAAACCACTGGACTGATCTGTTTCGGCAAGAAGGCGGCTTACATCATCATCATCATTTTAATTCTGCGTTTTGCATTGATTTGGACGCAATATGATGGCGACTTGTTATTCAGACCAAAAACCCCCCAAAAACAAGAATAATAAGATAACATACCTCAGCATGCCAACTTTCCCCAGTTACTGCTAGCTTACCAGGCAATCACCATTTTATGTGCTCATCTCGGGCGGAGTGTATAGCCTAGTGGTTAACGCCGGCGTCTCCCAGTCATGAGATCCCCGGTTCGATTCCCCGCCGACAGCAATGTGTGTCGTCTGGCAAGGGTGTTGTTCAATAACAACTTCCTGACATGGACGTTAAATGGATGTGTGCCGAGAGATTGGCTTCGGTCAGCTTGCGAGTTTACAAGCCTCCATGGCTTCTTTCGCGAGTTCCTGCTTGCGGGAAGATCACATATACATACATACATACATACATCTCCCAGCAATATATGATTTCTAATCCCCCCCCCCCCCTTAAATGCTGATCAGAAATGGGCTGCCCAGCCTGCAGAGATGTCTTTACTTGCCTTAGGAATGTGTAAAATCTCCAAATTGTTTTTTTTTGGGGGGGGGGGGAAATAACTGTAACAATTGCTTATCCCATTTAATATTACCACGACAATTACTTTTTACCTAGCATTTGCATTATTGCAGAGACGATGTGTAACCACAAAACTGTTTTAATGTTATGTTAATGTTTGTTACAAAATCTCACCAAAAAAAGTTAAACCAATAAATATATATTTCGAAAGTATGCAGATGACACAATAAGACATCACTTTCAGTTTGTGGGAGACAACGACTTTCTCTGTGGGACTGAACAGCTAATTACTCGCTAATTGAGAGGGGCTAATTAGCTAATTATTCGCTAATAGAGAGGGGTTAATTAGCTAATTATTCGCTAATAGAGAGAGGCAAAACAGACATAACCAGATAGATCTGTTACTTTGATGTAAGGATGTCCAATTATGCCAAACCAATCATAAAATGGAGCTTTATCATTTCCCAAACTCGTTCACTGATAGCCTGTATGTCATTAACTTTCAGCCATCACTCCCTTTTATTTAAATTTTCCCTAAAACTTTTTTTTTCTTCTATATGCATTTACCCCAAAACACAGTTTATGACAAAACTAAACTACATTTTCCACAAGTCTTACAGAAATGAACAACTCTTGTTATCCCTCCCCCACAAAAAAAAAACCCAGAAAATGCAATAGAACCAAAGAAAGATAAAACCCATTGATGGAAGAAAAGGATGAAGATATAACCAGGATACTTAAAAACCCTTTATGCAAAATGGAGAAGAAAAAGTCCCAATATCAAAAACATTTCTTTCCCCAGAAATAAAATAGAATAAAATAAATGACGTCCCACATTCGAAAAAGAAAACAAAAAAATTGTCTAACTGGAAATTGTAAATATCGTCAAAAGCTGTTGTTGTGTCATTTACTTCTTCTTTCCCTTCGATCTCGTTCTCATGCCGCCATTTTGTGGTGAGTCATGGTTGACAACTTTGCCTATGAAAAGATAAAAAAGAGAAAACATTTAGTTCTTTGTAGATAGAAAAAAAAAAAAAAAAAAAAAAAATAAGAAAGACTTCACGTTTGATTTTAAAGATATTCATTCCCCTTTAAATATTGATTACAGTCTGAGATGATACCTGGATATAAAACAATTATCAGTTACTCAGTACAGGTAATTTTGTTTAAATACTAAACACACAACAAGACATTGGTGAAGTGGTTAGTGTGTCCGTCCCAAAGCTTCTCCATTCCTGGTTCAGAACCCTCCATGATGTGTTGAGTAGTGTCTTCAGTGGATTTAGTAGTTCTGGTTTGTGAACTGGGAAATGGGGTTTTGAAACATCTTACTGGAAAAACAAACACTGTAAATAATCCAACCTACTTGATGTATAAAGGTTGAAGACTTTTACCACCCACACACAATGCAGTCCCCTCCTTATCCCTCCCCATCCATACCCCTCCCCATCCATACCCCTCCCCATCCTTACCCCTCCCCATCATTATCCCTCCCCATCCTTACCCCTTCCCTCCTTACCCCTCCTCCTCCCCATCATTACCCCCTCCTTCTTCTCCCCATCATTACCCCTCCCCATCCTAACCCCTCACCATCCTTACCCCTCCCCCTTCTTACCTTCTTCCTTCTTTGCCTTCTCCTTCTTAGGGCTCGTTGGGGTGCTGTGAAGGCCTTTGCTCTTTTTAGTGGTGATGGTATGGTTGGCACTCTGTTCCTTTTGTCGTTTGATTTGGAATGTGAGGAAATCAAATAAGACCCACCCTTGGAAAAGGCACACCGCAGCTAGAATGACGATTCTGAGAAAAAGCAAAACCAGGAAAGAATAGCATAATTATTAAGATACATGTTACTTTCAGGGAAATAATCACCATGGTTACATTCTGTTTAGCAGTTTCCTGGGTTTATACATTGTATTTCTCAGTAGGCTTCAGTGTGGACAAAAGCGCTACGAATCTTTGCATTTTGCCACACGATCAATTTCAACGTCCATACTCATATGTATGATGTACTCTTACTGATAACTTTGCACTTTTACTCCTTACTGATGGTTTCATACTGCTACTCATACTCGTAGTTTTTTACTTAGGTGTCTCGAGTCTTGGGCTTACTACCTTCCAGCTCCCCCCCAACACACACTACCAAAACACAAAACACTTGCCGTTAGTTAATCAGAAGATAGGGGCTATATTAATTCCATTCCATAATATTGATATTGTGCCTCACCTGAAGAAAGCAGTATTAAAGTTTCCAGCTGCAAGATCAAATTCTTGGTTTGGAAGCCTTCCCAGACCAAACCAGACGGTGTGAACAGTGAGAATAACGATACAGGCTCGAGCAGCGAGGAAAAAGACAAACCACAACTTGAAGCTGCACAAGAAAATCAAATCATATCTTTACAAATTAGCATGATGAGGAACACGGGTAGCATTTAGGTTAAATCTCACCAATGACAGGAGCACAAGTGAGGGAAAATCATAAGGATGGAGGAGATGTTACCAGAATTTTTCATCTCATAGGGTCAAAGTTCCTTCCAACAGAGCTGACAGTTAATTTTAATGATGCTAATGAAACATTAAACCTTAAAGTATCGAACAAGATAACAGAATGGCCTCTACATCACAAATAAAATAAATCCCAAGGCACGACAGACCATACCACTTACTTTGGAATACATGCAAACATTATACATGTTGTCAGCTTTATATAGTTGGCCCTGTTATACATGTTATATATGATGTCCATGTTATATATGTTGTCCATGTTATATATGTCGTCCATGTTATATATTTTCAATGTTATATATATTGTCCGTGTTGTCCATGTTATATGTTGTCCATGTTAAATATGTTTTCCATTTTATATATGTTGTGTTTTCCATGGTATATATGTTGTCCATGTTATATATGATGTCCATGTTATATATGTTGTCCATGTTATATATGTTGTCCATGTTATATATGTTGTCCATGTTATATATGTTGTATGTATTGTCCATGTAATATATGTTGTCCATGTTGTATGTATTGTCCATGTAATATATGTTGTCCATGTTATATATGTTGTATGTATTGTCCATGTAATATATGTTGTCCATGTTGTATGTATTGTCCATGTAATATATGTTGTCCATGTTATATATGATGTCCATGTTATATATGTTGTCCATGTTATATATGTTGTCCAAGTTATATATGTTGTCCATGTTATATATGTTGTCCATGTTATATATGTTGTCCATGTTATATATGTTGTCCATGTTATATATGTTGTCCATGTTATATATGTTGTATGTATTGTCCATGTAATATATGTTGTCCATGTTGTATGTATTGTCCATGTAATATATGTTGTCCATGTTATATATGTTGTCCATGTTATATATATTGTCCATGTTGTATGTTTTGTCCATGTTATATGTTGTCCATGTTATATGTTGTCCATGTTATATATGTTGTCCATGTTGTATGTTTTGTCCATGTTATATATGCTGTCCAAGAAAACCAGAAAGAGAACAAGGCAAGGAAATAAATGGGGAACATAAAAGGTCCTGAAAAGAAGGAATTGTATATGAGCAACGTACCATGGCTTGGAAATGTCTAAATAATCGCTGAAGTATAAAATTCTGGCAAGGTGAAAGGTCATTTCTGCCAAATAATGAAGAACAAGGCACAAGATGGCTAGCCTCGTCAAACTGGAAAGGAGAAAACAAAAACATAGTTGTATTAGATATAATCTCACTAGCGATGTATTTTAAAACAAATAAACACACTCTAAATACCTAAACTTTGATCCAAACAAAAGGTAGTGTAGATTGAAAAAGCACGAGGAAGCTTTAAATCCTTACATTTCTATATTTTTTGGGCCGTGCTGATAGATAGCCCACTGTTCACACTTGTAAATGTGTTTTTCTTTATCCCAGATTACGGTAATGTAAAGTTTAAAGGCAATAGTTAACGTATGAGATAATTATGAACAATTATAATTCAAATCATTAGTTATCAGTTATTATAAGCAAAACTTAAAGAAACACAATCTCCCCGGTTTCCTTATTATAATTTGCTGCTTGCTGTAAAGTGGCATGGAGTTATAGGTTCAAATGACAAACTTTTACATGGAAGCAAGGAAACGGAACTGCAAGATGTTTTATGATGCCATTTATTTTTATTCCTAAACAAGGGCAGGGATGTGCTCAGGAATATTTGAGTGCCAGGCAGATTGTGCGGTAGTGTGATCCACACCCTGGGAGAGGGATCCCATGGGTGGGGTACCCCCTCCCCACTGGACAAATTTTGCACATGAAGTATGCTTAGGTGGTGCTATTTTTCCTATTCTGTGCCATGTATTCTCCCAGATTTTGGTTATGGTAAAATTTGTTAAATTATTAAAAAAAAGTGCCAGGCGGAAGTTTAAAATACTGTTTGTTCTGGGTGGCATTCCGCCCGGTGCCGCCCATTGTGAGCACATCCCTGCAAGGGGTATAACTGATCACCAGTGAAGGGCAGTGCTTATCAAGGTGGGATGTGAGGAGAGGCCCAGGAGTAGGTGTGGTGGAGGGAGGGGCAGTAGGTAGCTGATATTTGTACTCACTTTACAACATATGCTGATACTATGAAGGCCAAATAAAAGGCGGCAAATTTTATGCGGTCATCCATCTCCTCCTGTGGACAAAACAGGACAGGAAAGAGAAAATTAATCTTGTATGAAAAACAAAAGAAATGACTTTCACACTCGCAATAATCGTTTGAAGAATAACAAATTCCTAATCTCACTAATCCTATTAAGAAGGTCAAATCTTGATCAAGCTTCTTAATCTTCACCATTCAAGATCAAAAAGGAAAAGAATGGTTAACTGCACTATGTTTTATTACAGTTATCCCTGAATTTTTAATCCTCGTAGCTGGTTTATTCACTCAAAGATAGCTATATAGTACAACTGTACTTACATTAAATCCCTGTAGCTGTGTATTCATTTAAAGATAGCTATATAGTATAGTGTTGTGCTTTAATTTACTCCCTGTAGCTGTGTATTCAATTTACAGGTACAGCTATAAAGAAGGGTTGTACATTACTTAAACCCAATAGCTGTGTATTCACTGAAAAACAGAGCTATAAAGTAGAGTATTTTGAAATAAGCTGTGGTGTCACTTGGCCTTTTAATTTCAGACCTGTAGGTTGTGATATTCGGTTACAGTATATAAAACATCTAAATTTCAATGGCACAACATTGACGTTTTGCCAATCTTACCCGTTTGATCTTTTGGAAGTAAAGTTCAGGAAAAGAATGAAGCCAATATGCAATCTGTAGAGAAATTGGAAAACAAATTAATTTAAAAGTAGTAACTGAAAGTTGCCAAGAAAGAAAATCAGAAACAAAAGAATAGTAGCGACTGAAAGTCGCAAGAAAAAATGTAACATTGTTAAATTTAGGACACGTCCACAACTCTAGGTCAGCTGGGTATTCTGCAACTAGTGACTTGCGTTTGATTATGCCGAAAGTAAACAGACCGACACGGAACGAAATTGATACCTTTCCAACTAATAGCCCCACCGGTACTTAGGGTCCACCTGTAGGCAGAATGCCAGACATTTATAACATCATCGTCCAAGTTAGCCAAGGACATTAAAAAAAACTGGTGACTAGCGCTGAACTTTGTCCTTATATGTTAGTCATTTACTGGGTGACAAAAATTGTTTGTCAATAATCAAGTATGAAATAATGTTGAGTGCTGTATGTGAAGAGAGTCAATATTTATATTGAAAAAAATCTTTCAGTTAGTACAGTGTCTCTCTTGAGCTGTTAAACATCCATACTAGGTAAAATGATAGAGGGCCTCGCCTCCATTGTGAAATACATCTGGTTGACAAGATTTAATTACAATTATTTCTCAGGATGTATAATTTGTGGAATACCTTTTGTCCCAAAATGCATATTAGGTTGGGTTGAGTTGAGGGGGAGAGGGGGGAGTAGAGGGGTAGGGGTTGCTGGCACCTGGACTCACCTGAGTTATGAAGTAGAACTTAAGTCTAAACGAGAGCAGGGCATGAGGATAGCCATCCCAGAGGTGAGATAAATTGTTTAAATATCCTTCCTGGGGTAAAAAGAGGAAAGTAAAATGCAAATATTAGAATGTAAAGTTCTATTCTTTATACACCACTAACAGCTTAGGCAGAATTATTATGAAACTATTGACTGAAATTTAAACAACCGCCAATATTCAAGGCACTGCTAGAGACCCCCACTCACAACTGAGAGATAAACTTTGATTTTAGGGAACCAGCTAGCTACTATCAATGCTAGGAGATGAGGCATGTCATTATAACAAACAGGATATACTATGATGGTGGATAAATTAGAAATTGATACTGTAGTACTTAACACAATGAACAAAATTTTTTGGTACTTATCATAAAATTAGAAAGTTGGAAAATGGAAAGACATTTCAATTTAGCTATGTCAACATTTAACAGGAAATAGGTTTGGAAAATTGGCCATTTGGCAGCGACCTGTGACTCCTGAAAATATCAACAAAAGTATTGGCTAACAGTTCAACAAAAGAGTGTGTCAACTGCTAAACTGAGGGATGTTGATGTGTTCCCCCCCCAGATGTCATCACCCTTAGGGAAAATTTTGTCCATAAATCCTTTCCTGACAAGGAGAACTCAAAATTTACTTCCTGAAACATAATTTGAGAACCTGCAGTTGTGTTGGTTAATTCATAAAACTGCCATTATCAGGGAATAATGCTCTAAAGGCTTTTTTTTTTCCCTCACAGAAAAATATTTTTCCTATGCATAAAACTGCTATACATCTTTGCACTTTCCCATGGATTGCTTTATAAAGTCATATTTGATTGCACCCCAAGGTGGGTATCACATTATTTGTTTTAATGTTAGTTGATGCAAGTAGGAGGTGGGGGAGGGGGGGGGGGGAGTTGATGGTGCGAATGACTTACCTTGATCATAATATCCACGGCCCACAGTATAGAGAAGATGTAAAATACGATTAGTTGTCCCGACTCGTTGAATTTGGAATGTTTGGTTTTGGAGAGATGTAGTTTCCTGTTCAGTTTCTGTTGGGTTCAATAAAATGGAAAGAGGTGGTACCGTAGGTTAGGAATACTGGTCTACAAAAGGCTACGGTTAACGCGATATTCTGGTGGCGGGAGAACAAATTGTGTTCAAACTAGTAGATGAAATAACAGAATTTCAATATCTTCTCCATAACTCAAGAAATGGTCGGTTTAATGCATCCTAAAACCTTACCTTTAATCCTGTGGGGTGGGGTTGGGTGTAAAGATGGCTGAAAAGTGCGATTAGGGGATATTTTAGTGGTCAGAACATCATATGGCTTTAAAATGTTAGCTAAGCACTGGTACCTAATTGGATGAACAGCAAGGTAGAGAAGGAGAATTGATGAATTTTGGATTTCAAACTTTGAAAAGTAACAAAACTGTGTGACTTACATCGAGCAAATACTCCTGCACCACTGCATGGAGCACGACAGCGATCAGTAGGTAGAAAAAGACAGAACAGATATCTTTAGGTCCGCTATGGTATGATGTCACCTCTTCCACATCTTCATCTGCTGTGATAGACAAAATTGCAAAGATTATGAAGACAATAACCATTCGATCATTATTTTATATGTATATGTCTATATATATATATATTTGTAGGTTTTAATAAGAGTTGAATCACCATTTAACAATCACTCTCAAAGTTAACTGTATTTTCCTTCGCTGAAAGGTCTTAGCCGACAGTCAAATTAAACTCCACTGGTTTGACGGCTTTCCTATTAAATGTAGATTCCTTTTTGGTTTACAGAAAGGGAAACCTATTGAGTAACTATTACTGACCGAAAATTTGAGGGGGACAGCTATATAACGCGGAACGCAAAGTCGGTAACGGTTAGATCCGTCCAACACAGCAGCATCCAGAAATGTTTCATTCAAAGACAAGGTGAATTAATCGGGTCACACATCAGGAGTTCATGCATGCCAAGTTCTTCAAACATGACACTTCACACTCATAGCTTTGATTATAAATGCTACCCAAAAAATAATACTAAATACATGACACCAAAATGTTGGAATGGATTTATAGAACTCTTTTGTCATGGAAAAGCAGTAGACAAATATTTGTAAAACTTTCAACAAATATATTACTTAACAGGCCAGGATGAAGTCACTCACTCTACTCTTGCCAGATACAATAATAGCCTATTACCAAAAAAAAAAAAAAAAAGTACATATGGCATTCTCTGCATTATCATTTGCTATAGCCACGAGCATTCAACCAAATTATTCAGAGAACTTTTTTCTTAGGTCTTTTTAGTTCAGGGTTGGCATGATCTGAATTCATTAGGCTTACCCTCTTCCGATGTATCTCCTTCAGTTGACACATTTGTGGTCACATTATACTGCATAGTAACAAACACAGATGATAATGGACTGGTGACCTATTAGGTTAAAAAAAGCAAGTTCCAAATTAATAATACTAAACACTCTCCTCCTCAAGTGTAAGTCATCCATCCCATACTTATTATTTGCCTCCACTAGCAAGCAAACAAATTTACTTTAATAGATGCTAACAACCATGTTCAAGGAAATAAAATGAAAGTGTTGTTCATAGATTATCACATATTAATAAAAACATGGTATATTTTTACTCTACCCTTTAGAAGGGAGCAAATATAGAAATCTGATCTGATCTTTACTAAATATATATTAATATATTCTGTATTAATAAGCCATAACAAAATATGATCATACTAATTAGAAAGCCTATAACTGTTTCTCACTCATGCTTTCAATTTTACCACTCAATCACTGGTGCTGATTTTACCCTTTTAGCTACTGAGGAGTCCTTAATGGTTGGAAATGATACTTTTATGGAACATTATAGACACTTGAACTTAGCAATTCTTCACTGCAGACCTAGTTTGTGGCATAGAAAATTTGCTTACCAGTCAAAACGTCCCTTTACCGGGGACGTTTTGACTCACGGGGACGTTTTGACTGCGGGGACGTTTTGGTAAAAAGCGGGGACGTTTTGGTCTTAAAAAAGCGGGGACGTTTTGGTAAAGGGACGTTTTGACTGGATACCGAAAATTTAAGCAAGGTTGCAACATGGTATAAATATGTTTATCTGTAATTCAACTATTACATTTTGAGGAAAATCGAAAATGTCCTGATTGCCTTATACCTCAAACATGATCCAGCACCCCCCCCCCCCCCTTCCATCCAAAGAAAAAAGGAATGCCACGACCAAGAAGGGATTGTCAGTTTCACAGTTTAGACTAGAGGTGACATTGAATAATGTTGTGAATTTTTTAGGCATTTTATCAACAGTTAGGCTGGCAGCTTTGCAGTAAACATCATCTAAACTTATAACTTAAATTGAGCAGTATGGCCTAGCCTAGCTCATACAGTGAAGGCTTAGCCTAACATTAGAGTAGACCTAGGAAAGATAGGCTAGGCGACTGGTCTATGCTAACCCGAAGACAGGGTTAGGTAAGCGTATCGTTAGGCCATTTCTGTACGTATGTAACACCTGGTAGAATTCATTCAAAGCAGATGAAAAAGAAGGTCTGTCTCACTCTGAGTTTGACAGCTCCCAGGGCTAGGGCCCGAGGTTAGGCTTTACATTTGGCTACTGAGTGTTTTACCATTTACAGGCTAGGCTATGCAAGTTTTAGTACCTGAAACATCAGGCCCACCAAAATCAACATAGCAAGGCATGACACGATATCAGCGTGATTCTGGATAACGAATTCATGACTGAAAATTGGTGGGTTCTTGGATGTCGCTCCACGTCTCCGAACAGGCGGCATTTTTCTACCGAAAACTGTTGCAGTCAATAGCTGAAAAATTATAATGCTAACGTATGTTTAATGTAAGGTCTCTTCACACGTACACAACACACGAGAATTTCTACAACGTATGGACTGTACTGTACTTCTGCTACGCTGATCCTGGAACAAATGATGAAACTAATGATATATGTAGTACGTAAAAAACTAGAGTAAGTAAGTAAGTAGAATCAATTGTGAAGCTCAAATTGTAAAATTTTATATGGAAGTGTACGTTACAGGTACGTCTCCAACTCAATATGACACTCTAGTTTCCTTCGCTGATTAGTTTGGTAGGTGATCTAGACATTTCTACAAATTTTGTTACACACATATCATTGGTTTTCACACACACATGTTATTTGATGCACGGAGAAACGCTGACTCTTTTTACACGTCACCCAGGAACAAGCTTGAGATTTGAATATTCATATGAGATGATTATTCATGAGTGGATACAGCCTGAGGAAGATGCATCCAGCTTCCAGGTAATCATTTTTTATGACCAAAACTGATAAGCTTCGACTTTATACACGTAGAAAGGTTGCGAATGTGTAGCCTGATAAATTTCGATGCATATTAATCACTTTTCCGACAGACTGTATGAACGTTTGGGCTATTTTTAGGGCATTTTCATAGCCTAAAGACTGCCTCATGCACAGTACTATACTGCATGCTAAACATGTGAGCTGTTGTTAGTAATTAGTGCACTAGGCTATGTCGCTACAGTTGTGCAGGTATTGATGTGCACTACAATGGTCTTCACAATGTGGTTGCTATTACTGTACAATGGATTCTACATGCTACCATGCATGATAAGGAAGTTAACATGTGCAATGTTTAATGTGTATATATAAATGGGTGCATAAGTATTGGAGTATATAGGATTCTCTGCTATAGCCGGTTGACAGATAATTGCCCAATTGCAGGTAGGCCTAAGGTTGATGGTACTATAATTACCACATATCTTGGACGTACACATAAAAGCCTTGAAAATCATCTCGTAAGAGATACACGATAACAAGGACATTTTCAAATTTTGCTCATTTAATTTGGCTTCTTTCTACTGTTTACACGATTTCAAGGAATGTTTGCACATGCTGGAATGAAATACAAGGTAGCCAATATCGGCCATGATGAAAGTTTCGAAATTGTCCAAGATGTGATGTATGGCGGAAGTTTGGGAATAGGCCTACACGTAGTGGTGGGTCTCATTTAACAATAACAGTTTAAGTACAAGTTACATTCCTTGCATCTGTAATTAGCTACGTACTTTAGTATGTTGCCAGATACATACTTGTGGAAGGCTTCTGTCCTAGTGGAGCTGTGATACTAAACCGCTGTCAACTTGAGGTGTCGTATCTTGAAGTATTTGAGCTGACCAATGCCAAGCTCAATGTAAGCTCTGTTTTTTGGTTTCAAATTTAATTTAAATACAGTTTTACATACTTCCTGTTTGTGAATTTGTAATCATGTAAGTTCATATGTATCAAGTTTTCCATTTTAAACAAGTTTTATAATATTTACTAAATTCAAGCATTTAAGCGTAATGCAAAACTGTACCTTGTGACTGACTAACACAAGATATGACCAAGTGAAATGATATCTTTTCTTCGTTCCTTTTGCAGCTGTGATGCAGTACCCCCCTAAATAAAAAGTTAGGTTTGGACCGTATATGTCCTAAGGTTAAACTTGACTGTTGTGATGGCATGATGTTTCTAGATCAGAAGCTGCTGAAGTTCTGAACCTTCCAAAAGACAGGTAACATTATCTTGAAATTTGATCTCTACGGTAAAGTTAAAGTTGGATGAAGAAAGCAAGGAAAAATGGCTGCGAAAATTGTGGATCAGATGAAAGAGAAGATGAAACTAGCCGGACAGACGGCCCTTCTTGCTGAAATGATTCCCAAGAGAGAGGGCCCCCTTGACGTTGATCCTCAGATGCGATCTCTGTCGACTCCGATCGCTCCATCAGATATGATCCCTGGACAGCAACAGGACGGCCTGGTGACAGCTAACCTACATTTGCCGCTTGCTTTGAGAAAGCAACGCAGGCCAAATGCAGGGTATGTGATCTTTAAGGTTTTCTGAAATTTATTTATCAAAAACATGACTGAAAATAATTTTAGTTGAAAATGGAACTAAATACTACAAAACATTGCTGAATTTCAATCCACAGGATGCTCACAGTGATTTGCAATTCGCAAAGAAAATTTTGCTGGATATTCTCTTGGAATTGATGTAACGAAAATGAAGAAGAAATTGCTGTTATTTGTGTGAAAAACATAATGTGTAGTTTGTAATTAGAAAGTGAAATTTAAGCAAGTGGTATTGCATTCAAATTTCAGAACATTTTTGGTGAGAACGAATGCTACTTTCAGGTCAACTATTAAATTTTGTTGCCGACCGAATATTTGAGTAATAAGTCGTAATATCTTTGATCACTAGATTTAAACCCTACCACAGTTTCGTCACAAAGAAGATAAAGAAAGCGGTGACTGTCAAGCAGCTCAAAGGTAAGTAATAAAATAAAAATTGGCGGTTCTGGAATAAAAATGCATTAACTCAATTTAAATTCCATTTCTGAACTTTGTTTCCCTACAGTCATGGTTGAGTGTTTTACCTCAAAAGTTGAAACAGAAGTGATAGAGACAAAATGATTGTTTGCAGCTGCTGGGACAATAATCATAATTTGAATGTGAAGCATACTTTGGGTCTCTTTTGTCAAACTTAGAGTTATTTTGAGTGTTTGTGTAAAACAGTGTCACATTTTCTTTAAAATAAATAACAGATAAAATAAAAACAAAGGCATTTTTTTAAAAACATTTCAGATGAATTGAGACAACAACAACAGCAACAAGAGGGAAAGGCTGCTGTTCATCGCCCTTCTGCTGTTCGAAGCTTAGAGAGACGGCGAGAGCGAAGGAAACGATTGAAGATGAAGAAGAAACTGAAGAGGATGGGGTCAGAGCATGTAGAGTCCTTTCGCAAGAAAAAGACGATCCGCCCCATACTGAGAGATGGGGTAGGTTAACAGATCATGGGGGGGGGGGTAATGTTGCAACCGCCTGACCAAATAATCCATGTGCATTAGGTGACTGATGAGCCCAGCGCATGTTTAATAGGTCACATGCAAAATTAGGTTCTTGTTAACGGTTTAGGTTTGTTGAAACTGGACAGTTGTCAGTTGTAAACTTGCAGAAGACTGCCGATTGCCTGTCATGAAAACACTAAATGTTCACTTTCCAGGTGTAGGATTGTAAATTTGCATTTTCAGTATCGAGTCATGTAAAATTCACACTTTGCCAGTTATAGTTCATTTCAATGAAGAGCTCCATGTGGGGTCACTGCCAAAGCTATGGAGGTGAGGGGGGAACCTAGGCCTAGCAAAGTGCTGGTCCTTTTTGTGTAAAAATTGAATATTTCTTCATCGATTTTTAACAGAAAACCACAAATGACAGTTACTGTTGGATATGTCATAAGGAGAGCTGCATGGTGTTGTGTAGAGCCTGCCCTCGTGTTTATCACAGAGAGTGTATCCCCGAGGTGGATATCAACGCTGCGGACAGCAAGGCCTGGTTCTGTCCAGAATGTGAAGTAATTAATCCATCTTTATTGTTAAACATAATCAGAGGATTTGGAAAGAAGAGAGAACAATAGTAATAAAAACTATTTTCGATATTATCAGTACAAACTAGTTGCATTCGGTAATACCGCTCACCTCTCTGTACTCAAGTGATTGCCAATAATAATAATAGCTAGGGGATAATGGTTGCAGGTTTTTCTTTTTATTTTATAGGTTGTATCTTGGCTATATCAAGATCTAGTTTTGCTAATATAAAAAACAAGAAAAAATGTAAAATCCAAAATAAGCCAGAAGTGTTCTTCTCGAATTGGTTCGAAGCTGGACCTCTGTGCATCCATGGACAGTACTGTCCATTACAATTAGAAAATCTAAGAGAAGGGGTGACATCTAGGATTTTAAATTGAGGGGGTGAAGCACTGGGGCTGTTGAAGCTGACTCCCATGTCGGGAGATGTGAGAGTCCTGCACCAGAAGAAAAAAACTAAAATTAGATGTGATCGATATGGTGCATTCTGAGGGTTTAATCACTAGGGTGTAAATTATGTCTACATGCATTGTTGTACAACTGTTTTTAACTTTTTATGTGGAGTCGAATAGGCTAGGAGGGGGGGGCTGTACACCGCCCCCCCCCACCTGGATCCTTGCCTGCCGGGCGTCATCTCTGGACGCCGTTAGCAACATAGTTTTTCTTTCGAAATTAGACTTGACAATTGTTGAACTTTTTGCACAAATCGACAGATAATCACCGAAGCTGAATGTGTGGATACTCAGTCAAGTACTCTTGCTTGCCTCTCGGACGATGATCTCACCAAGTTGCTTCTCTGTGCTTGGAACAGAATGAAACATTCCTGTGTGAGTCTAACACATAAAGCAGTCAGACTGAGCTATAAATCTGGAGATGAATGTTGATTGAATATTCATATAATTTTGAGTATGTATTAAAGAAAGCTAGGACCTGATCACCCAGTCTGTACCAGTTGTCAGTACGATTGTTTTGAAGCATGAGGTATCAGGACTGTATAAAGTGGTATTAGCAGTAGATAATTGTCCCAACTTGACCGTTATTGGTCTTGACTTGTTGGTTGGTGTCATGAATTTTATTTCATGACCCATTTTTTTTTTCCAATCCCAATTTTCACTGTTTTTTTTCCTCACACATTAAGGTTTTTGTATACTTTCTCTTTGTCCGTTATTATTCCTACGTGATAGTTTTTACTATGTAATCTGTGTACCCAAAATATGACGAAAATTGTTCATGTGGTTTCTCTTGTTTTTGTTTTGTAGTCTGGCCCATTTTTGTACCCTGTGAGTATGGACACAGCACCAAATTACCTATCCTACATCTTTAACCCCATGGATCTCACCACTTTAGAGCGGGTAAGTAAACATTGTTTCTTACCAACCCTTTGTCAAAGAACGTCACTGGTTTCAGGGGAGTTACTCTCAATAATGGGCTATGACCCCATTAGCTTAGCCAGAGGGGACAGGGGCATTGATTGTGGGGGTGTGAGGTGGGGGGGACAGGGGCATTGATTGTGGGGGTGTGAGGTGGGGGGTAGCAAAATGGGTCAAAATCATGAGCAGATAAAGACCAAATGCAATATTTAAAAGTAGCATTTCTCTTGGAAGTCCATTCCAGTCCCCCTCCCCATGGAAGGTACTGGGATTATGTCTAGCAATAAACATCTGCAGTACAATGGTTGCAAGTAGGATTTACCCCCCCCCCCCGTGGTTTGGGAGCACCTTCCCCCAACAACCTCACCCCTCTCACAAAATTTCTTGGTAAACTTTTGGGGCAATGGAGGTGAAAATAGATAGCAAAGAAGGTTGGGCCCAAATTGTTAATCTTTTGTTTTGTAACAGAACATCCAAAACAAGATGTATGGCTCTCCAGATGCATTCCTGGCTGACGTCAAATGGATCGCTCATAACTGTGTCATCTATAATGGTTGTAAGTGATTTCAGATGTTTGGTAGGATTGCTAGGTGACAAATAAGAGTTGTTAACATTATATCAAGGTCACAAATATTATGCAGAGAAATTATGAAAGACTGATATTGAATGGACGTCGATGTGCTAGACTGGGATGTCCAGCCACCTCAATTGATGATGATGTTTTGGAAAAGCAATCTGTAAAGAACTAGAAAATAATATGAAATGACTCAAATTGATGTAAGTTACTTTTTATGGTTTTGGATAAATATATCAAAATATAATTTTATGCCTGAAATCATTGTTTATGGATTGAGTTTCAACCTGGGAAAACTGCTCTGTAAGTGAAGAATGGTTTCTAGGTTTCTGCTGGTTATGTAACCAACAGATGACTCTCAGTTATAACCATTTTGATTATGTTTGTGACAAAACAAAGAATTTTTTTTCAGGCAGGCTAGTATTTTTCTGATTTCTATCGAAAATTTAAAGGTCTTTGACTCTTCCATACGTTTTTATTGATGAACAAGTCTCTGAAACTTTCTTTTCCCATTTTGATTTCTTCAGCTTCCAATAAATTGACCAAAAGTGCCCAGCTCATCTCGCAGATAGCAGAACACGAGGTATGCTAGCATAACCAGAGTATCATTTAGCCGTAACTGCGGCAAATGTTAGACCAACTTGGCCTATTGCTATACAAAATGCAAAGCTGTATGGCAGTGTTTGTACACATGGAATGCATTATTTGATATCAGACAAGATTCAGGGCCTTAAAACTTGCTACATGAGATACGAACCCTAAGTTATGCCCACTGTGTCATTTCAAATTTAACTTCAGCAATGCATCACATTTGTAAAGGTTAAGGCATGGCGTAGCGGTTAGTGTGTAGTCCGCACAACCATTAGATTCCACGTTCAAACCCTCATCTAAATATGGAGTCTTCCATATTTCTGGTGTGCAAATTGGGAACTGGGCTTTTGGTTCAGTCCGTCGGATGGGTAAGCAGGAATGGGGGCGACAATTACAGCCTTAACTCTTAGCTCTCAGAACACTCATCGAATAGGAAGAAATGGGCTCGGTATAAGCCGCGGTCCATCCACGATCATCACATATATAAGATTTTAATGAGCTTCTGTTGGTTTCCTCACCGTTTTAAAATACTTAACTAAAGTAAACATGGACAAATTGATACCGACTCTTTTAGCCTAAGTTTATTTCCTACATTTGTTAGTGTTACATAAACTAATGTAAAACATAGACAAAGTGATACCTAATATTTTAGCCTAAGTTTATCTTCTACATTAGTTAGTGTTACTTAACTAACGTAAACATGTACAATTTGATACTGACTCTTTTAGCCTAAGTTTATCTCCTACATTAGTTAATGTTGTCCATTCTTAATGCATTTATCACAATGTGATAATGTCCTTTACAAGCTTTCTACATCCAAAGCATCAACTGTCCCAGCAATTCTGGTATGCATTCATGAATGGTTCAAAAGCGTTGTCCAAAATGGGCCATAGTAATTCTTTTAGCTTCTTCTATAAAAGTACTCTGTTTAATTGGCAAGAATTTCACAACCCTTGCACACAAATATATGCAAGTTTGCCCGGAGTGAAAAGGGATTTTCGGTGGGATTGTCTTCGTAATCAGAGGCAATTTGGATTTCTTTTTTCTTTCTCTTCTCATCTTTAGATCAAAGAGATGCAATTATGTCCTGACTGTTATAGATTTTCTTGTTCCAAGAAGAAGAACTGGTTCTGTGAACCCTGTGTAAGTACAGATAGTTGTAACATGCATCATCATCTCCTACTTTCAAATAAAAAGATATTACAACATTTATTGTAACACATAGTACCACCTCAACTCTTTTCCCACCCACCCTCTCCGCCCCCTCCCCCCCCCCCTTATCCTCCATATCAACTCCCCGGCACTTCACTTTTCAGCTTTTGATGTTTTTGCCTCAATTCATTTTTTTTTTTTCTGTTTCTGGTTTTGCAGAGAAACTTACACACACTTGTGTGGGCTAAGTTAAAAGGATTCCCCTTCTGGCCAGCTAAGGTAAGATGTTAATTCGTAATTTCGTCTTCCAAAATATGTTTGCATATGATTGTAAGGATTCAGTTTCTCTTTAGTAGTGATTTCAGAAAATGATTTGTATCATAGCTTCTGGTTATCATTATAAGATTATCCTCAGAGGAACGATTATGTCAGCTCCTCTGACCAGGCGTGAGTTTTTCCGCGGATTCTCTTCTACCTCGGGGACAAAAACTATTATCTTGACACACTGTGACATACGCAAACTGGAGCTAATACAGCAATTTTTGCAAAGTTCCGTGATTTTTTTTTTACACCAGGCTCATCCCTGTCTGACTTTGATAAAATTATTAACATAATTTGATTACATTTCAGGTACTACAAGAGCATGATAATCGACTTGATGTTCGGTTTTTCGGTCAGCACGACAGGTAAGACTACAGATAGATGTCTCTGGGTATTAAAGGAAAAATGAAGGCAGGGATCAAAGACAATTTATCTTATTCAGTAAACTAAAACTCTCTAATAATTCAATTTTTAAGTTAACTGCTCCCAGTGTGACTGAATAAGCTCGCTTTGAAAATTGGCTCCTAAGGCCTCACCACAATGCACAGTAAGCCGCCATTGATTACGTAATACACCTGAAATTCCATAACAATGACATCAGAGATGAATAACTCTCGTAACAAAGTCATTTTCCATGTGGTAGTCTCCCTGTGGAAAATATTCAGCTGTTGTTGCTAGGGCTAGAACTTTAGAAGGCCTTGCAATTTCCTATAAGATTCCTTTTAGATCATGTCCTTTGTAAATTCATGTACCAAGAAATACATAGTTATGAAATCCCATTTTGTCTCAAAATCGTTTTATCTATCTGGCATGTATATTTTTCCATTGTTTTTCCACATATACATATCACAACATGATGAAAAGTAAAGTTTTTACTTTCGACTTCTCTTCTCTTAGAGCCTGGGTTCTAGTTCAGGATTGCTATCTCATCTCCAAACAGATGCCTTTTCCTCCCACGAACAACAAAACGTCGGGACTCAGTCAAGCCGTCCGCGAAGTAGAAATTCACATGCAGAAGATTTGTGATCAGAATCGTAAATGTGACTACTCGCCCTTCAGAACTCCGTACGACGTGGCCAGAACGTACACCCAGAGGAATATGCAAGCAATAAGAAACGAGACCGGAACTGTGAGCAGAGGCAAGAAGAGAAAGAGGAAAGGGAAGGCGACTTATGTCCCAGTGTTAAGAGATTTGGACCCCCCGAAACCAGATGCAACCATCGACGTTGAAAATGACCACAATGAAGGGTTGGCAAAAGTAGAAGGAAAAGGAAGCTCTGAATTAGGTCAAAGAGCAGAAAACACTGGTATCCCGGGGGCAGTGGGTGGTGGAGGGGATAATGGTGCAGGGACACATACAGATGAAAAGCAATCTCCCAAAGATGCTTCACCTTCAACAGCTGAAAAAGATGTCAAATCAGATACGGCCAAAGCAGAGACACCGACGTCAAGATTTAATGTGTCCAGGAAGGTGTACTCCAAGAGCGGGAAATTTTTAGCCCTAGCTTCAAATATCACAGAAGATGCGAGGTCGGTGGTTGAGTGGAGTCCAGAGAGTGTGAAAGGAGCATCGGAGAAAGAGGAAGTCAAAGATTCAGAGAAAGCTGTCTCTGTAGATGGTAAAGAGAAGGAGGAAGATGGTGGTGCATTGCTCAAGGAAGACTCGGCCGTGACAAGAGCTGTGACTGATGCAAATGATGACAGCCAATCCAGCAGCGTGTCTTCTTGTAGAGAGGACAAGAGAATGGTGAACGGAGAAACAGCAGCAGGAAGAGTTGGTGATAAAACAGATGAAGTGAACACGCCAAATATTGAGAGATCTCCCATAAATTCCACAACGGTACCTCTTGTCTTGCCAAATAAACTTCCAGATCTAGAAAAGATTGTGGTAAAAACGGAAAATTTGACGCCCAAAGAAACCACATCAGAAGGGACCCAGATGACACCACAGAAGAACGACAAATTTAACGAGAAACTCAACCAGACCATCAAATCCTGTCGCAAATTCTTGGGGTTGGAATCGGGACTGACGGAGAAAGGAATGGATTCGGATGACGACGAAAGCGTAGCCAAATCTGATTTGGATTCCGAGATGGATACCTCTCAGGATGAAGAAGACTATAGCAAGTTGGGGTCGGATGATGAGGAGGCGGGGCCTTCCAGACAGGTAACTCCATCGTCTACGTTAGACAGTGATTCACCCAGATTAAACCTGAAACTGTCGGGCGACTTTGACTCAGATTCGGACGAAAATGGAGACTCGGATCAAGAACTGGTAATTGACGAGGACGCAGGAAAGTCCAGTGAAGCAGAGATGAGCAAGGAGGACAGAGAGAAAGGGATGCAAACGAATGCAGGTCCTTTGGAATCCCCAAAATTGACAATTAAACTCCTGTTTGGATCAAAGGGGAAGCAGAGAGCCACAGACACTGGCAGTAGCCATCAGGAAGTAGAGGACAATGGCGATGTTGATGCAGATAAGGAAGAGCAAGAGGAATGCAAAACCAGGGAAGAAGTTGGAGGACCGGAGGTGGATTTAGCAACCACAAGTGGTGACAGAGATGTCGAAGAGATGGAAACGGTCCATCAAGGTGTCGAAGAATCTGCTCCTAGCAACGATAATCAAGAAACGGGTAAGAAAGTGGAGAAAATGGGAGAAGTGAAAGATGAGGGGAGGGTAGTACCCAAAGCAAACAATGGTGGTGAAGATTTAAGTAGGAGTAAAATGGAGATTGAGGAAGCTGAAGGAGGGATGAAAAAGAATGTTGATATCGAAGAGAAAGGATCGGCCTCTTCATCTCAGTTAGCAATAATACCAATCAAGAAATCAGAGAGTGGTGAGACATCAACCAGGGGTTCAAATGATGGATCTGTGGAGATGGTTGAAGATGATAACACGGGAAAGACCAAAGATACAAATCAAATATCTGTAAGGGAAGAGGTCAGTGAAGGTGACAGGGTCATCAAGGAGGTCACCAAAGGAGAGGAATTATCCAAGGAGTCAGACGAGGTAGGTCTTTGTCCATCTTTCTTAATTTTAGGGTCTCTGTAGTTTCTCTGACAGGAATTTAGATTTTGATCTTCGAAAAGAAAATCAGATTGATTGGCTCTCCCCAAGCATTCCAAATTTAGCGATGAGAAATTGACAAAGGAAATTGCCAATAGGAAAGCAGAAATTTTTTTCAGGAATGCATGGCATAAATGACATCAGAGATATTACTTGACTGTTAAAACAAGAGACATGAGCACTATAGAATTTAAATAATTTTATACCGCCAAATTTTCTGACAATTTTGCAGACGATCATTCGAGACATTCTGAAGACTCTCTGTGATAAAGTGGAGCTGCGTCAGACAGAGAAACTGGAGAGGAAGATAGCCTTCTTGGAGGAGGAGCTCTCTAAGCTGAAGAAGAAACTCATGATTCAGAAACAGGAAGGACTTGAGATGAAGGCTAATTATGGTGAATATTCATAAGTAAACTCAAATTAACAGGCATGAGCTTTTTCCGCGAATTCGCTGAATATCCATGATTTCTTTTCTACCTTGGGGACAAAAACTATTATCCTAACACACTGTAGCATACTCAAACTGGAGCCTTTACCGCAATTTTTGCAAAGTTCCATGATTTTTTTTACCCCTGAATTAATACCAATATTCTATTGGCTGACAAATGCGACACAAAGTTTGTGCTGCTGGTTAAAAACTCACCCCATCACAATACCGTGTCCTTAAAGCAGCTTTCTCAGTTGAAAAATCGATAACTTATTTTAGATTCCTAGTCCGTAGTAAAATCCAATCACATTGAAACTCATTTATCTGGTTAGTTAACATTCAGTTTCAAGTAGTGGAGTAAAAGTAAAAAATTTCAACAAAAATTTTTTAAATGTCAAAATTTGCTTTTACATGCCAGTGCGTTTCATACTACCATGAAAAAGGATCCAGTGGACAAACTTCGCAAGTTGTATCAAATTCATCAGGAATTTCGCTCAATTACATTCATCTTGGTGGAAAAATCTAGAAGATGTCTTAGTTTGGTTAATATGCAATCATTTTGTTAAAAAATACTCAAACGCTTGTAAAATATTTCGGAATCAAATAGGCTGCTTTAACTCGACCGAGGGATGGTTTATTGAATGTAACCTATTTGACTGGTTATATCTACTTTTACTCCAGGGAGTAGATCACCATAGCTGGTTTATGATGTCATCAAGTCAAATATGGTCTTCAAATACTTCACCTTCCTGTTCTAACCTTCTTTCCTTTTTTATCCTTAAAATGTTTTACATTTGGCAGTTTTTGATAAACTGTCAATGTTCTCTGTAATTAAAATTTTATCAAAATACAAGTTCAAATTATAAAGAAAATTGAAAACATTTTTTGATAAGCTGAGTTGCCACTGATGACGTCATTAAGCTCAGCTGTTGCCAGATGCATAAATATAGCGAAATATCACAAAGTTGAAAAATAAATATCTTTGTCATATCAAGTGCTATGAAGATGTGGTTTGGACCTACATATGCAGGAAAAGTTCAACATTTTTAAAAATCATATTCAATGCAGACAACAGAATGTGACTTTAAAGCAAACCGTGAGTTATGGCTTTTATTCAGTATAAAAATAAAAATAAAATAAAACTGTTAGCAAAATGCTTATCCACTAGAGAGCCTGTGTAGGAGAATATGTAAAAGTAAGTTGGCCTGACGTTTCGATCCTAGCAGGATCTTCTTCAAAGGCTAAATGACAAATAACAGTAACAGAAGGGACAAAAACACGCACAGAATACAGACAGGTTAAATGAGCATGGTGAACACAAAGAGATAGATGTAAGGGGATTAGTAGACAAGGGATGGAGAGAAGAAAGAAAGAAACCAACAGGGGAAGAGGAGAGGTGGGCTTTTATTCAGTGACGAACATTTGGAACGTTGTAGATAAATGAGATGAGATACATGAAAAAGATAAAATGGTTGTTTAGAGAGACAAAAACAATTTTCAAATCAATTGGCCATAGTGAACGTCAGTGACTGTTGCCAGATGCCTTTTTTTTGTGCAAAAGTATCACCATTTTTTGGCAAAATCTATATTCGTGGCCATACAAAATGCTATGAGGATGTGGATGTGACCCACAGATACAGAAAACATTCCAACAATTTCGAGAGGCACTCAACCTATAATGCCTCAACATTTATTCAAATTGATGTTCCACAAATTCATATATAAGTCAAATGAATATTTTGATATTTGTTTAATCAAATTCAAATTGTTTTTTTTTGTTTTCATAATGTAGTGCAGATGAATTAACATACATTGTTTAGAGTTTTAAAGATGATTTTGGATTTCAGATATTCTTTTTATTCTTCATATTTCCTCCATTATCTGCAGAGCTGATGGTTTTAGAAATATTTGATACTCAAGACGTTGTCCTGCAGGATAAAGTTATAAAACTAAATAAGAAACACGAGGCTGAAATGCTGGATGTCAAGAAAAAACAATGGGTAAGACTTGTTTAATATATGGCCTTAACAATAGCATGTATTGTGTTAGTCACAGAGTAAAAAGAATAAAAAACAACAAGTATTGTGTTATTTACAGAGTTAAAAACACAATAACAAGTACTGTGTTAGTCACAGAATAAATTAGCCATAACAAGTATCGTGTTAATCACAGAGCAAACAACAATAACAAGTATTGTGTTATTCACAGAGTAAACAACAATTTCAAGTGTTGTGTTATTCTTGTTATCAATGAGTATGCTAGTCTTGTGTTTTATAGTCAAAGTATAATAAGTATCGTGTTATTCACAGAAAAAACAATGGGTATGAAAGCATTGTGTTATTCATGACAAAAGTAATATCAAATATTGTGTTCTTCATGAAAGAAACAATGAGTGATAATTGTAGTATCCATAGTAAAAACAATAACAATTGGTGTGTTATTTATGGAAAAAACAAAGGGTTATGTAATGCATTCTTCTTGAAAAATGAACAATGGAAAATTGTTGGTCATAGAAAAGGCAGTAGGTTTTATTATTCATGGCCCAAAAACAACTGGTAAGTGTTGTATAATTAATTAATGGAAAAGCAATCAGTGTTGGGTAAACTTTGGTTATTCAATGAAAAATACAATGGGAAAGTGTTGTGTTGTGTGGTATTAAAGGCAGTGTGGTGATATTTACATCATTATCTTATTCCACATTTAGCTGTGAGTGGCAGGCATACGGATTTGAACAAGTAAAATTGATCTTCTTGATTATCGGATTATCGTCTAGGTTACACAAATATACCTCCAAGACAGTCGGACAGGAGGTTCGTATATTCCAACTCGTGAATTGACTTGCCCAAGTCTGACCCGGTGACTGTGGTCAGTTCCAAAGGGAAGCATGATGCGTTAAGAAGAAGTCAAAATGCTGGGCCTGGCCGATTATAAAACATTTGGTCCCATAATCAACCGATGGGCCTGACTTGTTCTCTTTATATATTCTTTCTTGCAGTGTGCCTTTTGCCAAAAGGAGTCGGTATTCTTCTGTTGTTGGAACACAAGTTACTGCGATTATCCTTGTCAACAGAAACATTGGGCTCAGCATCAGAGGGTCTGTCAACAGGCTGCCAATGCCTGCTCCTCCTCCTCTGGGACCGTGCCTTCCGTCACCATGGCAACCACCTCAGGCGTAAATAACTTGTCACATCTGGTTAGTTTTCAGACGGTGAAACACCGTCTTTTCCCGTACACTGTTCACGAGAAACCGAAAAGAAAAAAAAATATGTTGATCACTTTTGTAAATATCGTAATTTGCTTCATATCCTGTAAGTGTCACTTCTACAATTGAGTATGGTATCGCCAAAATGGTGGCGGATTTGAGAGTTATGTATGGTACCGCCAAATGGTGGCAGATTTGAGAGGCAAGTATTGTACCGCCAAATGGTGGCAGATTTGAGAGTTAAGTATGGTACCGCCAAATGGTGGCAGATTTGAGAGGCAAGTATGGTACCGCCAAATGGTGGCAGATTTTAGAGTTAGGTATGGTACCTCCAAATGGTGGCAGATTTGAGGTAGGTATGGTACCGCCAAATGGTGGCAGATTTGAGAGGTAGCCAATGTTGACAGCATTGTTGTTTTTTTTCGTTTCCATCCATTTTTGATTAATTTTCAATTCTCTACCTACAGGGCAATCAAAATGTCAACCCTGCACAGACGATACCAATTGGGCAGGTGGCACAAGGAACACCGAATCAGGTACCCCAGGGACACTCAAATATATCCAACCTCATCCAGTATGTTCGATTCATGCCCATGCAGTCCAACCAGTTACTACAGAACCTACAAGTGCCCGCCCAAACTAAGCTACCCACCATTCAGATGCCCTCTATGCACCCCTCCCTACCAGCCGGTAACCCCATGCCGCCTGTGCAAATGCACACGACACCTCAGCAGCTGAGACCGATCGGTCCACCATTTCCTGCAAACCCTCAGGGTCCCCCCCAAGCCGGCAACGTGGTCAGGCAAAGAATGCCGAATGGAAACGAAGTGATTCTTCACATACCCCAGAATGTGAGACTGTCCATGCCGACGTAGATGGCTGGACGATAGGATGAACAATAGGGTGAACAAGCGAGAGATAAATTAAAAGAAACAGGGTAAGTCAAATGATGTGGAGATTGCTAAAATCATATGAGGTGAAACATAGTCACACCTCCTCGTTGGTCATTTTATGAAACAATTATTTGAAGTATTAGCATAATGTAATAACGACTCACTCACTCCCTCTGATTACATAATTGTCAAGTTTTAAAGGTCAGGAGAGAGAGAAAGAAAATAGCCAATAAATGAATAGACTGGACTATAAATGAAATTAGTTATTCATACTTTATGAAGGAATTCAGTGGGTGTAATAATTTCCATAATGGTGAAAGGTTGATATCTCACAACTTACAGCTATTCCAAATTATCAGGATAAAATTCAGGCTGTGCCACAGTCCATAATATTTTAGAATATGGTAGATATAACTCGCTGTAAACCACTGATTTTGGGAAGCAGTCAAACCTTTAAAAGATGAGATCTCTTAAAACCATACTAACGATGATATTTATGCGAGGATTGTTCAAGAAAATTAAAAGGAATATTGATATTCCTATTGCTATGCCCTTTAACAAAGTTACTGTCATCTGTTACAATTTCAACCATTTCTGTGACCAAGCTTTTTAACCTTCAAACAAAATCTTATATTAACTTTCCAAGTCCTCTTAACCTAATTCCTTTGTTATTTTGTTTGTTTCTTTTGTCCCCCATTTTGAGATTACATTACCTTTTGTTGGTCACATCACCAACCTTCATCTTATCAAATTGATAAGTATATTCTGTTTTTTTTTAACTAGTGTTGCATACCTAGACAAAAGGGACACTTCCTTATCTTTAAAAGAAGGCAAAAAAAAAAAGGCAAAAGATTGACTTTCTTTCTCCATTGTCTTGTCATTTCTTTGTTCTACATTCAAATTCCAATCCCACAAAAAAGGAATTCAAGAAAAGAGAGAAAAAATTACGAAGTCAGGTCGGTGCCAGGCTGTGACCGACTCCGTAAAGTACACTTCAAACGAATAAAGAACTCCAAAGATCTCGGATGAAATTCGAGATTTAATTTGTCTGCATTTGTCACGATCATTCGGTTTGTTTATTTGGTTAAGTTTAATCCAAATAAATGAACGATTGATTCAACACTTAATATCTGATATCTTAAAGCGATATTAAACATTTGAATTTTAATTCAGCCGATCATTCTCCAGTTGTTAACATAAAATGAAGATAAGCTATTCTACTTAATAAATAGCCGGGGGCTCAGAGCCTGGGGAAAGAGGGGGGTTGGAGGGGAGTTGGAGGGGGGATGGACACGGGGAAAGTGTTAAGATCAAAAATTACAAAGTGTTCCTATTTCATAAATTAGAAGTGGCCGTTTTTATTATTCAATGAACAGTTCCATTTTAAAAGAATGAAGTGTCTTTCCAGAAATATTGACCTTTTGCTCTATTCTCAAGAATATTACGAGGACCAAGGGTCCGGGTGACGAAAGCAAACAAACCAAACTGATATTAATTTTAAGGGGGTAAAAAATGTGGAAACTTTTCAAAACATAGTAATAGCTTCATTGTATTAAATTATATTAAATGAAGGGTTCAATAATGAATAAACCTAGTGAATTGACTGTACTGTTATTGGGCTTGTATGGGATAGCAGCTATTGACAAGTACCTTGTTTTAAAAAAAAAAGGGTTTGGTTCCAAATCGACTCGAAAATGTTTGCTTTAATGTAAAAAAGTAAAGAAAAGGCAAGACATGAAGGTTAGTGTTTAAGTAGCATACCCTCACATAAAGTCACTGTGGATCATAGCAGCCCAGCATTTTCTTCTCCTTACTCAATCTCTTCTCGTCCATTTTCTGTTTGTTTTTATTCGTTCAAATCACTTGAAAACCTTTCCCCTCAATATTATGAACAGGTTTTTCATTCTTCCACAGGATGTAAGCATTTTAGCGATGCATATAAAGAGCATCGAGTTTTCTAATTTGTGTGGGTATATTAATCTCGATTGTTACCGTCACAAGTAAAGCCTAAGAGAGGTTCTCCAAATGTGAAGATGCCGGAGTCCTTGCAATTGCTTTATGTGAAGTGTCTTTACAAGCAACCTGACCTGTTTTATCTGGTTTCATTTCATGTTTCATTTTGGTCATATTCTTGGGTTGCTATCTGTTCGTGTTCTTCTGTTCAAACATACACAGGACTTTCAAATGTTTTCTTAAGCCCATTTTTTGTGAATATGACGAGATTTATGGTCAAGCTTGTAACACTGAATATCATTCTCCCGAATGAATATGCATTTGTACTGTTACTATAGCAGTCAATTGGGACAATTTGCTTATGCTAATACCACTCTGTACTGTCCCCCCACATGATGATTCAAAGCACTCGTACTGGCAGTATGAACAGTTCCTAATCTTTATCTGATACTAATGCTAATACCACTCTATACTGCCCTTCCATATCATGCTTGAAATCACTCGTACTGACAGTATGAACAGTTCCTAAACTTGATCTGATTCTAATGCTAATACCACTCTATACTGTCCTCTCATAACATGCTAGAAAGCACTCGTACTGACAGTATGATTAGTTCCTAAACCTTATCTGATTATAATGCTAATACCATTCTGTACTGTCCCCTCATATCATGCTTCAAAGCACTCGTACTGACAGTATGAACAGTTCCTAATCTTTATTTGATAGACACAGGACATTCATACTAAAAGTATGGTGCTTCATAAAGCAGGATTTCACTTGACGTACAAGCACTTCATATCATAAAAAATGGAATTTTGTTATATAACCTATAAAGGTGCTTTATCCGTGGAATGTTTCTGTTTTCTGTTTACTTTTCTCTGTTGTAACACTTCAAGTGATATGTTCTATTGAATTATTGTGTTTTGCTTTGGTTTCAAATTTTTTAGTTCATCTTATTACATTTCATTAAACACAACCAATCAGATGGCTGTGAGCAATCAAACATGGAATAGTTTAAGAAAAAATAAAGGCAAATGAAAAAGGGGAAATTTTATTTGATATCAAAAAAGTTCATATATATCTCACTTGAGCATTTACTAAGCAAATTATGGCTTGAAGTTGCAGGTGTAAGAAAATGATTGATTTTACTGCACATCCGGTTAAAATTCATAAAAGTAGAAGAAAAGTTAGGTGCTAAAGTGAGGTAGCACCTTAAATTAGGGTAAACACTTTGTGCTTCTTACTTAACATCTTCCTTTGTAAACTTTTACAGGGCTACATGAAACCTTTAAGCCGCCATATTTTGCAGGAAGTCATACCAACTTGTATTATTCTACAGGGAGGATTTGTGAAGACTTATTTATTATAATCAGGGATGGATCTAGGGAGAGGGAAGGGGGGGGGGGCTTGCTGTTCTTCTAAAACATTTTTGGCAGTCAAAGTAATTTGCTTAAAACAAGATATTGTAATGGAATAATTTATCAAAATTCGCACACACAAAGAAATTCCTTACATTTTACCATTGTTATCTTATGCACGGTTGTATCGATGCTCGTCGTGTCCATGCCCAATATTCCAAGAATTGCTGGAACCGCCACTGATAATAACCTTTGACCTAATCTGTCTCCCACCAATTATTGTGTTGTTGTACATAATCAGAGTCTCATGTCTATTAATAATAAGTGTAATGTAAGTTGATTGAGGTTGGGCGTCAATAATGATACATCATAAAGACCAGTCATTTTGTACATTTGTTACAGTTTGCTTGTATAATTTAGAACACTTATAATTAAAACTTTTGAAAACATCAACCGTGAGAAAGATTTATTTTTACTTCCCACCCCTCTCCCACCCCTCTCCCACACCCACCCTGCTCCCTCTCTACACCCATCCCACACTTAATTACGAATATCACTCAAATGGTGAAGGTGTAATATCACGTTGCAACATATGAGGAGTACAGGTCGTAAAGGAGGGGAAACTAAGCAGATCAAGTTACTACTGTTAAACTGAGGGCAAGGGAGTACAGGGGGGGGGGGGAAGACAAGGTTGCAAGGAAATGAAACATGTTAATTTCAACAGAGTGTGGGGGAAATCAAATGACTAACTGACCCGGTGCTGCTACTACCACCTTCCCCTCCTTCGTTAGCTGTGTGTTGTTCACCCCTGGAAGTATTTTCTTAAACAAGGGGCCTCCTACCCCACCCCGGCCTTTCCCCACCACTTCCATAGCCGAGTCATTCCAGTTAGTGCATAGTCGAGCTTGTCAAGGGAAGTCTTGAAAGATCATCACACAGCAGTGTTGCCCCCCCCCCCGCTCCCCCACACACCCAAAGTTAAGCTTGCTTAAAGTTACTAAGATTTGAAACGAATATTTCTGGTACCGCTGAATCTTCTAAATTGTCCCAGATATGAGAAGAACTTAAGTGTTGAGGATCAGAAAAACGATGCTAAGTCTCCCAAATTTGTTATTTAATTGCTTGTCGGAATTTAAGCAAGAGTGACTATTAATTGACATATTTTGGTCAATGCATGATGACCGTCTGGTGACTCCACCTCAACCGTCATAATTGGAGGATATGATAATGATTACTGTGATAAACAACTTCGCCCCAAACAGCTTTGTTTTACCATTCGGGAGATACTAAAAGGTTTAATGTTCCTTCACAAACACACATCTTACGACTTGATCAAGTATAAATATAATATCATTTAATCAATTAGGCCTATTCTAGCAAGAACTTGTGTTATACTCACCCAAGGCAGAATATTTGCAAACTCTATTGTTTTGTTTACCGTAGTTCGTGTTTGTCGCATGTATTTGGACCCTTTCACTTGTATTAACGTTTGCTAATAAAATATTAATAATAACAAAAATACACAGAAGAAACCTAGTTACGCCGTGTAAATAACCTTATATCACAAGGTTTCATTCATATGCTTACCACATCTCAGACTCGTAATGTAAATAGGCCTACCTTCATGAACCATTTACCTGGCTTAATTAAATAGCACACCAATATTTAATATCACAACTGAGATGGAATCGCTCCATTCTGCCAGTTGATCCATATTGACTCTGTAGAGGAAATAATGTTAAATATAACAATGGGAGGTTAGTAGTTGCGGGCTGTAGTATTCTCAAGTTTGGCAAATAGCATGCTAGATTTGTTTCCATAGTCTGAGAGGTAGCCTATACATGTATGTTTTACCAGCACACAGACAACGCACAGATTGTCTACGAAGTATATTTTACTTCCAGTGCGTGATTTTCAATCCGTAGCATAACAAGTAACTAGCCTATAGTTTTGGCCGTGTCCTAATACATACCGTTCGCCGTTAGACAATAGTTTCTGTTAATTCTGTGCAGAAATTTAAGGAGAGATACACCCTATCATCGTCATTGGTTTATGTGATATAGATAACTGTCACTAAAAACTTTCCCGATCAAACTAAGACAAAGAGATATCACAGATTCTATGTTTCTTTCCTTACAGAGTTGATCAAGTCTAAATATGACATCATCGAGCCACAGGTCCTTCTAATATATATATATTTATTGATTCGCCCCATATTTCCATGGTTTAACTCATACAACGCTGAAAATCGTGTGACCGCTTGTCAAATGGGTGTATCTTCTACCCCTCCCCTCTTTTCCCCCTTCTGTGACGTAGAGAGTTGGTGAAGGGCAGGAAAGTGTATGGGTGTGGGCAAGCAGGGGAATAGATTGCTGTCGGCTATGTGATCCAACCGGCGGGGCTGGGGCCTTGAAACAAGTCCGGACGAACCAAACACTTTTCGCGATCAAAGGAATTCGCCGCCTTCGGTACATCAAGTTAACGGCAACTACTTCGATCGTAGCCCCGCCCCACGCGGCACTGGGGCACCGGTTCCAAGCCGGAATACCAATCGGCCGCTGGTATAGTAGTGAGAAGGGAGGGGTGTGGGGGGGGGGGTTGAACTGCAGGGGCTGTTGACTGAGATATAATGTTTTGGTTTAATTCTCAAACTGACATTAATAACAGTTTTCGTTCTATTTGTTACATCAAGAAGAGCACCAAATGATCCACATCACCGCTAGGAAACATCCGTAGAAAATGTACTTCTATCAGTGATGGCTATACGAGTAGGATGTCTGTTCTTTTGTTCATGGAAATGCACATTCTATGGGATATATCCTTACAATAAAGTCTAACTGTGGTAATTGAGTGAGAAAATTAACTTCCTCATCAATATTCAAATTTGACTACAAGATCAATTGGTGATAGATCAAGTGTCATGGAGATATACTATAGCGCCAGTAGTATAGGTAAGTATGATGTTACATAAGTAATTTATGATGCCACGTCACGCTGCCAATACAGGCTGTCAGGTAGGGGCTTATAGGAACCTATATAGGACTTTCTAACCTGGAATGCACTTCACGGCGTTGTTCATAGATAAGTTATGCTAGGTCTTCCTTTTAATTCGCATAAACTTGGTAAATCCCAAACACTTTGGAGAATAGCCTACACCCCTACAAAAATATTAGACACTATACATGAAAATATCCACACTGATCAGCACATAACAAGTCTGCACTATATGTTATAATAACATCTACTATATGTTTGTAGCTCTTGTTTATCGTCTCAAACATTCCGATGGTTT
Source organism: Apostichopus japonicus (assembly GCF_037975245.1). Taxonomy (NCBI): domain Eukaryota; kingdom Metazoa; phylum Echinodermata; class Holothuroidea; order Aspidochirotida; family Stichopodidae; genus Apostichopus; species Apostichopus japonicus. Next base: position 35,480,914 of record NC_092577.1, read on the forward strand.
AGCTGTACCTAAAAAATGGCCAAAATTGGCTAAGGTCATGATTGTGTGGTATCCGCCCTTTTTCAGAACACGTGATACACATTTAGCATTGTATCATCATGCTCGTATAATCAAGGGCACTGGGGTTGAGGGTAGATAAGATTAGTGTTCGTCCCATGCAGGTTCTAACTTGCCGGGGTGACTTTTCCTTAATAAAAATATCAGTGCAATACATTGGGACATATACCACCATCACAATACCGGCGTCTATGAACGTATTTTACATGACTTTTCACAATGTAGTATATTGGTGATTGAAAGTAAACACTGCTATAATATAAAGTGAGATATAAATGAAGTTACTCTGTCTCCGACAGCGGTAATTAGTTTTCTTGAAAAACCAACAAAAGCAAACCAAGGAATTATTATGCCGGTATAATAATGCCTACATTGTTAACATTATCATAGAGAACAACAGACATGTGAGCAAATACAACAGAAGATAAGAATCTCTCTCCTTTCATGCTTACTTTATTAATTGAATCGAAAAGCTTCAGAGACCAAAAAAATGTGTTGAAACCCTTTTTGGTTCGAAGGAGAACTGAAATCTATTATCTGATGATCTGTCTTAAAGGGTGTCTTTAATCTCAAAATACTGGTAGACATGACCCTTTACGCGAACAGACCAATTTATTGTACAGGTCTTCAGGTGCAACATAACAACTTAGTATAGGAATATACAAGACTTGTACTATGGCCTCAAAGAACATGTCTAGAAATGTATTACATATTTGTGTATATATATATATATATATATATATATATATATATATATATATATATTTATTTATATATATATATAAATAAGTCAATAAATAAGTAAAGATCAACACACCATATCATACCACTGGCTACACATATATTTCTTATTTACGACTTGGCTTGCCTATAAAAAGTGGTAATGCTGTGTAAATTGTCAGATTCAAAGCACCAGGGGTGCACTCTGTACAATCATAACACTTGGGTAATACGCCCTCATTAACAGTTATACAAAGCCAGTTCATACTCATTCACATACCATTAGAATCAGCTAGTTAGGACAATTTGCTAATGCTATTACCTCTCGAAACTGTACTCCAATATCATGCTCTCAAAGCACTGGTATTGTCAGTACAAACTGCTCGTACTGACAATACCAGTGCGCTGAAGCTAGACATAACACTACAGTATGAAAAAAAAATGTTGGGTGGTAGAATCACTGCAGTCGAGGGGTACGGACTTCGGTCTGTGAAAAAGGTCCGGTGTTCGATTTCTATACTGTCGCCGGATGAGTCCCAAAAGGACGGAACCGGTCGTGAAGTGGATTTTTTTTTCTGGTGTGTAGATCTTTATTAATTTAATATGTCATACCACTTGCTACACATTTCATTTACCCCGACTGATTTAGGTAGGTACTGAACCTATATGGAATCTGTGGTATCATACACAAAGTATCAAAGTTTTACCAAATGCTGATAATTAGGGACTTAACTGGGAATGCTATTATACCATCAACTTAACCAAGTCTGCACAGCAAATACTTGGATAATCATTATATAGCGCATACCGTGTTAATCAGTTTTTGAAGAGTTTTGTTTTTCTCTCTCAAGTGAGACCTACATATGTTGATTACAGTTCAGTCTGTACATGGTTCTATTATACAATATAGCAAGCCTTAAGCACTTCCCCCTTCCAGACAATGGCTCTTAATAGAAAACGATAAATACTGCATTGCATTGAAAGAGGTTCGGTTGCATTATATATTACCATATACGCCAAGGTGAAAGAAAATGGAGAGGGTATCACTTAAGAGGAAGGAAGAAATAAAACCGATAGAGATTTTATTCTTTATTTTTCTGGTGCCGGTATTATATGGATAAGAGCACTTGCTTGATAGCATACGGGCAGTGGAGAAGAAGATTTCGTTCAACAAGCAAAATGAGAATATACTTTTGATCGGTCCATAAAGTCTGAGAAAATCCTCTTGAGAAAACACGAGATTGAATCAAACTCTTCAAATCATTTAAATTGAGAAAAGTAGCTGGTATAACGGTACCGTGTCTGCACAGGCCAATTGTTTTAGAGCGTACACGTTAACAGTATAATGATATATAGCCTGGCCATGTCTGCATGTATATATAGGAATTATATAACAGTATGTAAGCAAGTCAAATGACATCTGCCATATATTTTTGTTTCTAAATCTTTATTTTTTTATTTTATTAATGAAAGCCTCATTATGTATTTCAATGTCAACGCGGATCCAAGCAATCTTTCCCTTTTGTGTAACTATTTTATGGTAAATTATCACAACATCATGACAAGTATGTTTTGGGCCAATGTTTGGGCCCTATGTTCTCAAACATCGACAATAATTGGACGCATGCGCGGTTAGATGTGTTGACCGTTTGTAAATCTCGTACATTAGGCTGCATTATATGCTATAAACTAAGCTCTTAAGCAATCACTACGTATATGATACCATTACGTAGTGTCGATCACAGACTCTCAAATAATGGGTCATTTAAAGGTCATTTAACAATACTCTCGAATCGTTAATTGCTTCGCTGGTAGTTGAATCGGTGACCATCTTCCTGCTCTCTGATTCGGCTATTTAGGGGCAAAACATTTACTAATTTTTACGAAATGCATAATTTGGCCTTAACGTCAAGAAGTTCCTTTATATACATGCATATGGTTGGATGGATACATGAATGTATAGACAGATGTAGATCGATTAATGGATGAATGAATATATAGATGGAGGAATAATCGATGGATCGATAGATGAATGGATATATGTATGGATGAAGACCTATATGGATGGATGTATGGATGGATGCATATATAGATGGATGGATGGATGAATGAATGAATGCATGCATAGATAGATAGATAGATTGATGGATGGATGGATCGATGAATGGATTGTTCGTTGCGATGGATGGATGTATGCATAGATCGATATATGGATTGATCGATGGGATTGATTGATTGATGGATGGATGGATAGATGAATGGATTGTTCAATGGGATGGATGGATGAATGCATGAATGCATAGATAGATAGATAGATTGATTGATGGATGGATGGATCGATGAATGGATTGTTGCGATGGATGGATGTATGCATAGATCGATATATGGATTGATCGATGGGATTGATTGATTGATGGATGGATGGATAGATGAATGGATTGTTCAATGGGATGGATGGATGAATGCATGAATGCATAGATAGATAGATAGATTGATTGATGGATGGATGGATCGATGAATGGATTGTTGCGATGGATGGATGTATGCATAGATCGATATATGGATTGATCGATGGGATTGATTGATTGATGGATGGATGGATAGATGAATGGTTTGTTAGATGGGATGGATGGATGAATGCATAGCTCGATATATGGATTGATCGATGGGATTGATTGATTGATGGATGGATGTATCGATGGGGATGAATGGATGCATGTATAGGTTGATAGATGGATGAATACATGTTATTAACAGATCACGAGATGAATGGATTTATAGATGGGTGGATGATCAATCGATCAATCGACCAATCGATCAATCGATCGCTAAAGAGATGGATGTATGGATGAATGGTTACATGATGTACAGTATTCAAATAAAAAACGATCTAACAAACTTTTGTTGACCTTTTCAATGGGATTGTTTGCCTTCACATTTGTTCATCGATATTAACATTTACCACTGTAGGTATAGGTTACACGCAGAAATGAATTAGATGTATTTACATAAACTCATACCAGCGTTTTACGAAGAGTTCGCTTTTATTTTAAGTTCATATAATACAATTAGAATTGAACAGTTGACTTAGCCAGGAATAAATAATGTTCATCAAACATTCCCAGTTTGAAATATTTTAAGTACACAATGTACGATGGGAGTATTATTCTTTGATAAATTAATCCACCTGTATGCTCGAGATATAATTAATATTTAAAGAGGCTTATAAGTGGGAGTCTTTTTAATTATTGATTAATTAATATTTGCTTGATTGCATAGCACAAAATAGTAAACGAATCATCTACTAGTCTGTTGAAATCTGATGACCAGGGAACTATAGGATGAACTTTTGATAACTAGATATTTGGTAACTCTTTTTCTTTATAATGTAAAAATGGTAGTAACCTTGACCGGATGAAAAATATAAAGCAATATTTTTCATTCACTTAATATATTTACAATGTATTTTCTTTGTTTGGTTGATCGGTAAGTTATTTGTTATCGCATTTGTAGCAGGTTGCATAAGACACGTACATGAGACAGACCCGACCCGCGTAGGCAATCATTAAGTTATAAGGATAGGGCGACCCCGTTATCGTGTTCGTGATTATAGACATACATACATACGTTACATACATACATACGTTACGTCGTACATACGTTACGTACATACATACGTTACATACATACATACGCTACATATATACATACGCTACATATATACATACGTTACATACATACGTTACATACATACATACGTTACATACAAACATACGTTACATACAAACATACGTTGCATACATACATACGTTACATACATACATACGCTACATATATACATACGCTACATATATACATACGTTACATACATACATACGTTACATACATACATACGTTACATACAAACATACGTTACATACAAACATACGTTACATACATACATACGTTACATACATACATACGTTATTAAGCACTAATCTTCAAATTAAGATTCTTCTATTTTTCTTCTATTTCTTCTCATTTTATAAGACTCGATATTTTTATTTAAAACCGCTGGTATGTCGTTATTGTTGTAGGGCAATGTGCTTTCATGTACGAGAGATACAAAAATATATAATAATCATTAAAAACAAGCAGAAATAAAGAAAAACATAAAAGAGAAGCTGTTCATGTGGTCTTCAAAATTATCCAACGGTTTGTAATAAATACTTATATTTGATCAATTATATGCCAGTAATAAGAAAACAAGTTAAATAAAGGGGGAGGGGTCGCTTTGAGTTTTCAACATCTACTGGTATTTCGTTCATGGAATTATTAAATGTTCTTTCATGCACGAGACAGACCATGAAAGAGAAAGAAAAAAGAGAAAAAAGGAAAAAAAGCTGCTAAGATGGTGTTTAGTATGACTCGACCTTTCATATTAGCTAATTGACTGTTATCAAAGAGGGCCAAATAAAGTGATATACATACATAAGGTGATATATATATATATATATATATATATATATATATATATATATATATATATATATATATATATATATATCACCTTATGTGCCCCCTTTTCTTCAAAACTTTCTTTGAAATATGTTGTCTATTAGATCAGCTGCCGTGCTAACACAAAGGCCGTTCGGTGTCTATTGTACGCACCTACATCTGTGGTATATGAATAGCATTATTATCCTCTCTTTCAATAACCCATCATAATATATGTTAACTTTCTTCTCTAAAAACTCTAGATAATACAAATAAAGTTCGTATGGTATTATACACAACACTGTACATTTCTTATACTATATCATTGCTACGCTTTAATAGCTTTGGGGAATGACGTCACTTGTTTTCTACCTTTTCAGGAAAGAGTATTTCTAAGCGTGTTATTTTTGTCTTCTTATAACTAACGTTCCGATTAGTATATACTTTTGTCTATTTCATCGTTCTTTGTTCATTTTCCTTTGAGCTTGTGTCACATGGGTTACCAACAGTTCTTTAGTAACCCTGCTACAGTTTAGATACATGATGAATAGCCGTACGTTACTTCTTTCTACAAAAATATGTGTAGTCCGTTTCTCTAATTAACAAATACCTGACAATTCTATGTTTAACGGTCACATGGTGTAAAAACAGTGGCGTTCGCATATTGGAAGGGTCTTGTGATGCGGGCTGGGGCTGGAGGGGGGGGGGGGGGGCAGGAGGCTGGAGGGCAATTGCGGGTAAACACTGCCAGTCGATGGATTTTTCGCTACGTTCAGTCGGGAAATATATCATTTCGGAGAGGTTCCCGAAAATGAAGATATTGATGGAAGAGGGAAAATCAGACTTGTACTGTTTTGGTTAAAAGAATTCTTGGTCAGAATCATATAGTCTATTACTTAGGTTTATGTTTCGCTTATTGTACACACGTTAACTAGATACCGTAATTTATATTGTAAAGTTGAATATCTTACGCTATATTTGTGTTTTTTTATGCCATTTTGACTGATACCGGAAGTTTCTGTAAATTTATCTGTTCGTGTCACAGAAATTCTGGCAACTTGGGCGGCCCGGACTGTACTTTAAAATTCCGCACTCCATAGGTGTATTCCCCTGATCCCATTTACAAATACAACGCCTCTCGTCGAAGGCAGAATTTGTCATTCCGGGCCTAGGAAATCCTTTCGTAAGTGTCATGCCCCTATACCTATATCAGTCATAGAATTATTCCCCCCCCCCCCCACACCCCTCTTCTCCCAACCTTAATCATGTGTACGCCATTGGTTATAAAAACTGGATAGAGCATCGGCACTATGGTCACTGAACTAAACTTGACTTTGAAGAATTAAAAATAATAAGTACCCTCTTAAAAGAGAAACTTTACAAAGGGTTTGTGGTGGGACTTCACATGGTGGGACTAAAGACCTTTCAAAGTCACATGTACCCTTCACAGTGTTAATAGTCATCAATTAGAGTTTACAACACAATGTACATCACCATACAATTGATGGGTTCTTTTGCACCCGGCACAATCCTTCCAGTCATAAACTGCCAAAAACCACGACCTTCATGTTTAATCAAATCATGAAATGAACCAAACGTGCAGTAAAAGTTCCGTTCTTTGTTCAGTTGTTATTCTTGTATTTCTTTAGTTTTTGTCGTCACAATTCAGCATGAATTGCCACCGTTAACGTTTCACTTAAATAAGTTGAACTTAACTGTTGTAGTTCTTCGTAGATGTTATCTGCTACCTCGATTATAGACAAGGTGGTTCTGCGAGAAAAGAAATTGTCCTCTTAAAAATGAAAGTATTACAAGTATAAATGAAAAACGATTTGCTCTATATTGTTCTCTATATTTCTATGAAACAGAAAATCAAGAAGGAGAAATAACGAAAAACTATCAATAAACAAATTGACCAAAGTGAATAATTCTGTTTTATTTAAAAGCCGGAACAAAAGGCTATACATAAATCACCTCGGTCCTACGTTGTACTGAATGTACAAAAAAGCGGAGGCAACCAAAAACACGCACAGATCAACGATTACGTAATTGTCTCACAGTTCACTTAGTTTCCTTCCAATACAATTGACCAATCAGAGACAGTCAGACGACCCCATGATGTTATTCTCATCAAATAACGAGTAAGGTACTACAAACACCAGCTCTACAGGAGTTGCGGGTGGATAAACTACACAATAGTATATGTAGTTAACTTTTCCCTCAACCAACTATTTCACTTGCTTAACCAGTTTATTTGAGGGAAGTTTCTCATGAAATTCGGATCGCAGTTTTAGGTCTTGTCTTATCTTGTATACTCACTCATATACATCATATACATACTCTGTACTTTGCACGACACTAAGGAAGTTGATTTATAATAACTGAAGATTCATTATGCCTCGTACTTTCCTTTATAAGAAGAAAAGGAAAAGTTATTCCAGACCGTATCTCGGTAAGTTTAATCTAATCCACCTGTCAGGCATAATATATATATACGAGAACACAGTGTGCATACGTCTTTTATTTTCATTCCGAACTTAGTTTTAAATTTATACGGTGATATTATTATTATTAGTATTATTATTATAATTATTATTATCCTTATCTCTTAATATGTACAAAATTAAAAGAGGGCGAAGCTCAATTTCCAGAATGGGACGGTCAGCTTATGAATATATTTAATCCGTCTATGCATGCAAATACACTTGACCAGAAGCATACAAAAAATTGACCGCAAAATTGACCTCTTTCAATTACCCCTCCATGCCCCCTACCCGGTGCTTATTTTGTCCACTGGAAGTATACTTACATTATTCCTATATTTATTTCAACAATTTCATGAAAGCGATCAAAATAATATGTATGACGTGTGTAAAACAATAACAAATCTTAATGCAGGCATGTATTATCCGGGACACGTGTATTACTTTTGAACAAGGTATTTGAATTTGTTTTTATTCCATCCATAATTTTTTTTTTTAAATTCAAATTATAGTATTTTTTTACTTTATCAATTTATGCATCCGATAGCAATTGCTCGGGATGGGTGTGGGTGGGGAGGAACGGTGACATCAATATCATTTGTCTCCAATTTTAGCCGTTGGGGCCGCCGATGTTCCTGGTCCAACTTACAGTGTGCATCCAAACAAATGCATATCTGCGGATACGCCAATATATTGTGGGCTATCCGTCATAATTTCTTAACATTTACAAAACAGATCTACAATATTTTCCAGCATTTTTTTTTAAAAACTACGTATCTACAAACTTGAAATTGACAAAATAAAAAATAAACGTAATAAGCGCAAATTTTTTGCCCAAAAAAATTTTGGTTTACAGACTCAGTATTAATAGAAAAATAAATCAATTTCAAATATATATTTCAGCCGGAATATGAACGTCAACATCGAAAATTAAAAGGAATAGTTTTGTTCAGATGTTAAAAATTATTATCGAGATGTATAGACTCGGCTCATTCCTCTGTATTCCAATATAAACCATTTCTATATTGATTTGTCGTAATGCCGTCGGCGCATCTGATCAGGTTTTGCGCAAAACTTATATCAAACTTAAGTATTGTCAAAAACTCCGTTTCTGGGAAGAGTTAAATTTACATATATTTTATTTTAGGTCGCAATGTTTCATAATTGAATGGAATATTAAATAACTACTTGTAAGGTATGTTTTCAAATATATATGGCCACACTGGTATACCTTACACCTTCGGTGTTGTTATTATTATTTTTTTTTTTGTATTATTATTTGATGAATTGATGGTTGAAGACTAACGTGGAATTTCAAAATATACTGTAAAATATTCCTCTTACTATGTCGCTGTAAAACTAAAACAAGTCAATTCTTCCCCTTATTCGTATATGTCGCTACACATTTATATAGTTTGTTTCTTCAGGAAAAGTGACAACACGTATATTATCGTTTTAATGTCTATATTTATATAGCACTTTTTATTTAAAAAAATCATATTGTAAAGATAATCGGTTACGTTTCACCATGCTGCTAATTTTCATTTTTGTCCTCACAGGAATTTTTTCATTATACTGTTATTGCTTTTAATCTATAAAGAAAAGAAGGTTAAGGTCCGCGCTCGCAATTGCTTCGAATCCCGGTTTTAAACAATACTTACTTTTGTTCTTTCAAACCTTTTTGGTTGAATTTTTCATATATTTTTTTAAAATAATTATTACTTTAAAGTTGTATATGACTGCAAACAAAATGAAAATCTACTCACTTGTCAAACTGGTCTACTTTGCGCTTGTAATACAGTCTCATTCCAGATATGTATGTTTGAAGTATTAAATTTATATCATTTGTTGCTACTAACACAACAATTTCAAAATATCACATCAGTGAGGGATTTTCCAAGTTTCTTTTTACCAAGTAAGCTCACTGAGCCAGAATTTTAACGATTTCATCCAGTTTAAGGATAATTTTCCATATTAATCCTGAAGCACATGCTAAAGTTGCTCAAATTTGGAAGTTAAACACAGAAATTGTTTTAAAAAAAAAAGCTTTAACGAAAATAATTTTTTGTGAGACTTAAGTAGCTAAGAGCATCGACATTTTGTCAAAACCAATGTAAAAATATGAATTAAGACATTGTTTTCTTTATATAGGCCCTATATATAAATGTTTATATTCTTGATTTTATTTCTTTTTGGTCGTCTCAGCTCTCCTAACATGTTTGCAGAAGGTGAATTTTTCTTACGCAAGAAAAGTTCTACTTTATCACTCCGCTTCAAGTGCTGTTTTTTCCCTTTTCTCCATTAAAAAAACTGGGGAACAAAGTACCCCGAATGTGGTTCATGAATTTCCAAACCTCCTGAATTTCCAACGTCCTGTAGAAAGTGAAAGTATCTCCTTTACTTTGGTCATGCAAAGGGCCATCTCGCACGGATATCGCAACAGCTAGCTTGACAGATCGAAAGTTTTTTTTTTTTAAAGAAATGCTAATTTCGAGCTAAATATTTCGTCTCGCAATGTTGGCCAACCAATTCCTTTGTGGTTTTATTCTTTTGTCATACACCAGCGCTTCCTTAATAGACATCAGTTTAACTTAACTGAAGTAAGAAAAAAATTTGCAAGCACAAAAGATGTGAAAATCCGGGAACTGCTTCATTCTTTTGATAAAGGAATTAGGCAAATAAGCTCAATTTTAAATCCTTTGTGTCAACTAGAAACAAATGAATTGAAGAAGGGGATTGAGGAGTGACACAAACTTAAAGCTGAGAGTAAATAAAATAAAAGAGGATTTGTGAAATCTGGGAATTTCGACGTCACACGAGAAATAGAAACGTTGAATATTTAAATCAATTTAGGTAAATAAAGTTACAAAGGAAAGAAAGAAGGAGGGGGAAGGGGGGGGGGCAATTGAGTGTTTATGGAATGATTCTGTTATATTTTACTCACTAGTTCACTTTTTTATTATTTCCTATATATATATTATTTCCTATATATATATATATATATATATATATACTATTATGAATTACGGTTATGTTAAAACACAAAAAAAAATATTTCGTCTTCTTTGTAACAGTTGATCCTGAAGTCAACAAGAGTACTGACGTATCACCGTTAAGACCTCCTTATGGCCAAGGAGATCTCATAAATACTAGCGGAAAACTTGATGACGTCACCAAAGTACCGTTCAAACCCCAAGGAGATCTCAGTGTGACGAAAACAATGGCTGCAAACGAGACTACGAAATCATCATTCCAGGAGCACTCAGAAGGCGATACCATGATCAACGGGGATGATAGAAATGAATTGTCAAAGATAGCGTTTACAGATGGATATGAAGAACCTTCGTTAAGAAATTCATCGAGCAACATGGAGGAAGAAATCCATCGAAACTGGATACGAAAAGAGGAACGCGACACGGAACCGGATCTGATTAAGATATTTGGTGTTCACGAGAAAGAATTTCACCTCAAATATAAAAATCACAAAGTGAAAGCAGACGATTATACAAGATATGAGGTTTCACCGCCAAAAACCAAACTTCGTGGTTATTTGGAATCGTTCAATACAGAAACAGGAGATGATGGTGAGGATGTTATCAAAGTCAAAAATCCTTGGGCTGAACATACTTCTCCGTTTCTTCTCCGCAAACACGACGACGTGATAGATCAACCGAAAACCTTGGATTTTTATGCACCAGATTGGAGAACAACTTTAGATAGGAAATCACCCCCTTCTGAAAAGTGGATGATGCCATTTCAAGAGAAAGAGGCAATAGCAGGCCCTACCAAAGCCGAGAGAAGATTTGATGCAAACGTCCTGAGTTCTTTATATCAATCATACTTTTATTCAGCTAGCTATTATAATTCCTTGCATCTCAGGGCGTGGCGTAGCGCACAACAATTACGTAACCGACTGACTTATCCTGATAGTGGTGATTTAAAGGAACCCTATTCTGGCAATGGTACCTCCCATCATTTAAGTTCATCTGTCGGATACCCGGCGGCTCCATTCTCCGGAATGTTACATTTTCCAAAAGAGAAGTCAAAATCACCCTCAAAGAATTTGAATTTTCAAGGGGGACCCCTAGTGGGGAAGGGTGTCGCTCGTCAACCTGTCCCTGGTGTCGAATACGTTAAGAACAATCTCAACCTTGAATTACCGGCACGACACGGTGACGTCATAGGGAAGGAACTAGACCCCGACTCTAGCTTGGATAACAGTTATGGCGCCGGTACATTGTTGAATGGTTACATATCCGGTAGCGGTACAAGTGGCGATATACCGGTAAAGAAAGCCGTAAAGAGCAAGGGGAACTTAGAAGATCATAGTGCTGATGCTATTACCGGTTTTAAAGGATCGACCTTAAAGGCGATACTGACACCGCCACAACCGCAGAGTTACAGAGGCGGTAGACGCAGTACATCCGGTAAACCGCCTCAACCGCGTAAATACGTTTGTGACGTATGTGGCAAGGCTTTTAGTAGGAGCAACACACTTGTTACTCATAAGGTTAGTATGCTTATACTTATCACCTCTTTTACTCATTTTATCTCAGATCATTGTGAATATATTCTCAGATGTTTAGGAGGGGGTGGGTGGGGCGGGGGATGGGGGTGGTGGTGAAAAAACATGACAGGGGTATAGAAATAATGTAGACTTACAAGTAGTGTTTTGAATGGCGTACAATAGATAATACTTAATTTTGTGCCCAAAGTCCTCTCTAAATATGGACAGTGATTTATCTGTATTTGACGTCATATTACTTCTAATGATATTACTACGATAAACATTTATCGATTCGGGTTTTAGTTTTAAATTTGAATTTTCTCGTCTTTTTACTTGCAGAGAATTCACACAGGTGATAAACCTTTTGCATGTGAGCTGTGTGGTCGTGCATTTCGCCAACCGGGTAACCTTACCAGACATCGGTTAACCCATACAACCGTCAAACCGTATGTGTGCTCACAGTGTGGAAAGGTAAGAGCAATTTTTAATTGAGACAAACTGCTATTAATTTATATCTTTATAATGAGTGAAAATAATATGTAAATGAAGAACATCACTTTGGATCAGATTGATTGGGAAAAGACAGGTGGTGACAATGTACCACCCACCGTCTTTTCCAAATTGCGTAGGATTCTCAACCCCCCCCCCCACCCCCATTCTCAACATAAATTAAAGATATTACAAATTTCCAATGATTTTACTGACATTATATCCTTTTCTTGAAGGCTTTTAACCGTGCATCTAACCTCCATACGCACATGAGGACACACACCAACTATAAACCATTCGTTTGCCAGTTTTGTGGAAAAGGATTCCATCAGAAAATTGACATGAAGATCCACTCCTACACCCATACAGGTTCGTACCGTATCTTATCTTATCGTATCGTATCGTATTGTATTGTATTGTATCGTATCGCATTGTATTGTATTGTATCGTATCGCATTGTATTGTATTGTATCGTATCGCATTGTATCGTATCGTATCCTATCGTATGTTATGGTATGGTATGGTATGGTATGGTATGGTATGGTATGGTATGGTATGGTATGGTATGGTATGGTATGGTATGGAATGGCATTGTATTGTATTTTATTGTATTGTTTTGTTCTGTACTGTACTGTATCGTATCGTACCGTTTGGTATGGTATCGTACCGTACCGTATTGTGCTGTATTGTAATATGACATGCTGCATCATATCGTATCGTATTGTATGGTATCGTATCGTATTGTATCGTATGGTATGGTATGGTATGGAATGGTATGGTATGGTATGGTATGGTATGGTATGGTATGGTATGGTATGGTATGGTATGGTATGGTATGGTATGGTATGGTATGGTATGGTATGGTATGGTATGGTATGGTATGGTATGGTATGGTATGGTATGGTATGGTATGGTATGGTATGGTATGGTATGGAATGGTATGGTATGGTATGTTATGGTATGGTATGGTATGGTATGGCATTGTATTGCATTTTATTGTACTGTTTTGTACTGTATCGTCTCGTCTCGTCTCGTACCGTATGGTATGGTATAATATGGTATGGTATGGTATCATATCTTTCGTACCGTGTCGTATGGTATCGCATGGTATGGTATCGTATAGTATCGTATCGTATTGCACTGTATTGTACCGTATCGTATCGTATTGTGCTGTATTGTAATATAACATGCTGCATCATATTACAGTCTATTGAATCGTTTGCATTTGAATCGTTTGCATTTCATCGCACTGCTTTGCATCACATTGTGGTCCATAGTGAAACTAGATACTTGTGTGTTATAAATGCACTTTGATGTGGCCTCTTCCATGTGTTGAAAAGTTTCATCGCCTTATTTTTTTTTTTTTTTGCAACAGGCGAGAAACCACACAAGTGCAAGAAATGCGGCCGAGGGTTTAAACAACTGACCCACCTGACATATCACATGAGAACACATTCTGAGGTAAAAATGTATACCTGCAACTACTGTGGTAAAGGTTTCAACCAGAAGGGAAATCTACAGGCACATATTTATCGTCACACCGGTAAGAAGGATCACGTGACCAAAAAAAAAAAAGCAAAGGTGACTGGGTGGTGGCAAGTCAGGATAAACGAAACATTATAGGTATACAATATTTGGCATAGCGTATTGACTAAACATAAATCATATGAAATCAATAACAAAATATTATAAAACGATGCAAATTAAAATAACAAGAAAAGCCATTTAGAACGTAATAAAATAAAATAGTTAGGGTTTAAAACAAAATGATGAAGGAATGTTAGGAGCTTACAATAAAATTAAAATAATATTTAGCGTTATTGATTTGAGGAAAGAATGTCATAAAGTAGTGAACGAATCTTTCGGTAAATGTGATTTCGTGAATTAAGTTATACTGCTAGATGAGGATAACAAAGAACATACTGGAAAAAAAGACTGTCAGAATAATATAAAAAAGGAAAATTAAAAACATAATAACTTTTTTATTTAATGTGGGAAGTAATATTTCACGACAAATAGACGATTACCCGAAAATAGGAAAATAACGTCGGGTACTCGATGCTACCCGGGTGACCATGTCACTACTCATTCACAAACGTCGCATGTTCTACACTGTCGGTTATCGCGGTCATCGAGATCGGTTATGTAATCACTGAAATTATACTAATCACACAAACTCATACATAAACATCAAATAAGTGTGTTTACACGTATTTCTAGATGATATTATAAAAAATGCTAATATCAAATTCTTCTAAAACAAGAATAATACTTCTACAACTCATTACAATTTTCTCTATAAAGAAAAATGATCTCGTTTCTGGTTGGAACCATCCCTGCACTCCCCCTCCACACATCCCTTTCCCTCTACCTTTTTACTCATAATCTATCTTAGTTTTTTTAATAATTCGATAATATTACATTTGATGACGTCATCTGTGTTGAACGAATACTAATGTATTAGATGTCGGAAGCTGTATTATACGTAACAAAGAATGTATAAATATACTGGATAAAATAATATATCATGATTTTATAACGTATTTCTTGATTCATGTTTGATATTAAATGTAAACAGTCGCTGCTATAAAATTCCGTTCCGTCATAGTGACGTCACCAACACGTGTGCTATCGCCTTTGTTCTTCCTTCAGGAGAAAGACCTCACCAGTGTGACATTTGCAACAAAGGTTTCACACTCGCCAGCACTTTAAACACCCATCGACGTACCCATGCGGGCAAGAAACCTTATGTGTGCCAACATTGTGGTAAAGATTTTTACCAAAGAAGCGCACTGAGAGGTCACTTACATGCATCCCATCCATTTGCTGATGGAGACAATATACTGTAAAAAAGAAATGTTAAAAATTAATTTTAAGATCATCAGTATCTGTCCTAAAATATGCTAGAAAGTGACAAATAATGGTCACTAATACTCAGATTTCAAGAAGCAGTTTTCTGCCACCTAGCAAAACCATTGTGCCTCTCACTCCGACATTGAAATGTTTAACTGGAAGCTTCTCAATGTATGGGATTAAGTCGGAAAATCATGGAACTTACATTAGAAAACTGTCGTACAAATGAATTCAATGTTGCCAGGACTACCTGATTAAATCATCATACGTCGCACTCTATACAAACGACGTAAGCTCTTTGGCAAGGAAAAATGTAATTCTTTCGAAAATGTTGTGATATTTAATTTAAAAAAAAAAACAATTTAAAAATTATGATAGAAAAACAAAAAAGAATACATTATGTAATCAGCATAGCACTCATTTATGAAATATTAGTCACTCATACTCTAACTGAAAAACTGATTTCACTGACCCCCCCAACGAAATGGGGGGGGGTCAGAGCTAGGGTAAAATCACGGTTCTCTGTGTAATATCGGTAAAGAATAATGTATTCTAATTTCATAATATATTGATAGAAAGTGGACCCGGTGACATAATTGTCCCTGTGGCCCGGTCTGGCCCTCTCCTCACCCTGAACTGTCCCCAAATTGGGCCAGCTCTAAACACTGTTAATATATCTCCCCATAGACTGAATTCGTCTTCATGAGTTGACCATATGTATATTTGAGCAATACACAATGAACAATGTTAAACACGCTATAAATCCTTCTGAAGCCTTTAGTACACTTGTTATATATCGTCCCCGTTTTGGCGTAGTGACGAATGTGCAAAAAGTGAGTTTTGAGTAAACGCGCTCTAAAGATTTCAACATTTTGACTTTAGTATATCGTTATGAATAAGGGATCTTTTGTAATAAAAGTTGTCAATATATTTAATATAACAAATAGAACTTTGAGTTCTCATATTTGTTGCTGATCGGAAACTTTCTTACAAAGTAGTAATTTTAGTGCAAACATATTCGTCGTTATGTCATGTCATTTTTCAGTTAATGTATGACATTCGTCACACATTCGTCACACATTCGTCACTATGCTAGAACTAAATTTTGAAGTTTCGTCCTGTCACATACTCATATTCGTCACTATAGTGTGTTGTAGCCATATGGGTACACCGTTAATTTTCACTGTGACGTGGGGAGAGGTGGGGGGGGGGGAGGGGGTAAGGTGGAATAACCTTAGATAGAAGAAAATAATCAAAGGGGTGGTACTTTGGTCTTATTTATGTTAAAAAGAACGCCCAAGGTTTACTACAATGTATTACATAAACAAGGAATGTTTATACGCAGGTATCAACATACGTATTTTAGTATGTTTCTCTTGGGTGGCATGAATGGGGTCGGATAGGGTGAGGGGAGGGGTAGACAGGTCAAGGAGAGCCGGCTGCTGAAAAGGTGGTATATGGGTCGTATTAATTATTAAAAGAACGCCCACGTTTTGTTACAATGTATAAAATATACAAGGAATTTGAATGGGTAATGCGCGGATATAAGTTTTTTAGTATATTGCGTCGGAAAGGGGGGTATTGGGGTAGTGGGGTAGGGAGGGCATGGAGAGCCGGCTGCTGAAAGGGGTGGTACGTTGGTCTTATTTATCTTAAGAAGAACCCCCAAAATTTTCTACAATCTATAAAATATACAAGGGATTTGCATAGGTTATCAAGATATATCAACATGTGTCTTAGTATGTTTTACTTGGGTGGCATGGAGGGGGTTGGATATGGTGAGGGGAGAGGTTAGAGAGTGCAAGGAGTGCCTGATGCTGACAAATAAATGAAGCTGAATAACATGGATTTAATTTAGATATCACGTTGTTCGTGTTAATTTAATGTCGTTGTGAAATTCAGTTAGGGCTATACTTATTGCAACCATCCCCTAACATCTTAAAAAGAACTTCAGTACTGTATCATTGAAAAGAACTATACAGGAATACGTATAATGACTTATCTAGGTTAAATTATCCATTACGAAATTAATTAACATATCCGAATGAGGCTCAATGGTGTTATGTAATCGTTATCCCGACCCCATTCCCCACATCGACCGGATCTGTTCCAGCTTTGGGCAAAACCTAGGTCTTAACAACATTGTTTATGAAATTGTTTCGGAAGTCAATTTCCATGGCATGATGGGACAGATACTCTTTAGTATAACGGTGTGGATCCTTATAAAGCTCAGTAACAATTATATTGGCAGGCGCCGTGCCTTAAATGATGTATCACAAGTCCTGCATCATTGGTATGTTATTAGTGTGATAATTTATCTGGTATATTATAAATATAGCTTCAAAATTCTTTCTTTGTTTTTTTTTTTGCAATATAAAATGGTACCAAACAGGCACTGCATATATCACATGTAGTATTGAAAACATTGTCCTTTGCATTTTCGTTAAAGAAAGGCACAGCGTAAGCCACACTAGATACTATTTAATATGCTTAATACCTTTGATACATGGCAAGAAAAGGTCAAACTGCCATAGATGTATATTCCAGTACGTAGCCTTTTTGGAGGTTCTAGCGACCTGATAGAATGAGACCTTCATGTTTTATGTCTTTTTTAATTTTCAAAACACATTTCCTTTGATATTTGGAGGTTAAGCAATAAATTGTTGCTGTCACATGTTGGAACTATGTCATTTACAGAACACTGATAATTTGATTGATCAGTTTCAACGGAGCTTTTGGAAATTTTGCATGATAAAGCAGTATCATGGGCATATTTTGTACCAGAAATGTGTGAGTTTGACCTAATTTCATCAGTACATAGTAAATAATATAGCAGATAATGCCCCCCCCCCCCCCAGGCACATCAACCCTTATTTCCGACATTTCCGATAACCCTTTATCCTACATCTTGAAGAAATTGTGCCAGCCAATGAATAAGCCATGTTTCTTTCATTAATCGTGAAAGATCAATCAATTGATTTGGTAAAACATATAAAATGCACTTGAATAGTCAAGAAAAGACCCTTTTTATAGTTATTTCCTTACAATCTAACTGAGACACAGAATCATGGATTAATAAAATGTCTGATGTCTGCAGGACATTGGGTTCTTCGATTGGCTTATAACATCCGTTCTGGAACAGCAAGTGCCTTCGCCTTTCTTATGTAGAGAACCTTAGTTAACAATCCAAATGTATGGAAACCAGGGCTGGGGGTGTATCAGTTTGGCGAAGTTCATTTGGTTTCTGTGTCCATGTTTTGACTTGTTTTTTTTTCTCCAAAAAGTCTGGTATAACTTTCCCTTATGACCCTGGACTTCTCAGCCTGTGGAAGAAAACATCCAAGATTCTCTCATTTCTAAATGGTGCTATACAGATTTTCTACTAATTCTGTCTAACGCCGCCACCCACAACCCACAACCCGACCTCCCCGTCCTTTGTAGCATAGTTTCTATACTTAGTAGAAAAACTATGCTACTACCTTCCAAAGTTTCATGTAAAAGTGTGTGACCTATATCTATGTCACTAGGTATTACTTAGCCAGATAGAGGTAGTTATAAATTAAGCTAGACTAATGTTTATGAAGAGCAAAGCCGCCAATAGCTATATGAAACTGAAGACTGGAGGAAGTCTAAAGTGGAAATGAGCTGGTGTTTTGATGTTTTAACTTGTCATAATACTGCTATTTGTGTATTGGACTGTTAACATTTACATTGAGACTGTGACAGAAAACCAAGAGAATTAATGAATAACACAACCCCCCCCCCCTCCCACTCCATCCCAAGTCTCACTATGACATCAAACATTGGCCAAAAAGGTAGCTCCATGCCAATTTACTCCCGTACAGTGCAAGATAAAGGTCTTAGATATGTTCGGGATAAGTTCATCACAAGGATCTCCGTTATATAAGTTCATTACGATGGTTTGGATTCCTTCTATTTAATCCTAAGGTATTGTTAGGCTGACACTAAGAATGGCTTAAATTAATTAACCTTGGTCTAAGTATTGTAGTCTTGGCGGTCACAATTACAATTTGAGTGGTTTTTCATAATTTTTATACAAGTTACATCCATGGGCATCATGGTCCTGACTTACACCATGGGTTTCCTCATTTACATAACTCTAATTAAATGTACCGACACTGTTGTTACACTGATTCAGTACAGAAATAGCGTTACTGTAGTCTATAGCTACTCGCGCAACAGGTATAAGCATCCGATGTACTGCAATCATAACACTAGGCTGCTATTTAGGTTTACTATTGTTGACCCACTGGTCAATCCGTTTTCACGATTGAGGCTATCGTGTAGGAGATACTGCATTAATTAATTAATAGATGAGGTGGAAATAATAAAGATATTACCTTCACATAGTCAGGGGTGCTTTCAAATGGACGTATGTTGGTTCTAAAATCAGTATGACATGGTTTTATGTTCGACTTGTCCCAAAGGGTAATATTCGTCGTTATGCAAAAACGCAGAAACTTTGACAAATTGTATTACTGAGTGGTCATAATGACGAATGTAGTATTCGTCAGTATGTGAAAACGAGAATGCGCCTTAGATGGACATTCGTCAAAAACCAGTCAGAAATAACGAAGAAACTAGACATTTTTTGAACTTCTAACCCGGCTCAATCGATTCTTCACCCTCGAAATAGGTAACAACAATATTTAACTCAATTTCGCCAAAAGTGCATATTCGTCACTACGCCAAAACGGGGACGATATGTATAGCCTATACTCAGTGTGCTCTTAACATGTAGATATATTACTAACATAAGATCCTATACCTGTCTTACATCGCTCCTATACATTCTTACTTTTTTAATATTTGAAGAATAAATTTCAGAACTGTCATGACAATATGCTACGTTGATTCTCGCCTTATTTTGAGGAGCATGTGTATTTTAAGTTAACCATGTCATTTACTTCCACTTTTTGGCAAAAGAACTCATCTTTAGTAACGTAAATAATATAATAATAAGTGCAATACTGCTCGTTAAACGAAATGCTAAATATATATCACATTACTGCAGAAGAGTTTAATATTGTGCCGCCTAAAACATCAAACATGTCTTGCTGATACGCCTATTGGTACACTGTATTACGAACCATGGCAACCACTTGCATAAGCACCGAAAAAACACATATTTATATATAATATGTATATTACATTTCCTTGCAATATTCAATCAATTTGATACACATTTTTTTCTCTGTTTGTAAATAATTAAGAAGTCTTGTCTAGTAGGTTTTTGTATTATATTGAATAATGTTAATTTTGAGTATTAATTTAAGCAGAGCCATGTACATTTTACGGAATGACGTCACCGGGATCTACACGTAATTTGCATATTATTACGTCATTATGCGACGTGCAGTATAAACCTACACAGTTTAAGCAAGGAATGATGTTTACATATGTTAATGGTATTAAAACCTGTGATCTCGCTGTCCTAACAGTAGTAGTGGGGTGGAAGGTGGGGGGGGGGGACAAAAATGTCCATAGGCAAAGCTATCAAGCTATATTTGGCTGGTGGGCCACCCGGCATTTATGGTGTATTTTTACCCTCAATGGTCTCTTTATCTTGGGACCCATGAGCCCCCTATCACCCTCCAGATATCGCAACTGATTATTTGGTTCCTAATATATGTTTACTCTAACTTGATGTGTAATTTTCTTTGTTGGAAAGTTGATAATTTTGTTATTAATAAATTCTTAAACACGTAAGTAATGTACCCGTTTGTTCTATTCTAATTTGGTGTGTTGTCTGATTAAATTCTAACGGCATCTCCGCGCACAGTGCATGATTATTGGAATGGGACAGCTTTGAGTGATTAATATCCCAGATGAGAGAAAATGTATTCAGAGTAGAAATTAAATGTAGCCTTGGTTTGATCAGAGTGAACATTATTATATATCATAAATTATAGTACCCGCCATTTTAGCATAATTTCTCTCGATAGGGGAAGGGTCACCTCTCCCCTGGACGACATAATCTCTCCCCTGGACACATCTGATCTTCCCCTCCCATGACGACATTCACATACTCGCCTATTACGTAACCGTATATATATATATATATATCTATATATCTATATCTATATATATATATATATATATATATATATATATATATATATATATGATTCATTCCTGGGGTTTAAGTAAGGGTGAACCTGGTAAACATAATATACATCCAAACATCCATATTAGAAACAAGACTATACAACGAGATGAAATTTTCAACTAACAGTTTAAAATATTTGTCTCTTTCATAGAAGTGTCACATTGTTTTCCATTGGAATATGCCTGATTGTAATTTAAATATGAAAGATTATATTGGCTTATGTGGTCAGGCACACATATATATATATACACAACTGAGTAAAATACAGCTTTCCGCACTGATTACCATAGTGAACGAGCAGGCCTCTTATATTGTAGCCCTGATGTTCAATGGGGAGGTCTCCACCCTGTTTAGGGTATCCCAAATTCTGGAGGCTCGGTGTCCACAACTTCTTAAGATAAATATATTGATTTTGCGGTAAGAAAAGTGGCAAAATCTAATACATAAATTACTTCAAGAGTGGCAGAATATAACACTAATTTACAAGTAAGAATCATTTATCATGTAACAGATTCTCAAAGGGGGAGGGGGGGGAGGGGATATGGCCTCCCCGTAGAGACCTTCCCGAGGCCACAACATCTGCCACTGGATGGTCGCCAAGGTAACGAAGATAGAAATTGGGGTCACCAAGCAAAAACGTTTGAAAACCAAGGTTTTAAAGGATCAAAATTGGTTCTCTCTGACATTAAGCAATCTATACATTCTTCCGCCAAATGAAGCAAATCCAGCCCCTTCCCAAACCCACTGCCACCCTCCGTCGCGCCCCTTCCACTACTTCAAAGGTAAATATCATTTCCATTCAATTCTATCCATACTTCTGCTTGCTAGCTTTTTCGTTTCCAGTCAGTTCCCTGTTCATAATTTGCTTGTATAAGCACAACATCTACATTGTTTAAGTCTTATATATAACTCAATATGTTTGTTACAGTGAGTATAATAAAATGGTAGATCGTGTTTCATCTTTCTCAAACGTGATTTAATATCAAACTACTTGTATCAAGTGTTTCCTTCGTAAATACATATCATGACTCGCTCTTGCTAATCAAATATACACTAAGAGTCTGAAAAACACATATATAAGAGGTAAGCATGGTATGTGCCAAGATTCATGATGGTAGGTGTCTTTTCGTTGTATTGTCTGTCATATTGCCGAGACACAACGCATGATAATCTTTTTTATAATTATTATTTATTTCCCTGCATGCAAAAGGCCCGCAGAGTATAGATATACAGACCAAGCTATAGGTCTTAAGGTTAACACACAACAAACATATAGTAAGCCTGTAGATAGCAAGTAATGTAACGTAGCCTTTGTTTGAGAATTACATGATATGACGGTGTTGGTTTTATCATCAAAAACATGGAGAAAACGATGAAACAAATGGTTGTAAAAAGTTTAAATTAACAAAACCGAAAATATTTTATATATATATATATATATATATATATATATATATATATATATATATATAAATGAAATCGTAATGAGTTGGAAAATCAAGACCAGTGAAAAAACTTCCAGCCTCCACCGGGATTCGAACCCGGGCCTCCCGCTTTGTACGCGGACACCCTAACCAACTAGACCATGGACGCTGATTGTATGTCCAGAGGTTCTAAACCGGTAAGGAAGGTCGTAATTCCACTGTAGGCGTTTGTCACCTGTATCGAACAATACTAGTTCTGTTTTTAGTGACATATTTTGCCTTACTCTAGAGATCAAATATGATGCTATCCAACTCGAAAATCATTTGTGATTCCTAAAGCCGGATCTCGAAAGAGATACTTTGAACAGACTTTATGTTAATGCGTCCATGGTCTAGTTGGTTAGGGTGTCCGCGTACAAAGCGGGAGGCCCGGGTTCGAATCCCGGTGGAGGCTGGAAGTTTATTCACTGTTCTTGATTTTCCAACTCATTACGATTTCATTTATATATTTTCATTAACATAATATATATATATACATTAATCAGCTTACAACAACCATAATAATATAGGCTTAATAATAAAATAATAATAATAAAAAAAAAGGAAATTGTAAACCCGTTTTAAGGGCAAACTGAGCAAAGCAAGATTACTATTTTTTTTACTTACTATTAGAAATCGAAAGACCTCGAGTATAGCAGTCCCGAAAGTTCCTCTATCAATGATGCTTCTACCCCACCCCCCCCACGCCCCGACCCCAGGCCCCTCCTCACTATCATAATTTACATGATTGGTGAAATTTGATATTGACATACACGCAAACGACTATAATTATTGGCATGCCGCAGGCCTAAAAGAAAAGCACATCATTAAACCTCATGTTGTGACACAATCTATGCAACAATTTTCTTTACGGGACTTCTGGCTACGGGGAGCCAAAAGTGCCACAAATATGGAAAACTAACATGAAATGTCAAGCGTTATGTGAGAATGCCGACAGATATACCGACATGCTATAGTATGATGTAACTATGACGAGTTACAGGCTTTAGATGAAAACAAAAATATCAGTATTAGTATTGAAGAAAAATAAATGATTAATAAAAAATAGAATACTTTTTTGGCAATCTGCAACGATTACGTAATACCTGCCTCCTTCAAGTTACTAACAATACGTATCAACTTCAAATGTTGAGTTCCAAATTTTCCCAAAGATGCTTAGATTGTTTTACAATATATATCTTTTATATGTCTAGAATAAATATACCCTTGGATTATTCTTCTTATTTTACAGTGACGTAAAATGCTACTGGAAGGATGGCAGTATTCTCTAACAGCTCTCTGATCTTTTATTGTTGTTTTTGTTTTTTTGTTTGCTTTTTTTTGTAATTTTTGCCAGAAAGGAAAGAGATAATGATGTGTACTTTATTATCACCATATCAATACTAATTCTTATCCTTGTCCTTTCCTTGAACCGTCTCTCCCGACTTCACACAACTAGACCGCTTCTTCAAGATGATGATAAAGAATGATGGGGGAGAAAAAAACATCTCAAGATGTTTCAATAAAGAATGCAAAGCCTATATTCCTCGGGTTTCTTCTTCATCAATTTTGTAAGAGGCAGATTTAATTGCTTCCCGTTCTCCATCTCACAAATAAAATCTCATTTCAGTGACAAAACCTCTCATCGAAATTGTTTGACCTTGCTTACTGATTAAGACAGAAGAATATAAAGAGATAGGGAGAGAGACAGAGAAGAGAAAGCTTTTAAAATAGGTCTTTACGTCGAGCAAATCATTCTTCGCTTCCTCAACACTTTCAATTATTTTACACTCTCGCGTAACATATTGTTACGTAAAGACAGTGAGAGAGAGAGAGAGTCTGACTTAATTGCTAATTTTCTCTCATTATCACTCTCCTTTCACGAAGATAATCCCTCCCAGCCTTTTTTTTTTGTTGGCATCCTTGCTTCCTTCTATACCCCTTTTCCTCTCTCTTGTCTTCATTTTTTAGGGTATTTGCATAAGCACGGCTCGTTCTGTACCAGCAGATAGTCAAGGGCTACTGTTCACGTGTGTCTTATTTGCTGAACTAATTCCGCGCGCGTGCGGAGATTGGTTTTGGCAGGAAGAGATTACGTAACAGAATAATGAAAACTTATTGGCAAGATACGTTTGATAGGATGAGAAAAACAATATGAGAGGCAGAGAAGAAAAGTGTTCCAAATACAAAGGAAGTATAGAAACGATGCATTAAGATGAGATGAATCTTAACATAAAAGGAGGACTTAAAACATAGGGGGAAAAAAAAGAAATAAAGGAGCGAAGCAAGATGCAGGCTTTTGTTAATGAAGTTTCGAAATGAATTATTAAGAAAGAAAGAAGCAAACACAAGACGGAGCAGTGAGTCTTTGGTTGTAAATGACTTGGATACATTTCTTTAACAGTTATTTATCTTTCACATGGTTCTAAATAATATGAATATAGACTAAGCTGACTTTACTGAAACATCCTTCAGTAGCTTATTGTAGCTAAATTTGGTAATTAAATAAGTCACATATATGTTCAAACTTCTACAAAACATTTCACACTCACAACAGATTCCTTTCGATAAAACATCGTTATCGTTTTTCTTTAGAATTTCTCCATATCCAGGCCAATTTGAGGACTCCGAACCTGCAGATCAGTAAGCAAAAAACGAAGACTTGAATAAGGGGGGGGGGGGGGGGAGGGGGCTCGGTGACATAATTGTGCCCTGGACCCAACCTGACACTCGAAGCCACGGTGGAGACTTGATCAAGTATAAAAATGACACATCAGATCCACTCGTGTTTGAATTTCCAATGTTCTCTACTTTCGTCATTTTTCTGGTGGAATAACAATTGTTTGTTGTTAAGATTGAATGTTTGAACATTAAATACGTGTTAAACTGTCGTTTACTATTACGCAGAAAAAATGATTGTTTTAAGGATGACTTACGCCATATTTGTTTTATGCAAGAACATCTTTTAAATATTGTATAATCCAAAACGGAACAAGTTATTTCGCATCTGTTAGTATGGGTGTGTGTGTGGTGGTATGGGTGAGGGGGGTTATTGTTCACCACAAAATGATCGATGAATGGAGATTGAAAGCATGGTAGGATTTGCAACTGCATGATTGCCTTCATTGTGTTCCAAACCTCGCGTGCCACAAGAGCTCTAAGATTTGAACAAAAAAGACGAAAAAAGGGAAGCGAACTTTTGTGCACGATGGTAATACTCTTACTGCTTGTGAAATGGGCAACTGTATATTTGGCTGTGTTTATCCACACATACAGTTCATCTTATTGCAATAGAGGCACCAGATTGCTAAAGCATACGACCAGAGCAACTGGCACGCGCAAGAGATGCAAACATTACGTAATACACAATAGATCCGCGTCACCGTTTACTTTCCGGTAATTAAACCAGTTTTCACACAAATCCTATATTCACACTGTAGGACAAAAAGCCAGATATAACAACAGAAAATGGGCAAAGAAGGAAAAGTAAAATAGCGTGAAGTGTCCCTCGGTGAGTATTTGCACGCATCTGTTACATGTAACAAAGAAACAGGTACGTTAGGCATTGTCTGAAGTAGTCGTTACATGTTCTGTCTTATAACATGAATATGCATTGTCTACTCGGTTGTCAGGGAAGATATTATGTAGCCTTTATATTTACAGCTATACTCGGTAAGCATTTCCACAGCTGTTGACATGAAACTTTTATCTTTATAGACTCGTGATACTTCACTTAACGTAACACTGTCGTGATCACCTGGATACTGTTTCAATTTAAGGGGATTCGGAGGGGGGATGGGGGGGGGGCGAGAGGGGAGTAGGTTGAGGGATGATCAAGCTTGTTGGATTTCCATACCCCACGCAGACTTTATCTTTGGTTGACTTTTCTTTAACAGTACATTTATAGCCCAGGTGTTAAAAAATATATATTTCAATGACAGCAACAGTGCTAGCGATTCATTTCGAGATTTCACGATGAATGAAAGCATGTCTTCTTCTTTCTGTTGGTTTATTTATAAATTATTTTTTTGGCATTTAACTTTTTGTTAAGCCGACTTTGTTTTCTGCTGGAGAGAACATTGGAAATGGGTGTGAAATACATCATACTATCCGTCTATATGGTCACTGACTCACTGTACCGATGTAAGAGGCTTGCAGTTGATAACAGGGCAGTGTGATGCGCAAGGGTATGGGTTGGTGAGGGGGGGGGGGGGGAGAGAGGGCATATCCCTCGCCCATTGTTAGCAACACTAATTATTCTCTTCATATGAGTACATGTCAATGCGAGTCCCTCCCTCATCTTATTACAAGTAATTAAAGCAATATTACAGCAACCTCGTCAATACCTACTGCATGGGCACTTCATTTTGAGGCTGCGCAGTCGAATTCATGAAATGCTTCATTAATACCTCGTTACCGCGTGTGGTAATTTTGAAGAAAGTCACCCAGGCAAGAACCTGGGCACTGATCAAATTAATATACAACGCCACCTATCCACGATTATGGCGACAATAATGTTACAATAGCAGGTTCTACCAGCAAGCTGATTGTTGAAATTCGCATCGACACTATTTGAAGGGTTCGTTCTCTAGCAAAGTGAAATGGCGCCACTATTTTTCCCGCGTGAGGCGTCGTATTTTAGATACTTATAAAGTAAACTAGGACACTTATTCGTCGTCACATTCCGAGGTCACCAGAGTGTTGCAAGAAGTTTCCATTGCCATGAACACCATATGATAGTTTGGACTATTTGGAAAGTTCCATAAAATGAGATTTTTTTTGACCATAGAATTAAGGGGAGAATGTGTAGCAAAGAACTTTACCAGCCGTATAAAAAGGAAAGATATTGTCATCCCCACCCCACCCCCACCCCCTCCCCCGCCTCGCCACATTTTACAAGAAATTTATAAAATGCTAAATTTCTAAATCACCTTTAACCCTTCAAATTAAATATCATTAGTAAATTTAACTTATGATCTTTAACTTCCATGCAAGCATAAAACACATGCTACTGATAACTTCGAACAGACAGGGTGTCCAAATATTTGTGGGTATTATAATGCCTTGGTTCAAATGCAGCAAACGTTAGAATCGACACAAAATGCTGGTTTGTTGAAACGGGTAGTTGACATTTAAACTTTATTCGTGTGATGAAAGAGGAACGTATATTGAACATTCTGGTGGAATTTGTATTAAATTCTTTTGTATTGTGTTCGAGATATCAACATTTGAAGTTGACATGTTTTGTACCAAAAGTGAACTTGAAGCAAACAAATATGATTTCATAAATGTATACTGACAATCTTGTTTTATGTTTTTCTGTAAACTGGATATCCAATTTTCGAAATTTTCATAACTGGCCGGATGCATTTTTGTATGAATACATTACGGTCATTGGGGATAATGATAGCTTCACATTACCTGAGTCAAAGTTAGAACCTTATCCAATCCAAGATAAAAACACTAAATTGAGAAAACACACGCACATACACACACACATAGAAAGTCAAATATTTTGCTGTCAGTGCATGTGCAATTATGACATCATATCGATTTGCTTTAAGTTCATTTCCGGAACAAACTGTAAACATTTCAACTATTAATATCTCCAAAATAAAAAAAGAATAAACAAAGAAAAGTAAGAATTGCATGAAACTTTCACCAGGATGCCAAGGTTGAAAACATGATATACTTTCCATTAAAAAACCACCCTTCGAACTTGATAAAAAAAGAGGACGCTATTTCATTTTTTTCAGGCCTACGTGTTTTCTCTTTTGAAGCGAGTCACTATAGCGGTTTCCAATAATTCGGAAACTACAGGATGTTAGCAATGTGTTCCTTGAGGTACCGTGAAAGGCTGCGTCTCCTAAATTCATATGCATAAGAAAAGGCAGGGTGGGGGAGGGGAGGGGGGTTGAAACTTCCCTGGAACCTTCATGATAAGATTTAGCAAGATGGTAAAGTTAACATGGTCGTTCATTTATCAAAAATGGACCTTGTTTTTAGATGAAATAAGAAGCGGATGCTGTCTCGTGTTTTGCACACAAATTTGAAAGAGGGTAGGGAGTTGGGAGGGGAGAAGAATGTACCTGGGGACGGTTTTGGTGATAACTTTAAAATGCACATAATTAGCAAATAGTCGCAGGTTGCGAATATCACTTTCTATTAGTAACATATTTCTCCCTCTCTTAGGGCCTCGCCTTTCTCCTCATTACCACCTCCACCCCCCCCCCCTCCGGGTTAATGTTAAATTTAGCCACGCTACATTACTAAGGACTTGAGGTCAGTAGGATGACAAAAGAGGAAATTTTCTTCAGGTGTTGAATCATGATATTGTATTAGTTTACAAACCACCGTGACGTCATAGCCACGTGGTTAAAGTCCCGATGTAAGGCACGCGACTGACCATCAGAGAATCGGGACCCAGTTAATCAACTTGTTCTACCTTGCCCAGAGTAAACTTATGGTACGTGTCCAATAGAATGAATACGAGTACAAATAGGAATTGTCCATCCTGGGGGAGGAGAGGGGGTCCTTCAACACCCGTTTATCTGAGATTTTGTTTTTAGCTAGGGGGGGGGGGGGGGGTGGTAGATGCAATATGGTGCTATCGCTTCCATTATTTATCTACATTTGTGTACTACTAGTTTTTATGCTTTATTCAATATCTGAATATTGAGTGAAATTTGATAAAGTGACATACAAAGTATACAGGGAGGGCGACGTCTCCCCCCCCCCCACATTTATCCCCGTATCATTGACCCTGTTGTATTTTTCATACGACCCACATAATACACAGTGAAACACCAACACTCCTTTTTCCGCGTCTGTTGAAATAAGATAACGAAAACAATTTAAATCGATAATCGATTAAATATATTTCTCTGTTTATTCTTCATTTTACAATCTCCCTCTTTTCAGATATCGTCAACAAAGACGAACGTAAAATAATTTGAATAAAAATATTTGATAAATTTTCACAGAATACTTTCTTGCTTGGTAAAATATCAGAATTCGCATTAATTTAAATGAATAAAAAAGCATCGGTTATTGCTACGTTCATTCATGCATACAAACGTTAGTTCAGTACACGTCATTGCTGGTATAACGCCAATACAAGGTCAGTATGATTTTAAAAGTACCAATTAACATCTTTTAATGCTTAAAATAGCTTAAAAGCAAAGGAAAACAGAAACATTCTCATAAATGTTCTATAGAAATCTCAAAATAAGGCTGCAATTGGTCAAAATAAGTACAAATTACGGCTGATTTATTTTAGGACCAATGAAGATTGTTATAAGAGCAACTAGCTTAAAATGATTCCATTCAGTAGAAAATAAAGATTGTTTCTCGTAGACACTTCCATGAAGGTCTTAATCACATGTAAAAAATATATCAGAAAATTTCAATATTTTTGACATTGAATATTAAATTAGCAAATGAAATAGATATTCATGCGATTCTAGCATCGATAAACTTTATATGGAGAACAAACTCGAAGAGCTACTTTTAAAGTAGGAATCATCGATCGACTCAACTACAAGCGTCAGGCTACAAGACATATACAATGTCGATAACGTATCCAAGGAAAACATCACGTGGTACATCAAACAGGATCGCAATACTAGTGTATTTGTTTGCAAAATAAACAATGGAAAGAATATTAACCGAGACATTACAGGATGTCATTACACTACTGACTTTTTGTTGGACCAATTGGGCTGGCTGACCGCTCGGGCAATCGACCCCAGAATGTTGGGCTCCCCCCGCCCACCCCTACCACTACCAGCCTTTATAACATTTTAATCAAATTCGACATTTTGTACGCATGCGTACAGGTTTTGTTACCCTGTGCTTGGCCTTATCCTTCTGACAACGTTGCATTTATAAGTGGACTAAATCCAGGCACTTTTTTCTTAGGAGCGGATCGATGGCCCCCTCATTTTTTTTATATTATTGATGGCTATGCCACTAGTGGAGGATGGTGTGGGCAGGGGGGGGGGGTGGGGAGGGTGGTGTGTGGGCGATGACCGTCAGTCAGTCCGACCTTGTAGGTCCTCCTATATCTCCGCGAAAAACAATAATCTCTGAAGTAAAATGAAAGACATAAATGTTGTTTTTTACATTAAACCTTATGAATATTGCATGGATGCCACCATCTCAAGGGAGCTTATGAATATTGTTTGGAAAATATCTCACATCACTGCATAATGAGAGTCACACACAGATTCGTGATCTAAAAGTTCGCTTAGCAATACAGCTTTATCCCGATTTTTTTGAGAGGGGGGGGGGGGGGGGAGATGGCATATTAGATAATGTTTAAATAGTTGACTCACTATATGGTTAAATTAAACGTAATATAAAAAATAAGTTTGTCAAGATGTGAGTTCGGTGTAAACCAAGGTTTCAGCAAAGAAGAAAAAAACAACACAGAAAATAGAATTAAGCTTTAAAAAAGAGTAAATTAAGATAAAAAAAAACAAAGAAAAATATAGACAAACAAAATGATTTATGAATAGAACTTAAATATTAATCATAAATAATAGATTGCACTCCATATAATCTACAAATAAACAGTGTTCTACTTAATGCCTGCCGGTTATTAGAGGAAAAAAGACTTCTCTTAGTTAATAATGGAAACGAGGGGAAAATGGTTTCCCAATTGTTAATATTTTGAAGAAATATTATGACAAAATGATAAATCTACGCACCGTTACACTTCTTCCAAATGAGAAAGAAGGCCGAAGAGAGGTGGAAGTTGACAATTGGGGGGGGGGGGGGGGCGTCGAAAGAGTTTATGGTGTGCAGTCTCAAACAGAGTTCTCCCAGCTTAGCTTCTTCCTATCCATCTTCATGTTTATAATTGTTGTGTATTAATGATAAATGATATAATATATATTACTATTAGAAAGTTTAGTATGAAAGACTCCGTTCTATCAGATGTGTTGTTCGCTTTACGTAGGTAAGAACAGAGCTGGACGGTTAATTGGTATACTTATATAAATAATTAAAATTTACGAATTGTGAAGTTATTGTTAAGCTGTCCGGGTCCCCCTTCCCTGCCCCCACTCAGAATTCCTGGCTACGGGCCTGACACCATAATAGACGTATCATTACACAAAATATTACCGTGCATAACCAAAAAAAAATGTGTTCTCTTTCTTCATTATTACGTCACCATGACATAACTGACGTCATCAGTTTGAGAGTTCGATAAAAAATGTTTTTTTTCCGTTCGTTTCAAAATGATAATCGACTACCGTGTTCTCTCAAAGAAATGTCTTGCTTTTCAAATATGACGTTTTATCAGTTGTAGTACTAAGCCGTGAACGAGTAACAGCAATGTAGTAAGGCACTTAGTTCGCTCAGGGTGATAAAATGAATATTTATATCGATTTTTGAATATTCATTTTTTATGAAGCACATATGCCAGTCGAGACAATTTCGAAAGCTCACGCCTCTTTATATACTCTCCTCCCATATCATGCTATAAAGCACTCCGTACTGACAGTAGGAACAGTTCCTAACCTTTATATCCGATAGAAACAGGTTATTTGATCTGTCTGTACTGATTGTATCAGTGCCCTGATGCATGACACTGTGAAGAATGGGGTGATATATTTATATACTACTATAGTACCGGTTTATGTTTTTTCAACGTTAAAGATGATAAGTAAAGGCTATATCGGTCGTGTAATTATCAATCTAAACGTAGTGCAAACTCCCACACAATTTCCGTGTCCTGAATAAGACCAGGAACAATGAGTCACACTGTTAGGACATTGGGGCATATCCACCCGATGTATCCATTTCCGAAGAAACGCCACTTCGTCGGTTTACCTGCTAAATCCTTTACTAAACACGAAAATGTAATAGGATAATTCCACGGTGTTTACTGCCTGATCAAGATTTCGCCAGAGACCAAATGAACCTGCGGTTCACACCAACCCATGTAACAGTTTATATTTCTCCCTTTGTCTTTCAAATATTAATTTTGCTTGTTCATATATTTTAATATCTGCTCTCAGCGCTAACCTAACCTCTTCATCCGCCATAAGTTCCGCCTTTGTGGTTTTCACAAAAACGTCGTGCTCCGTCTCATTTGCCGCCGATCCTTTAACTTCCACATTTTTGTAATCGCTAACATTAATTCTCTTACCTGAACATTTGGAATGGAACGGTATACCATAGGCTTCCTCTAACATCGCCAGCGATGTATCATATTCATCCGTTACACCTATAACAGCGAACCATTTATCCAAATTCAGTAGCACGTAGTCCAACAAGTCTTCCATCATCGTATCATTTAAGCTATCTTTCAAATGTAGTTTTTCTTTATACCAACATGGAATCCCTCTCGCATTCCTCATTTTGTCCGTTAGTTTCGGTCTTGGGAGACGGCAAAACTCTGGTCGAAATAAAATTTGACGGAAGAGAAAACTACCTTGGAAAAGAACCCATTCTTTCATGGTCATCGCCCAAGGATCTCCCGGTTGACAGAGTTGGTCCCCTGCGGCCCTCCTGCAGTAAGAATATGACGAAATAACCCGTTCGTAGGGGTCCCTTACAAATGTAAAATAAGAACAAGTTTGCGGACTCAGTTGTTCACATACCCCAAACGAATAACCGCCCATATAAAACTTAAAGGCGTTACCTCTTTGCTTCAGCCTGGTGGCGGCTGCACTTCTACCGTTACTATCCATAAGAGAAATGCGTGCTCGCTGGGCTCTGGAAACTTTTCCCAAACAATCTTTAACGCTTGAACCAGCTGCTTTGTTATGGTGCAAGTAAGTCACAACCGTATCCCCATATTGGTGGCGCGTTTTGTTCATGCTCTCGGCGTAAAGAAAATAGTTCGGCAAAACATTGCCTGCTTCCGGTGCGTATAACTCAGTCTTCATACGCTGGTTGAAGGCACTTTTTCCTTGGTTTGGAAGATCAATAACTGAAAGTTTCATTTCATCACGTGCGTCCTCTTTTTTATTTGTTGTGATAGACGATTTTCTATCACTACTGTCCGGGTCTACTTTATTCCGCGGATTAATTTCTTCGTTCGAAGGTGGTAACGGTATTGGATGTTCCTCTGAATATATATGGACCACGTCGTCATGGAGATTTGGTGCAATCACGTCGTCATGGAGATTTGGTGCAATTGATCTCTTTTGAAATGATTCATACAATTTGTCGTCGTTTCTTGAAGATCCATGTGGAATGTTTATTCTGCTGAAAATGAAGAAAAAGTAAGAAATAAACATACCATATTACCACTGCTGTCACCAATGTGCAAAAGCTGTTTTTGTAATGACCAATGTGCATACTGCTCTCAAGTCACCGAATAAAATTACAAGTATATGATATGCTGAGTGCATAGGGCCTCGTTAACCCACTTGCTATAGGCTATAGCCCTATAGACCCTCATTTGTTTTAGGCCTTTCAATATTCAATATTTTTGTATTTCTGGTGTCCAAGGGAGGGGGTGCAAGGAAGACCTAGAGAGGAAAGGCTGAGTTGGAGTTTCTCAATAACTTGGGGTGGAGGGGGGGGGGGGGTGGGTGGTAGAAGAAGAGTTTGTAAAGTCAAAAACAGAAAAGTAAGGTTTCTTATACCGTGAATGGAATTTAGTAACAACCCCCCCCCCAAAAAAAAAAGCTTCACAAAAGGTCTTAATGTCGAGAAAGTCCAGACACTTCGTCTCCGAGCCCCCCGCGGAGGGTACGAACTCTCTATCGCAGACATGGTGTCTCCATTTCCGGGTGCACATTCAATACCGGTTAAAAATCGGTCTGACTGCTGCTCCCCAACCCCCCCCCCCCCCCACACACACACAGCCAAATCCCACACCTGTGTCAAATACATGATAAACATGAGGGTATTCTTACTGTTGCAAGTGGCTGTTTCCGGCTGGCAGATCTATTCTCTGCCGCTCCGGTGTTTCTCTACCATTCCTTAAAGCGTCGATCCGTTCTTGTGAAGATATGAAAGACCACGAGATGTAGACCAGGAAGAATCCCGCAAGGAGACTATAGCACCGTTCTCTCCTCCTGAGTGCTCTGTACAACCCCATACTATACCTGTAAATATACAGCAAAGAGACAGAAATAATATATATATCAAAGCTATACTTCTCCTGAGTGCTCTGTACAACCCCATTCTATACCTGTAAATATACAGCAAAGAGACAGAAATAATATATATATCAAAGCTATACTTCTCCTGAGTGCTCTGTACAACCCCATACTATACCTGTAAATATACAGCAAAGAGACAGAAATAGTATATATCGAAGCTATACTTCTCCTGAGTGCTCTGTACAACCCCATTCTATACCTGTAAATATACAGCAAAGAGACAGAAATAATATATATATCAAAGCTATACTTCTCCTGAGTGCTCTGTACAACCCCATACTATACCTGTAAATATATAGAGACAGACATAGTATATATCTAAGCTATACTTCTCCTGAGTGCTCTGTACAACCCCATACTATACCTGTAAATATATAGAGACAGACATAGTATATATCTAAGCTATACTTCTCCTGAGTGCTCTGTACAACCCGATACTATATATAAACACACAGCAAAGAGACAGAAATATAGTATCTATTTTAAGTCTATGAATTTACTGAAGCTCACTGATCTGTTCAGTATAAATGTTTTTTGTCTTTTGTTTATCGTTCATTACACGAAATGCTACCGAATACTCTGAATGCCGGCTTTACAAAGAACTCAAACATCCACGCTCACAATACTAGGCAAGCTGATAATGTCACAACAATTTCTCTAAAAATAGCTTACATCATCGGGCCATCACACTCTAGAATTCCCTACCTTTCAGTTTAAAGGCGATGCATTCTTTAGTTGCTTTTAGAAAAAGCTTACTAAAGCACTTTATAGACATGTACTAGAACTGCGAATTGTTTTGTCTACTACTCAAATATTGCTTGCACTTATTATAACTGGGAGGGGAGGGAGGGGGGGGGGGGTGAGGGAAGGGGAGGAAGAGGTGGATCTCACAAAATTGATCAAAAGTCTACGGCGTTTTACGTCGGTTCTTCTACTCGGAAAGCTAAGAAAGCTGATGCTTTTGTTGGATGAGGTATAACTGCAACCTCCAACAACACAGAATTGTGGCATTTCGAGGAAAAAGGAGTAATATCATTGACGTTTTCCGGCAGCTCAAGTATACAACTTTACACACTAAAAGTATTGTTGTGAGTGCGGTATACCAAAGATGACGTCACATGGTCACCTGATGTCTTA
The DNA here is from genome assembly GCF_037975245.1 of Apostichopus japonicus. Classification (NCBI taxonomy): domain Eukaryota; kingdom Metazoa; phylum Echinodermata; class Holothuroidea; order Aspidochirotida; family Stichopodidae; genus Apostichopus; species Apostichopus japonicus. The sequence continues at coordinate 35,517,357 of NC_092577.1, forward strand.
GGAATGTTTCAAGAATGTCCGAAATAGGTTTACTTAAAGCTGACTTTTCTTCCCATTTTTCACGTATTCAACATCCGAAACTGGTAAAGTTAATTACAGCAATGTAATTGGAGTGAGTTAAGGATTACATACATGCAAAATGGTGGGATTTTATGTTCATCGAAAAGTCTCCATAGTTGGCCTTTAAGTTGCACTTAATTTATATAGCAATATATAATACGTGGCAATTCCGTCCACAAGTAACCCTGTGTATACACATAAAGTCTTTGTGTGGATCAAATATTGACAATGCTTAGATAAATATGTCACACTCAAGTGTTAATGTGCAGGAGAGATATCATACGTTAAACAACCTATCACCTTTGAGACGAGTGAACAAACACCACCATCCATATGACAGTGTGAGTTGATTTAACCTTGGTTTGTGTCACAGGTGTTATCCTTCCTTCTTTCTACACTAACGACTGGAATCCGAGAAGGTAATTTGCAATATGCGTACAATATATATGCACTCCGTCCAAACTTGTCTATAGTCTTGCGACCTGTATTGAGAACGCAATTCAATTTCTGCTTGCAGATGGTCTTGGTTTTTGTTACAAACAAGAAAAAAATTGATTTTATTTCAAAAAAACTAAAATTATGTCAAAGCTATATCAAAAGTTTCAAATTATAAGATAGATTAATATGTATAGTCTAACAGTATGTTAACATTATGAATGAACAAAAGCAAGACTTGCTAAAGCATACATGTCACCATTTTGTAGTAGTTTGTTGTTCCTACATCCCATCCCAACATCCCAACATCCCCACATCCCAACATCCCAACATCCCAACATCCCCACACCCTTGTGTATCCTCTGACGTTATTTCCTTGATTTGGACGCCCGGCAAATTTTCACCCAAGTTTAACTGTCAAAGTGGCAGATTGAAAAATTTAATTGGCATTTAACATTTCGAGTGTTTAATATTGTTCATCACACAGATAGACAGAAAATATATAGTAGCTTCATGAGTATCTACGTATTACGTCATTTTGAAAATCCCTCTCACAGTAGCTTTGTGAAATATTCAGATAACTATGAGTAATGACAGTCAGAATGTTACTTGAAAGTTTAAAATGCGCTTGTTCAATCAACACAAGTGAATCGTTTAATTGATTCGTTTTGGTCTTACACTCTCTTCACACCCCTCTCCTCGATAATCTAGCCTTCCCTCTTTCCTACACCAGTGGGTATAACACTCACATCAGGGAAAAAGGGCATAGATCATTTTCACGAAAGATAAAACGTACTAGGTACTACACACACATTTTCCTCAACCTTCATATAAGTATATAATATGTAATTGAGAATACACTTTCATCATGCCATATTGTCCCGGCCCCCCACCCCCATAATTTCCCGGAATCCTTAATTGACTCGGAGCATCGAGTTTGTACCCCATTGAATCCCCTCTCGGCAAAACTGCCTCCGAATATTAAGAATTGGAAATGTTTACCAATTATTGGGTCATGCCGGTGATTAAGGATAGGTTAAGTCAATGAAAATACACATATTATACCCCCCTCCCCCACCCCTGTCAGACTGTCCACATCGGTCCTAGTACCTACAAGGCAGTAAAGTACTCCATACCTGTATTATGACGTCTACCTTTATATCAAGACATATGAAAGTAATCCGAATGAGAAAGACGGTAATGGGTGGTAACCTTGTAGTTCCCAGAACCAGATCCGCTAACGATAGTTGGTGTCAACAGGTGTTACTCGATTCAACAACGCCTTAGTGTCATTCACAAATGTCGCTTGATAGACCCACCTCAGCGAGATAAACAGGTTTATTTAATGTACATTATGCAAATTCTTCTATTAAGTTAAACGCATAATTAAAATACACATCCGGGTAAGCTATAGTTGTAATTGAAGGCCCAAACACAGGCCTGTTGATCCTTCGTCCCGGTATCCTCGTACGAAATCCTTTTTCCTGTTTAACACAGGCACCGTATATCTACGACTTATTCTTACCAGTGTGCCATTCATGACATTTAGTCTGATCAGCCAACAGAAGATAGACTTTAGATGTATTCGTAAACGACGGTGTGTATCATTTTATCAGACTAAACAAACATGACGATTTGAATGTAGTGTACACACAGTGTATATATCCCAGTGACCCATCGTCGCTCAAGCTTCCATCAAAAATAAGAAGACCAAATAATAGATGGCACTCCGCGGAATACCCCTTTGACAAAAGATGGTCACTAACAAAAGAACGTTAGCTTTAGGCCACATTGCTTCAAGAAGTAGGATTATTTGATACTTCAAGTTCCATGGTATCCTCTCGAACTATCTGTAGTATTTGCTATATAAATAAGTTTTCACTTGTCACAATGATTTGCGGAATGTCAACTACATAGCATACCGGATATACGTTGTACCTCGGACTTTTGGATAAGATCAATTGTAACAGTTTTCTCCCCTCCTAGGGCAATCGTCATACACACCTGACGATGATCACACAGTCACAGTCTCGATGCAAGGGGGGACTGGGTTGGGAGCGGATTAGTCGGTTTGGTTGCTTGGTTTTCGCTCGTGCCCTGGTTCTTTCTTGGGTGACTTTTCTTAAAAACGTATTTATATATTGTAGCATGTACAGCTGTGAAATTGTGCTGATCCAACGAGGGCTTCTCACGCCAGTGGAGTGTTGCTGCTATATCGCAGGTCGTGGTTACCGTTGTTTTTCCATGGATTGTTTGCCCTTCTCTCGAAAACAAACTGCATTACGTAATAGTCATCGCGGTACAAAGTGTATCTGTATTCTATCAGTTTTAGGATTTGTAACAAAGTCGTAACGAGTTCTAGCAACGGCCGAATTGTTAGCTCGCGATAGGGCTGATGAACATTTTTCACAGGAGTAAATTTCCTGCAGACTTTTTTAACCTTCCAGGTTTTTGCTAGACATTGAGGAGTGTCCTAATTAGTAAAAACAATATTGGCGATGAGACAATGCCTCTCACGTGAGAAAGGTAATGAATCTACCGTCGACCTGTACAATTAATCTTTTCTCTCAGCAGCAGTGACATTAACCCCCCCCCCCCCCCCATGGACTGGCTTTAGTAATAAGAAGCCCATACTTTCCTATTTCTGTCAGTCATTTTCGACATGATCAGCGATAATTGTTGGACTTGAATCCAAATATAGACCTAGGCCTAAAACTGAATTTTTGCTGACTGCCTTATAGTTTAAAAGTGCAGAGAAATGAAAACAAAGAGCTGTGAATTCTAGTTTCTATATAGGCTAGGCCAGAGCGTCACCATATCTTGGTCATACATATTAAAAGATAGGGAGGACAGTGGAAATTGAAGCGTGCGATAGTAGTTGAAAGTATCGGCTCGTACTCACACACTAAGATCTCAACACATCCTTAAACTTAAAACTAAAGGTTACAAATATTGATTCCAAATTGGTAGAGATCTAAAAAGGCAAGTTCAAGTTGCCAAAATGTTTTCTGGAAGATTTTTGTCTCTCCTTAGCAGGTACACGCATTTGACATGTGTTTAATGAGACGATTAAAATATCTCACTGTGTTAAAATTACTTGAACAAGTTAATCAGCCTTCACAGTCATACATGACCTATACATTTAACAATGTTGGTTGTCGTTTATGACACCAAATTAATCCAAAGTGATGATATGATTACGATAAGCATTCAATCTTATTCATAGACTAACGAATTTCGTCTAGGTCTATAGGACTAGTCTAGGCCTAACCGTGCTTAATACAAACTTTTTAGGCCTAACGTTGAACTATATGACCTATAGCATAGTCTTGTGTTAAAGATAGGCCTAGCCTAACGTTAGGGCCAAACGTTAACATGCCGATGGAATTTCGAGTAGAAAAGATAGGCCTAGCCTAACGTTAGGCCTCAGTTCGCCTAACGTTAACATGCTGAGTTTCGTGTAACCTAGGCTGTGACTTGGTTGACCCATAGTTCTATGGTTGACCGTAGTCTCCGCAGTCATAAATATCACCGGTTTTCGGTAATTGTATTACCTGATAACTGTATAGGTCTAAGTTACGGAAGTGTGCCGTTGGGTATTTATGAAATCAGAACTGATTGGATTTGATGACTTCACGGTCACATAACTTGCAACAGGCTTTGGCTTTCACTACTGCCTTTTCTCCTAACACATAAGCTTATAATTATTATTCTGAAAAAAATGGTACTCAGTGCCTTTAGCGTGGAACTCCGTATGAGCGTGTACACAGATTACGTCAGTGTGCAACATCCCACAGATTGAGTATATAAGGGACATTCTATACTCTGTCACAACTGTAATTAACGTTTCGACTTCAGTTAAAATAATAATCAACATTACATTCTTTTACTTCGGGTCATAAAGGTCGCGCGAAAATTATGTGCAACTTGAGACAATAAACAGCCAATGTTCCATTTTTTCTTGCAGCTACAATGAGATATAACAGCAAGCATATGAATACCCATTCACTTGGAATGAGTTTTGTTATACCGATATTTCCACATTTTGGAAGATTGTTATCTTACTGTGAATGGTGTTGAATAGATATGATCTGCTCTTTTAAAGATATACCACTGTATACTGTTTTATATATACCGGACCATGATCCCTTGAGCCTGAAAACTCAGAATGTTATCATAATTCTATGACTAGCCTTTAATCATTACAAATAATAATCGATACAGTTATATGTGCCTCTTGAACAACGTTTATCGCGTTCGTCCTTGCGTCAACACACTGGCAGCTGAAAACATTTACCTTTTAGATACAAATATTCGATTTAGATAGAATAAAGGAAACATATGTGTGTGTTCATATAATAATGAAAACAACAAAACAAATATAGAATAAATGTATATACTGTAAAGGTCGACTATAACAAGGTTGGTTACTTACATGTTTTTTTTAAAAAAAATTTATTACATTGTTTAAATGCCATCTGTGTAACCCCAATATAACATTGCCAAAATACTTACATTCCTGTCTATTTAGTGACATTTCCAAATTATTGCAAGACATTAGTTATTCGGAAGTGCGCCATCTATTACCAATGTTGAACCGATTCAATGCATCCGACTGCCAATCTATTATGATTCAACATTAAGTAACGATATCTAACGCTTGCAGAAATGCCTTTGGATAACGAATGCCACTACACCCCAAGCTAACCCCATCACCCCTCCCCTCCCCACGATAAAAAAGAAGGAGAAGGAGACAAACATCAGCGTTTCCTTATATGAAGAACAAGATTTTTTTTTTACGTTTACTTTGCTGACACATTGACCTTGCATGACAGCAGTCGGTAAAATAAAATGGCTGGCTCTTATAAGTCACCAATTTTACGAGTTGGCAATTGATTAATGGAAAGAAGATTTTTTTTTTTTGTAACGAGGATGGTCCAGTTCCCACCCCAGGACAATGAGTAATGTTCACAGACTTCCACCCCAAGCCCAGAAATAGAGAGTATTATACCATTTACCTCGGACCCACTGTGACTGAAGATGCATTCGTCAGGAAAATATTGGTTTCTTTGACCGAATGGTTCTTTTTCTAACTTTTTTGTTACAGCGTATGTATATATATATATATATATATATATATATATATATATGATTCAAATCGTTATGGGCCCTCGGTTTTTATCGACTCTATAAAGTATGACGGAGCTCTTAGCCCCATCCCGACTCCCCTTCAGAAAGAGAAAGAAACAAGAAAAGAAAAAGATAACCAAAAAAACAAAACAAAAAACAAACACCAAAAAAAAAAAAAAAAAAAACTGTGCTTGATAAATAAAAGGTGGAGAAAGTATCTTAAATATTATCTGGTTGAATTTAGAAATATGTGTATTGTTATTGAAGGTTCGAAATTGAAAGTTCATTAATGTAAAGACAGCGTCCAAAAAGTATTTTTGTGCGATTTGTGTTTAATATATCAAAACCTAATTTTTTTTCTTCAAAAGTTGCGATTTGCGCTACTTCATTCTATGTTGAACGGAAGTGTTTTGTACACTATGATTACACGCTACTGTCATAATATGCTAATATTTGTTCCAAAGTATACCCCACAAACCCCTAAACTGGCTTCAAATTTACAGCTGTCACAGATGGTTCTGAACAATTCTGTGAACGAGCGAAGACTCCAAAATGAAATGAAGAAGGTGGCAAAATTCAATGAATGGAAAAAATGTTTACAAACGTTTTGTTACCAAAACTTTTATACTTGTAATTCTGAACGTCAGTTCACGGGACAAGCAACCCAAAATTATAAGTTTCTATATCACTTAAACACACGTATATATTGAAATGTGTTCCAAGACATGTATTTTGTTGTGATATATTCAAATATGTTTCGTTAGGAGCAGACGACATCTAATATCCTCTGCCAGCCAATGGGTGAACGGGTAAAAAACGCGCCAGACTGTGAAATAATAAGCCGGAGGGATTTCTACACTAAACATCAGTTCTTAAATTAGAAAGCAGCTCGTCTTGTTAAATGTAACGGTAGCTTAACATAGATTTGTTTTCTTTCAACTTAAATACAGAAATGTGAGAATTGTTTTTTCCCCTTCTATAATTGATTGTGAATTTAAAGAAAAAGACAGAACTTGAAGGAGAAGGAACATGTTGCCAGGGGTTGTTATGAGTGCATACTTGTCAATTGAAATATATCGTAGGTTGCTTCATTTCGGCCTCGAGGCGTGACATGCAAGTTCATGATTTAAATTATACAGTTTCCCGACTTTTGCGATGTTAGATGCCGTCAAGTGCAATGACCAGGACCTTACCTAGATTATACTTGAAATACAGGGTGATTTAAATAAAATGATCTCATTATTGAACTCCACATGTTGTAGCGTGAAATATATATAGGCCTATATATATTTAAAACGGTGATGAGTTGGAAAATTCAGAAGAGTGAATTGAACCTTCCATATACACACATGCATTATTGAGGATCTTCATATATTTAAACGCCAGTTAAAGCAGTATGTTTTTCACCAATATGTATTTTTTTAATTATTTTTTTAAAATTATTTTATTAATTATATTGTGTTTTATATTTATACATATATATTATAATTATTTTTAATTAATTATAACGTATATCATATGCTGAACATCAATATTCTCTAAAGATTATTAAATATACATATACTATTATTAATGTACACACGTTCATAATTAGAATTGTCATCGATCCATCCATTCTTTTCCGTTTGCACGTTTTTGTTTTACGATATTATACGTTTCTTTCATGCTTCGTGATACTGAGTCAATTTCACATTCGAGAAGCGCTTGATTGTGTTTCCGAGATGCCATTTTTTTAATTACTGTTGTCTTTAATTGAATTATTCAAGTGCATAAAATCTTTATAGGTGACTCTAAAGCACGGTATGAACTCAACCAAGCAATATAATCTACGAGAAAGAGAAAAATGTTTGAAAAATATTAATGTTGAAACTAATAATAACAAAGATGAACCTAAAAAGCGTACGGTATTTTCTAATTAAGATTTTCTTTGTTCAAATGAATCTATCGATGGAAGAAAGTATAAAAGACAACGTTTCTTTTGAGTTATAAACGAAAATTTGATTTGAAGTAAAAAGACCAAGATCAACGATTTGGAAAGAGCGAGGGGGGGGGGGGGGAATCATTCAGACAAGTAGAGGCCACATTTTGGTTGACATGTATTTCTTCGGGAAGAAGGGGAGGGTAGTGGGCGAGGAGGGGGGGGGGTTGAGCAAGAGGATTCTGATCGCAAACAATCATGATAAAGGTGATTCCTAAACCCAAATTGCGTTACGTATCCATCCTATATAACTGACATAATGCAGTGCACGTCGTTTTTGTTGGGGCGAGGGGTGGGGAAGGGGTGGTAATAATTACATAGAGCGGTTGAAAAGTATTACATCCCGTGCTCCCCTCCAAATACATTTAATTCAGAGGCCATGGTCTGACCTGCTTATACTGTTTTTCAATTGTTGCTAATTATATAATTAACATGGTACACTGTTGATCATGCTTTCTCACAATTCTTGTCCATTCTCCGAGGTTTTTTTTATACTTTGGTAGGTCTGATATTGTGAAGGTACAGCAGTGCAACATTACAAAATAGGCTGACGAGGCAGGTGCCTATGATGGACCCCGGTACCCGGCCCGGTACGACGTCACGGGACCTCCGTGAATACTTCCTATAGCTGGATATATACCGACATGTCTATTTTCGGGTTGTGTTTTGAAAACGTAATATTGGGATACGGAAGGGGTGGGGGGGGGGGGCAGTTGCAAGTGCATGTCGCCTTAGGGTTTAAGAGGTTGTATATATATATTTTCATTTATATCTATATATACATATATATATATATATATTATAGAATATAATACATAATATAATACATAATATATAGAATAGATACAACTACACGCTACACAAATTTTAAGACGCCCTGGTCCTTCGTCAGTTGTAGCTGGACATACCGACATGTCTATTTTCGGGTTGTGTTTTGTAAACGTAATATTGGGATACGGAAGGGGTGGGGGGGGGGCAGTTGCAAGTACATGTCGCCTTTAGGGCTTAAGAGGTTGCATATATATATATATATATTTCATTTATATATATATATATTAGAATATAATACATAATATAATACATAATATATAGAATAGATACAACTACACGCTACACAAATTTTAAGACGCCCTGGTCCTTCGTCAGGTGTAAAAAGAGTGATTGAAATCACGTTAGTCTACCGTAAGCCCCCAGACTGCTCAAAGTTCTTGAACCCGGAAAAAAAGCCATATCCCTATTGAGACCATGACAGTGTGAACGCACTTTAAGATCAATTCGACTTCCTTGCTTGTTTTGTTGAGTCTGATTGTGCTTTTGTGATTATTCAGCCGTATACGAAAAGGACTGGAGGATTTGCCAATGTACTGTACTGTACAGGAGCGGTAGAAGATTAGATTAGATTTCGAGAAATCTAGATTCAAAATCAGCCATAAATAGATTAGCGTACGCTGGGGCAATTTTTGTCCCCATGGCTGTCCCCTTTTCTTTCCGGGTTCAAGCACTTTGAGCAGTCTGGGACTTGCGGTAGACTAACGTGATTTGAATCACGCTTTTTACACCTGACGAAGGACCAGGGTGTCCGAAAATTTGTGTATTTCTAAATATTATGTTAAATTTAAAGGCATTACATGTTGTTCTTATCTTTTCTACTATACATATATAAATAAATAAATATATATATATATATATATATATATATATATATATATATATATATAGTAGAAAAGATAAGAACAACATGTATTGCCTTTAAATTTAACATAATACCTATATATACACAGACACACACACACATAATATAGGTCTAAGCCTGATCATATCTACAGAGTTTACTTACCACTGTCTTCCTATACGAACATGATATATAGATATTTCTCCAAGAGCCAGGTTGTACAATGTCTAAACAGTTAAATATTCATCGATGCTCATTCTTTCAATTTTGAGTTCAATTTGCCAAATTGCCAGAAATTAAATAGGTTTAATATTGCCGCTATTCCCATGTAATATGCATTAAGGCAATATCCGCACTGCGTACGTATACTTTCATACATATATACGTATATATAAACATATATATAAACATATACGTATATACATAAAGGAAAAGAGTTGCACTTCTCTAACAATATACGCTACACGTGAGCTGAAGAAAAACATAAACCTTTTACTTTAGTTCCCAAGAGAAATTTGACTCTTATTTCTGTGTTGGTAACTGTCCAAACTCAAATATCATCACAGCGGTCAGCTAGA